>NW_024884756.1:8024956-8433658 GCF_019232065.1 Centrocercus urophasianus
GCAAACTTGTCAGGACACAGCACTCTTACTGGGAATCAGTTAAATCTTATCATTTTGCTAGCACTTCAAGAAAAGATGGCTATGTTTGGTTACCTTAAATGCAAGTAGACTCAGATTTGTGATTATAACTCATAAAAGACCTGAAAAAAAAATTAGAATAACACCACAACTTTTAAAGAATGACCCATTATAACTACACTTCAACAGAAATAAATTCTGCAATGTGTGTTCTCCCAGTGCTACACTGTGCCTGCAATTCAAACAGGAAGAAGTCTAATTCATTTGATTATCCATGCCTAGAAATAACAATTTTGAAAAGGAGCAGGAAATATATTTTCTCAAAGTAAATTAAATGAAGAAGGTCCACTTTTCTTGTGGTCATGATGAGACTGCTTTTGTAAAGGTTTGTATATTTTTCATGTGTACTGAAAGAGGATATTCTAAATTAAAACACAATTATTTTACTAAAGAACATACCCTTCTGCCCTTACATTCTGCAGAGCTGAATGTTACATGCATTATTGAGCCCCATAAGCAGAACAGCTGAATATTATGGCATTATTGAGCAAGTGATTGCTTCCCCCAGTGAATATTACATTATGACTCCCATACAATGCAATACAATTTATTTTATAATGTTTTTTCACAGAAATGCCTCACTATTTGCAAAAGTGATGTAGCACCAAAACATCCTACTGTGAAATGCTTTAATGAAGGGCATAAGAGGAGGTGGACAATGAAGAGAGCTAACGAAGCTGGTGTGCAGTGAGGGCATCAGCCTGCAGAGAGAGAAGAAACTAGCTATGCCAGTGCAGCAATTGGACAAATTAATATGATAGGAAAAGGTCTTTCACCAAAAATGTCAAGACAGAAGAATCAGCACAGTACAAAGGTGCTATAAAGGAAAGGAAGAAGATTGCTTACCCATATCGGAAGATTCCAGGTTAACAAAAGAAAGCTCCACCAAGGATCTTTCCCTAGTGGCAATCAGCCCTTCAATGGGGTCTAAAAGAGGTGCAGCCAGGCTCCATCTCTTCTGATCACACAGCTGAATTGCCTTCACCTGTGCTCCCAGCCCTGACCGGGTCCTTTTCCCAGGCACTCAATCAATGGTTCAGGCTGTGACTCAAGTTCTCATACAGGCAAGCAGCACAACTGCTCTAAACGATTGCTGCAGGGATACAGAGTGAGGCAGAAGGGTAGGTGATAAGGGGAACTACCGCAAGCAGCTGAAAGCTGTAGAAGGGGTTCTGTATGAGAAGGAAGGCAGTACTGGAAACTGAAACGAGGGGACCAAGAATGGAACAAGGAGAAAGCAGAGCGCTGTGCAGACTGCCCAAAGTCTTGAAGCCAGAAAAATGCATGAGCACATCCTGCAGGAGCTCTGTACTCTGGCGTGCAACGTGAGCAGTGAAGATTTCTTTACAAAATGTCACATGAGAAAAGGAATGTTTGTAGGAACCCCCTTAACTGGCTGAATCTTGCTGAATCCAGGGACAGCAGAAGCACAGAAAGTCACACAAGTGTGAATTCCACCAAGCACTTGCAATGACAATTGCAAGATGCTTCAGGTTCCTGAGCAACAGTGCTTTGGGACCCAGGGTGAATTTACAACAAAACAAAACTTTTTTTTCTCTTTTTTTCTTTTTTTGTTTTTTTCTGGTGAACTGAAAAAAAAAATCTGCCTGAAAAAACTGAAGCACTGACTTTTGGCCAGTTCCAGAGGTGGACTTAAGGTTCAGAACTCCATTGTAGGAGCTAAGGAATGGAATAACACTTGAACAACCCAGAGGAGCAGCATGTGTATTTTTACAGCTGATCTTGAACCATAGGACACCCATTGATTCTCCAAAATTGTTCTAAAGACAAATGAACTGTAATAGCACACATCGTGCTCTGATTGCATGTTGATGCTGTTTCCTGCGGCGATGCGATGACACCGTGGTAGGACCATTAACCCATCTGTCACTTCCTGCATTTGTCTCAATCAAACTGACAAAAGGATTGTGTAAATGTGTCTGTGGGCAGCGCAAACACAGTGATACCGACCTGACATGCAAGAAAGGCAATTGGTATTGAACAGAGGGACTGAAATGACACAGACACGTATTTGAAAGTAGGATTCTTGCAAGAGGACATTTAAATAAAAGATTTGTCACTTCTCTCCAGCAACCTGGGATCATTGTGAAGGCACACCAGAGCTCCCTGACATTCTTTGACAGTCAGCCTGCACATAATGTGCAGACATTGTACCCATCATCAAAAAAAAAAAAAACAACGAAGCTCTCTCTCTAATGCCTCATCATTTGAAAACTGAGACACCCATTCACCATTAGGAACATCTGAAAATACAGGAGTAGTTTTAGAAAGACCATTCAGTACTGTCAGGAGCAAGGTTTTGGTAATGGCATTGCTTACACCTCAGCCAAAATTTCCATTTCTATATAAACGAAAATGCTTATGTATTGAAAACTGGAAGACAAACACTGGCAAACACAGCCTTATAGAGCAAAATCCTGCTTTTCTCTTTTTTCAAAAAAAAAAAAAAAAGATGGAAAGTATAACATACATATTGTCTCTTTTCTGCAAAATATGCTGTCTCTAACACACAGCTGAATCCCCAAAGATGTGACAACTGCTATTGGAGCATTATCTTCTTTCCATATGCACCTCGCGATACAAAAATCCAAATCCTAGGAACAGATTACTGTAGCCTTGAGGAAATAATAATTAAATCATTCCCTGCAACATTTTCTTCTCCTCACCACCTTTTAATCCTAATTTACTGAAGTACATGTGCACCTGGCTTCGGCCTGTTATACTAAAGACTGCTAAGAGATGTCATGCTTTGGGTGGCCATGAGTGCTCCCCAGATGCCAGCAGGAGCTGGCAGACCAGCAGCTCAGCCTCTCACTGGCACCTTGCTCAGCCCTACCAGCTGGGATCTCTCCAGCTGCAGACAGCTGCTCACTGCAGCACAGGGTAAGAGCAGGGCGCTGAGGCAAGAGCAAGTGGAAGGAAGCTCAGGTTAGTCCTGAAACGCATTGCTTGCTCAGGACCTTTGGAGTTGCTCTCTGAAATGCAATCGAAGCAGAAAGAACAAAGTGAGGCGGGCCTGGGAAAGCTTGCCTGCTTTTCCTACAATATCAGCTGTCTAAAAAAAAAAAAAAAAGAAAAAAAGTGATTACCTCCTCCTGAAGCCTTGTCTAACAAATAATATGTTCCATCTGCCAAGGGTTTTTTTCTCTCTCTCTTTTTTTTTTTTTTAGCAACTCAATCATCCAAGGATAAAGAAACAGCAACTGTATTTATTTTATTTCCCTAAGTGCAATCTCTCTCCGAAGCAGATGTGACAATTTACTGCCAAAGTAAGTTCATCACACAATTAGCGGTGTGAAAGGAAAGCCCATTGTGCACCATAATGGTTTCTCTCGCTATTAGCAGTTAATAATTACCGACACCCGCTCCCCCCCCCACGCCTGGGCTCCGAGCATAGCTCTGTGCAGCTCCCGGGGCTGTTCTGCAGACATCTCCTCTGCAGGGCACGCTGCAAGGACGGGGTGCTCTGCAACGCCTTCTGATAAAACCCATCATTTTCTTACTCACAGCGCCCTATTTTCCCAGGTGGAGCGCAGAGCTGTGCCCGGATTAGCATTGGCACCCCGAGGTCTCTTGATTTGTCTGGTGCACTCGATTACTGTTCCACCGGTGGGATGTTGGATGTGCTGTTGCTTTATGCTTGCAGTAATGACATTCCTATAAACTTTTACTGCATTTTCTAATACAATTTCATAAATATTACTAGCACAATATACGGTAAGTTCAACATTTTATATAGAAACCCATAAAGTAATAAGAAAGATTGTCAAAGCTGGACCTTTAAACTACATAATGTGTTTTCATCAAATCACATTCCAGTAACTGACCCTGCCTTGCTGTTTGGTGCTATCAGCATTTCCTATGACAGCATCACTGAGTGTGAACACCTCTGCTATCACTGCTAAGTTTTTACCCAGAGAGCACGTGAAGAAAATCACCTATAGAGCTGTTTTGGGATGGGGAAAGAGCATTGTGTTTTTTTTCACTGAGAAATCCCAGTGATTGTTGTTTTCTGTTAGAACTTCAGTAAAAGCCAAAATAAAGCCAACAAAGCTCCCAACAGACTCAGTGCATCAGAAATTCATGAAGAGCCAACTAAGAGCATAAAGTTAATGAGTGCCTATCAAAGCCTGTTAAAGCACTGCATACATGCTTCTTGCCTATGAGTAAGGCGGCCTTCAAACCACATTAACCCAGGAGTACTTCACCCCAAACAAGGGCACGCACACCTCAGTTTAACAGGCTCTTATTTCTGTCCATTAACTCGGGCTGTTTGCAGAGTACTACTCCAGGCAAGCCAAAGCTGCTGTCTCTTTGCTGCTGCACACCAGCTTCCATTCTTGCAGCACTGCTTCCTCATCCAGAGCAGCACAGCTAACCCCAACCTCACCAGTCCTCCTCACCAATGTGCTCTGCCAACTCATCATTGTTTGCAAAAGAGGAAGGCACCTACCTCTAAGGCTCCTCTTCTGCATGTCATGCACTAAAACCCTCTTCTCATTAAATGTATTGGGAAATTTTGATACCTAATTCAGGTGCATAGAGTGAGAATACAGACAGCACATCCCATCTCCTAGGATGTACTTGGGGATGAGAGGAAAAGCAAGCAATGTTCAGTTTGTTGAGAAGGGGAGAGTGCCCTGCTGGATGCTCCAAGATGCCTAAGAGGGATTCCATGTTACCTGGGTTAGAAATATTTATTCAGGCAGCATTACTGACATAATGGGAAGCTGTTTCTGCAGGCAGATCAGGAAGCAGAAAGTAGACTTTTCATGCTTACAAATGCACTGGCAGCGTAAACAAGATGCTGGATACAAAGATATTTGAATTCACAACAAGCAGCCTGTCCCAGCCATGTAGCTGGCAGAGCGCTGGGCAGACAAGAGCCACCTAATCTGTGGCCTTGATTTCTCCCATTTCCCAGTCTCCTTTGTGCTCAAAGGGGGCTGCAGCAGGTGAGAGCGGAATTGAGTAATCCTGCTCTTTGCCTGCATGACTTCCCATACGAAGCTGTAGCCACAGCACGGTTGTCCTCAGCAGCTGATAATACTGTGGGTACGTAAAGAAGGTTGAAGACATGGAGCACGGCTGAGCAGCAGCCTTTCATCAAGAATGATCATTCATATATTATTTAAGATCTCAGATCGGCACCGGTTGTTCCTCCGAAGATGGATCATAGAGCTGCAGGAAATGGAGGGAAAAGAAATGCGAAAGGTCAACTAAACCACCCCAACTTAAAAGACCATCTGTGGCACACCGGCCAACCTGTTCCCAAAAGCTCTCAAAGCTGAAGCGTGTCTGACTGATCTCTTGGAGCGTTTTTAAGGGACCTGGCAGCTGCCCAGCACTCCCACCTGCAGAGCTGTCTGACAGCACACAGCCTGGCTGCTCCGTGTCTGAGTGTTGGGATGCACAAAGCAGCAGCAAGGATCTCCTCTGTGCACATCCTCCCCCCACGCACAGGCCCTCAGAAGACTTTCCTGGCTCACAAGAGCTGCTGCTGAGCCCAAAGCATATTGTGCCATGTGGGAGGATTTCGTCCCATTCCTCAGAAGTTCTCTGTCTATTTAAAGGCATTAAACTAGATATTTTTGGAAAAGCTAGAAGAAGTGATTTTCAAAAGCACCACTTTCCAGATAATGGAGTTCTTGGCCAGAAGTTATGCATTAAGAATCGCCTTCTATAAATTTAATCTGTGAGCTTCCTTTTGCAGGTTTTTCCTCCCCTTGACCAAATCATGGATGACTGTGCAAGGAGGATTCTGCATTTTACAACCTTTGCTTGTTGCTTTAATATCTGCAAATTCCATCTACTGGAGAATGGGCATTTAAGAACTTCCAGGGGATGTTTCTGTAGAAAGCAAACTGCTTCTCAGTGTATTTGGTCCTCTCACTTCCCAGTTCAGAAGCTGATGACCTGGCTGCATGTTGCTACCCCAACAGATTTCCTTGCAAATAACCCTGGTTAAAAAGAAATTACAGTGTGATGCCACCCACTTGGTACCATCCGTCCAACCACATCGATCATCCATCCAACAGTCAACCCATCACCACCATGCCTGCTAAACACGTCCCTAAATAGAATCACACAATCACTAAGGTTGGAAAAGACCTCCTTGCAGACTCTCCACTATTAATTGTTTAAAATGCATCTATGCAAAGGAAACACTTGTGGTGATGTCCCATCAAACATTCCGGGTTCCTCATTGCAGTAAGTGCTCTAGGAAGTCTGTATCAGCTGTTCCCTCACGGTTGCAGTAAGTCTACTTCATAATACAATATTGCCTTGGGACTCAGTGCAGTAGGCATACATTTTAAAGTTACATAAGATTAATTTTTTATGCCACTGAAGCAAATTGTCTTTGTAATTAAATTTATCTTCAGTTGTCTTTGTTGTTGTTATTTGTTTTTATAAGTCCAGAATGCTTCTTAGCTTACATTTGCATATGGATTTGATCGGAAGTATTGAAGGGCATTAAAATATAGCATGCAAGATCTATGTTAATATTTATTTTTTCCAAGAAAATTAAATACTTATAATTTATTGTTAATTACGTAGAATGTTTTATAATCAAGAGAACTTGAGGGGACTAATCCCTTGTCTCCTGAATTTTTATCTGTTGACAGAAAAAGAACTCATTAGTGTAGAAATAATATCCGTAAGTAAAGAATGGATACATCTCTATCTCTTCTGAGTGCAAGCAGTGAATATCATATGAATTCAGTAATACTAAAAGAACAGAAGACGTGATAGCTACATTATGCATGAACCTGGTGTAGTTTGCTCCTTCAGACTCTGTCAGCTTGCTTGCGCTTCTTCAATCCTTTTACAGCAGAGATCAGAGTGGGAAAGATTCCTTTGGCAGGAGAGCTAATATTAAGGGTAATAGAAAGAGGGAAGGGAAGAGGGAGGGATTTCTCAGCAGACTTAAAAGGTCATTATTGGAAAGTTAATGTTGAAATAGCTGTAGGTTCACAATTCTGTAAATTCCAGTTTATCTTCACAATCTCTTGTTCTTATTTTTTAACATACAGAACAACAGAAAAAAACAGCTCTGGGGTCAATGAATGGATTTCTCTGCCAGGCTGGAATCACTCCCAAGAAAATGTTTACTACCATCCTATTGTGTTACATTTAAGCGTTCAAAGAAGTGCTTCTCTTGAAATAGAAAAAGTTCTATTTTGAATAGATGAAATGTAGCTTTTTAATATTTACATCTTCCCAAGTAATCCTTTCCTAAGTCAGGAGCATGTGCTAGATACTTAGGCTGCTACCAGCTCCTTTCCTTTCCAGCTCAGGAAAGCATTCTTATTCAGAGCTGCACTTAAGTAAACGTTTAAGTGCCTTCTTGAATCAGAACCAAAACTGCCACTCCCTAGGTGATAGATGTATTCGCTATTTTGAGCTTTACTTTTTTTTCTTCTCCTGAGACATCTCCATTTTTTTACTAACAGTTTTCTGGTGAATGTGTTCCCAGAAACAAATGAATTGTGGTCATCACTCTCCCATCCAAGCACTTCATTATAAAAGTTGGATCTATTCAATTTTGTACGTTTATCTCCTTTATTATGGGAATGTTCTCACTTGCAGATGCACCCGCTGATGTCAAGGCAGCCCGCAACAGTTCCTTCTCCCAGTCCATCAAAGAAAATCATGCTAAAAACTGAGGAGCATAGGGCTGCCAGAAACATGCCTCAGGTGCTTTCACAAGTGGGGAAGGAGACTTTAGGGACTTTGCTGTGAGAATTAGTGGAACAATGAAGAGAAGGGCCTCTTGGTTCTGAGAAGAGCAAAGCAGAGTGAAGAAATGCCCATCAGCTCTCCTTCCTATCATGCACATTAACCAAAACTGGATTTAATTTACAAAACAAAGTGAAATCCATTCATTTCTATTGCTTGCCTTACATGAACTGAGAACTTGGTTTTTCTGTCACCTCTTGGTTTGTATCCCTAACCCATCACTGGATTCAACTCTCCAGCGTCAATCATTCTACTTTGCATTTGAATTAGTGTGGATAACAGCACCTCTGTTTGCACACTTCTATATTTACAGAAGAGCTGAAGAAGCGTTTTACCTGAATGAGACTACCACAACTACTACCCAGTATTCTATTTTCTAAAGATACCTGACTACTTGGTTTGCGAGGCACACAGTCCATGCAGGGTTGGCTTGAAATAAGGAGTGTGAGAAGGTGGAGCAGCCTTTAGTTTTATGACTCACCACCTTATGATAATTTAAAAGTTCTGGAGTTATTGTGTGCATTGATATGCAGTGCCAGAACCCTGAAAAATTAAAATTTTAAAAGGGAATGATTTGACATTATATTATTGCTTAACGAGATAACAGAACCTTCAAACCCAATTAGATAGCTTCTTGCCGTTAGCCAAAATCAGGCCAATATAAAAAAAACCATGACTTTGAAACATCACTTATTGATGCATTTCATCCTCTGAAGCTACACAAATTACATGAACAAGAATCTCTCTGCTCAGGGTTATCTTGAGATAGAGAGAGCCGAAGAAAGGAGAACTTTTACATGCCTCTTCTGTGGGCATTTAGAGCTCTGAAATTGCAACTTCCTGTCTCTGGATGCTCGTACACAAGCGTATTTCTTTTCAGGAATAGGAACCTTGAGAGTTCCCAGATTCCAAAGATATAACTTACAAAGACACAGCATCAGATCCTCAAAGGGAGGAAAACCCTAGCAGCTTCCCTGTTTAGTCTCAAGCAGTGAGCATAACAGACTATGGGTGTACCTCTCGTTTCATCCTGGCACCAAGCTCCATGGATGTCATTACCTTTCCCTGAATGTAGTGCTAGAGTGCTGTAATAGTAGTGCACAAATATCTTCAATAATATGGATTTTTCACTAACCTCCAGCGCATAGTTTCTACAAACCACGTGAAAATTCCTAAGGACTATCTATAAGGATAGTAATTACTCAATATGCATGCTAAAATCCTCTGACAAACTTCCAATCCTTCAGAAATAAAGTTTTATAAAAGTTTCATTATCTCATTACATACAGACTTCTGGTGGAGGATGCTGGACTTTAAGCAAAAAACATCTGTCCTTGCTGGTAAAGGAGAGGAAGATTCTGTGCCAACTTCATGACCGCTGCTCCTGGTGCTAAACAGAAGGTTTGCAGCAACAAACCCAAATCCACCCATCCAACAGTGAATCAAAATCAAATTTATACAGCCTACAAAAATAACTCCAACTATCAGTTCAGAAATATTGCCTTTGAAATGAGAAGCAGACACTTCAAATCAATTTGATCTGCATGGATAAGGATCTTTCTACAAAGTGACAGGAAGTTTAGGCTCATATTTCATCTATGGAAGTTCTGGAGATCATCGAGTTCACCAGTCTTTAATATGCTGCAGTCTCCAATCAAATTTTCATGGGAAAAAAAAAAAAAAAAAAAAAGTTGAGCTTTGCGTAAGCCAAATCATAGAGCAGCTACACATTTTCCTCGCCAGGGTCAACTAATCATCATATGCCAGTTAATAAGCTTGTACATTTTCTATAACGTATTTAATTCCCTATGTGACAAAATGTTTCATATGTGGTATTTTGAGGGAGGAACTCACTATTGTCAACCATATTTCTGCTTAGTTTAAGTATCTGGAAGTATTTTCTTGTCAGCTTTGGAGCTCAGACCATGAACACAGGGTAACATTCACCATGCATGTGACTGGTGCTACAGGTCATACTGGAAATTTGATGTGATTATGGGTTAAGTGATCAAAACAATCAGAAAGTTTGGGTTCTTGTATTCTGAAGTACAGAGCTTGGGCCTCCATCTCACCTCTTGCTCTGAGAACCTCAGACATCCTCACATTGTAACTATACATCAACCTGATACCCTGAGTCCTATGTTTCACCCACATATAGCAATCATATGTTAACCCCCAAACAAAGGTGTGCAGCCTTACAATGCGTGTGGCCTTTGACTTAACAATAGATTTATCTACCATTAAGCAGTTCAATAGATATTCTCAGTAAAACACAAACGTTTCCTTAACCACATATAGTGTTTTGTAGTCAGTCATATCAGTTTGGCAAATTCTGAAAAGTGGGATTCAAAGAAAACTATTATATATAGATGAAGAGGGTTATTTGTGATAGAGATCCTTGCCTTTTCAAATTTTAAACTACTTGTTTCATTTCCAATCAGTCTGTTGACTGAAAAATATCCTTCCATATCTCTTTCCTAGATTCATTAAAACCAGAGATCTCTGAAAATCTGGATAGATTTTCACTGGGAAATTAGATACATTTTTAAGATGAGATCAGAAATCTTGTTTTCTAAACATAAGATAGGAGCAAAATAGGGAATGAATTCGGCTGCTTACCTAGAGGAGAAAACTGCCTTACACTGGGGGTGCTAATGGACAAAACTTACTGCAACTACTGTAGAACAGCGCTAGTTCAAGACCAGTGTTTTCCATCCTGGTCTTTCCCTTTTTTAAAATTATTATTATTATTTCCTTTTCTTTATTATCTCCCCTTATCTTGTTATAATTCAAACCAAATTGAACCAGAGCATGCTTGCCAGCAAGTTTGTTTGGTGTGAGCGGAGGTCAGACTGACACCAGAGTGATGAAAGAGATTGTGGGAATTCCTTGCTGAAAAGCTGCATGGATTCTGCAAATGTATAAATAATGATTATCTGTGGATTTGTTAAATGTTTAATATATAAGACCAGTCACTATACACTGAAAAATAAAAAGGAATAATCACGTAATTGTATGCTTATATTTTTAATATTAGAGAGAATGAGAAATGCTCGTTAAGGCTACGCACAAATATTCCCAAATACGTGCCTGTCCATTCTTTTGCTCATTGCATTAGGCAACAGGCTTTGGTTTAAATCTTTATCAAATCTTAATAGAAAGGGAGATGATCTACTTTTAGGAGGGGCTGCCTGATAAATTGATTGCAGTGCAACTGAAAAAAAGAAGGCAGCGCACACAATTTGCAAAGTCTGAATAAGGACTGCAGCTCACAGTTGGTTCCGTTCATAACAATAAGAACCATAAGATTTTCAGTGTTTCTATGGGGAGCTTTGTTAAAATAGTGGCACATAATTCTTAATTAGTATGATTACACCGAGTACTGTAATAAATCCTTTTAGACAAAAAAAGGAAGAGTGTTCTGTTTTTAAAATCCAATTTAGTCAAGAGAATGGGAAAAGTTATCTTGTTTTTAACAACTGGGGGAAAATAAACTGGATTTTAATTAGACAAAAGGACTATGATGGAATTAAAGCTAAAGGAAGAACAATGCCTTAACAAAGCCTAGCTGAAGCGTGTTCATACAAAAGTTTCCACTTTTATGTCAAATTGAATTAAGGATCTCACAGTTTTATGTAAGAGTGATAATTACAGAAGAAAAGTTCAGTTACAGAAGTGCTTTAGGAGCCAATTGGGACATATTCTGCAATTTGTAGCTTACTCCATGGAAAGCATCCCTCATTGCCCACATTCAAGCACAGGAAATTCAGCAAGTGGAGATGGAAGGAAGGAAACCCATTGGGAGCAGAGGCTGCACCAGCCCAGCAGCATCGGCAGAGAAGGAGAGTGGCAGCAAAGACAGAACAGACAAGGAAAAACAGGGAGCAGATATCTGTCTGGATACAGAAAGGAAAGCTCCTTTTCTCGGAGTAATTTCCTCCACTTCTTTGTCAACTCTTCCCTTACCACCACAAACACTGTGGGCTGCAGTTATTCTCCAGCTGGCCATCAGACTGTCTCAGCTAGGATAAAGCTTTAATAAGTGCCAAAGTAGGTTCTCTAATGTCTGTACTGAGAAATGCTTGAAAAGGCAGGTTCAAGGAGAGAATGAAGGCATAGAGGTCATCTCGTTGGGCTTGCCAGGTGGGAGCTTGAACACTCAGTCATGCTTTCACAACCCAATGCTCCTCTACCATCTGTATGCTTGTGAAGAAGGTAAGAAAACCAGAAAATCACAAATACCTCTCCAAAGAGATGCGAAGCACACCGTCTTCGCCACACAACAACTGGCAGGCGTTCAGGCACTAAGCCTAAATATTTGCCCTCTATCATGGCATCTCACACCAATTTACAAAGCCAGGGGACCAGCTTCTGTTTCGTTAAACAGTCTGTCCTTCCCTCTCTCATAACACTCGCTCTAGACTGTATCGAATCAGACAACACATAATTAGTGTTGACTCAGACTAAATTCAGGCTCAAAAAGCACTTGTATCTTTCATCCTGTACCACAGAAGCAAACTTACAACCCTCACGTTCTGTAATGCAACAGTGTGGAAGTAGAAAAAATCTGTAAATATTTATGGAAGTCTTTAAGTTTTATAGGAGTCATGTATGTATCTGAAGTAAAGCTTTTACTGATTTGAGCAGTATCTGTGTCCATTTTCAGAAATACATACTAGCTCAGAAATAACAGATTTGGATTGTTTTTGAAAAGAGTCCTTGGAGGAAAGGCTTCAAAACATCTTAGTCAGAAAATCAAATGGAAGCAAATGTCACATTTAAACTCCATAACCAGCAAATAAAGGTCCATGAGTTATATGAGTTATATACACCATGAGTTATATTTTCCTATATATTTTGATTTCTGTAGACAGAAATAAAACCCGGAGTTAGAAGTACCTTCTTTCTTGCTTGCATGGTTCCATATCTACAGATTTGCAGACTCTTACTCAAGAGCTGTGCTGAAAGTACTACCTCCTATTTTATTCTGTTGGCCCACAGTGTCACAGGTAGTTGTTGGTGGTACGGCTGCAGAGGGGCAGTCTGACATGGAAGTGCATATGAAAAGGTGTGTCCCTGAATTCCTCCACGCAGAAAAAAGTGGCAGCTAATGAATTGCATTGATGCTAGCAGAACATTTATAGAGACCAAACAGCGGCTTCAAGGAAGCTGAGGGGTGGGTGGTGCGTTTTAGCACTGGCAACAAAAGCCAATGTTGTTTTGCTTTTCCTTTTCTCCATTCCAAATCAGTCTGTTTTCATTTGCACTATTACGGTACTTTTTTTCCCAGTGTAATGTCATCACACTGATCTCAATATACCTGACAAAGATGAATAAAACACACAAATGTACTAATGCATGAAAATAATAAACATATCTCTAAGAAGGAAGGGAATACTTCTCTTCCGGTAGCAATGTGAACACAACCAGCAGTATTAGAATGAAAGCTTCTTCCACGTAGGTGAGCGCATGAAACCTTCTGCTTTATCCATCACCACTCCACCTATCAGCTCAGCCAAAATCTGCTCTCCTAGGGTTCAAAGGGAACAGAACAGACTCACCTCCAGATTCCACAGAACAACTTTTCTAACAGTTCTTTCCTGGTCAGATATTCAGTGAGAAGCATCACTGCAAGCTCATGCATGGCACACAGGGCTGGGGCACAGGTGTTATGTGCCACCTGCTATTAAGATCTGTTCTTGTCACTTTCCAGCTGGTAAGCGTGTCGGGTTTGACGTTAGCTGAACATTTACACATGGCCCGTTATTGCAGTGTAAGCCTTTCCTATACATGCTCAAGATGATACCAAGAGCAGTGCGTGCTCCAGTATCCCAAGACCAGAATCAAACATTGCTAAATGGAGAAGGTTAAAGTAGCTGTGTGTGGTGATAATTAACACATTTGTTGTGTAGCTAGCATTTTTTAAGAGCATCTCGAAAATCAGTGTATCTATCTGGCCTGCTAAAAAGGAGATTAGCCTCATCATTAACTAACGTGCATGGGAGAGGTGGGGTTGAGGTCTCATGATAACTGCAGACCTCTTTCCAAACACATATGGTGCAGTGTACCCAAATATGCCTTTGTTCTGTTGGGGTGCAAGATTAGGTGGAAGGATCTAATTCCTTCCTGTAATATCACATTGACCTTTAGGAGTTTTGGGCTGAGATTTATCTAACAATACAGTTCTTGCTTAGTTATAGCCAAATGTTCACAACAAATCACAAAGGAGAAAAGAAAGGACTGTAACTACTGTAAGACCTGGGAACACACAGAGCTTTTTGCAGTCATGCAGATAAAGTGACTGCTTGCTTACAAACTTATGGTTATCCTAAGTTAGTGTGAGAAAGATGTGAACTCCTTATTTTCTCTATTAGGTGGCACAAAAGAACCTGTGTTTGGTGTTCTAGGTGTGAAATGATTCACGTTCCTCTATTCTTAAAGAGAAGTCATGTGTGACCTCCCAGTTTGTCTGGCACCATCACCATGCTGCTGGTCCTGTCCCTGTCACACACCTGCACACATCCACAGCCAGTAGTCAAGCTCTCCTAAGCAGCAAATCTACACAAAGCAGCCAAGGTCCTTTAATTGCACCTCAGCATTCAACTACAACCTCATGTACAAAGACTAATTCCTTATTAGTGTACCTATATGTATAGTCTCACCTCTTCCACAGCAGTGACAGCTGAATTTCCCCTGAGAAACTCTCCTCCAGGAATGAAAGGAAACCAGCATAATTTGTTTTTTAAAAAAAACAACAACTCCATGAAAATGAAACCATCCTGATCCTTGTGATCAGCCCCGACCACGTGCCAACTGCTCCTACACAGACCAGCCTTTTTCAAAAAGCCAGCATGGAGCCCTGAAATGCGGCAGAATTTGGTACAGTGACTGAAGGCAGTGAGTGTGTAGCTGCTGGATCTTTGGATTTCTTTAACATATTGATGCAATACATCAATAGGTTATTTTGAACTTTTCCTACTAAAATATTTAGTGCACAAGCAACACAGAGAACAGAGAACATTCACACTAGACCATGAAAGTGAGTTACCAAAAGAAAAATACAGGACATGTATAGTATAATTGGCTGCAATTCACAGCCGTGGAATCCCAATACCTGAGCTCAGAAACCCTCCCTCCACCACTAGTAATTTAGAGCTAAGAGCTTACTTCCTCCAAATACTTTTATTTTAAAGCCACCATAACCAACCATTATGGAGACAATTAAGTTATCAGACTGCAAAAGGGAGCCTCATCCACTGATGTTCAAGCTCTGCTTGCAGAAGCAGGAGGCTGCCTTGAAACCTCTTACAAAGAAATACTAGATTTTCCCCTTGTCAAGGATACACTTCTGTAAGAACTTTTTGCCTTTTTATTGCCTTGCTCCATCTTCTTTAGGATTATCACTTGTCTCTGACCTACCTTGTTTTACATCAGATCATCGCAGATCATCAGAGACAATGAAAACCCATACAACTTCACCAAAATCAGAGGGTCTTAATCAATTCTTCGGGTGAGGAAGTAATGCTTTAAGCCTGCTGCTTCTTCATTTCTTCTCTCATTCTTTTTCTACAAGTGCTTCCCAGTATTTCTGTTTCACTAGTAGTTTTTGTCTACTTCAAAATCTCCTTGACGTCTCTTCGTTTTATTTTATCCTCTATTATTCACCTAACATTCCAACAAAAATATTCCTAATTATGCAATAAAATTCTCTGCATTGTTATTTCACTAAATTTATATCATTACATAAATGGCTTGTAAGAATTATATACATAAAAGCTGCCTTTAAAAATAAAATACATCAACAGAATATAGTCCCATTAAGAATTTCTCCATTTTTATAAAGTAAAGAAGATGCAACAAGGCAAGAAACAAAAAACTGTGATCCTGAATAAACACAAATACTGCCAGCAGTTACTTTTACCTACCCCATCATTTTATGGATAGCAGAGCCTAACAAAATCTACCGAGAATTGCTGCTTTGGGAGGCAGTCTTCAAGCTGTAACATTTCAATCTGCTGCATCCTACATAACTGACCATATAACACAGATTATAGTCTCTTCTGCAGTACTGCCACAGCTAGAGCGCCGACATCTCAAATGAGCATGTTGCAAAACACTTTTACAGCCATGAGTAAATTTAGCTGCATACACAGCTCAGTTTTACATCTGCAAACATGCCCTAGAATTGTGTGCTGGGCACTGGCTCTGAAATACTTTTAGAAGCAGTTCCTGGCAATACTGTTGTTTCAGTAAATGTCATGAATTGGGCGCCCTTATTAACTGAAACACATGAATTTGTGCCACTGCAGATCTCAGAGCTTTAGTTGGCACAGTGACTTTACCCAAAGACAGTATTTCTAAGGCTTGGGTTCATTTATCTAAATGCTTCACAGAGCACCGTGATTTTTCCATTGCAATGAAAGATCTCGGTGTATGGGTCTACGTGCCCACAAAAAAATTAAACCCTGGTTATTTTGTCACACCGTGCTCTTCAGATGCTGTCAGGCATTCACAAACCACAGGTTTCACCAGAAAGGCTCACATATGTCAACGTTTTGATTGACACAGCTGTAGTGACCAACCTAGCACAGCACGGCCGTTTGGCCAGGACTGAGCATAAAGGGCAGTTCTCTCTCATCTCCGTCTGCCTGGAGGGAATGAAGACACCTACTTTTGCAGCTCGGATGCTGAAATCCTTTTCGCTTTCAAGTGGTAACCGTGAATGTTCTCTGGAGTATTAAATGAGAGGAAGATATTATAGTTTTTAACTTTGATGCCCCATTAAGATGAATATGCACCTAATGAGCTGAGAAATTACTGTTGCTGCTTCTTTTTGTACTGCTGTACAAGAGCAGCTAATCAGGACGGGGCATGCTCTTTGTGTTCTTAACCCAACAGCTATAAGTGTTAGAGGATCATATTCAAACATATGTTTAACGCAGCAACAATAAAGGCAATAATAGTTTCCACTGTGAGAGAAGGACTGAAAGGGCATTTCCCTTTTTATTTTTCCTGTATTAAGAGCCATAGTAACTATCCCTTGCAGTTCAGATAGAGTCTGGCACAAAACCGAAGAGCTATCACTTATAAGCCAGATGTCCTCATCAAAACTGTCAGCATTTTAATGCCTTCAGACAAAAGCAATCAAAATCACCAAACCCACAGCAAAACAAGAAGTTTTACTTTAAAAGCAATATTGGAGTACTAAAGCCCCTAAACGCAGTGCCTTAAGACTGCTGGAATTTGAAATATGTCCTAGTTTTTAGGTCAGGCTCTAAGATTGAAGCTGTGTCTGATGACACAATATGAGAAGCTAAAGCCAATTAAATTCCATTGTTACATGCTAATATTCCCTACCTGCCAACTGGAGTGTGGCAAGTCTTATTCACACTGATAAGTGAGTGTGGATACGAAGCGCAGTTTTCTCTTAAGGGAAATCTTGCAACAAACAGTTGACAGAGCAACACATCACTCTGGGAGTAACAAATTAAAAATCTTATAGTGCAAATGAAGAAGCTGGGAATTTAGGCATTTTTATGCCTAAAATAAAACATAAGTTTGCTTTCCTTTCAATGGTATCTTAGAGGAAAGGTGTTATCTAGGTGATGAAGAATGTACCACCGTGCTGGTACTTCTCCAAGGTTTGAGTCCTGAAAGATGTGAGTCCCCTGCCAGTTCCACAAACATTTTATCACCTAAACCTGCCAAGATGGTAAACTGTATGTGGGTCTGAGCTCAGCAACAGCTCTAATGTCCTTTTGCATAGCTGGAAAGCAGCAGTTTATGAAACACCGAGAAACTGGAACTTCTGTGGTAGTTATGATAGGGAAGGAGCTCTCTAACCAACCCTACACAATGGTTTTACTGCTTTCTTGTAAATGAAACTGCAGGGAAGTGAGCACATCTCAACAGGCAAATGCTCCCCAGCTCCTGCAAGCGTTCATTTCCAATACCTGAAAAAGGGAGGCTTGCTTTTTTTGTGTGTTAGTCAAGATGATATTGTTTTCCTCATATATAACTTATGCAAATTGGAGGATCACAAATGATTTTAAAGGGAAAATTAATTAAAAATAAGAATAAGATAAAAGGATGCATTTTAGATAGTTAAAATACCTTCTAATTTTCTGCAGTTCTCCTACATCTTCTCCTTTTCTCAACAACAAAACAACTAAGGAAAAATGAAGAAGAATTCAAATTCTGGGATATCAACTGAAAAGCAGAAATTTTCAAGTGAAAAAAAAAATTCACAAAACTTCATATTTCACCTAAGCATGTTATTTTAACTGCAACATTTAAGTGAACACAAATTTAAGCACTGAAGAGTGTTCCACAACCACGACTGCTTCAGAGCTGTTTCCACTTTGCAATGGGTGACACACAGAAAAAAAAAAAAGAGATAAATTCAATTTTATCTGAATTTACTGGGCTACTGTGGAGAAGGAGAGCAGGGAAAGGGACACTTAATTCAGAAAATTAACAAAACGACTGTGAAAGTCAAGGCAGGTGGAGAAGTTATGCAGCCCATGACAACCATTTGCAAAACTATTCTTTCATGTTATGGAATGCTTTATAAATCAGCTTAGCATGCACTGAAGCCATTCAAGAATGTGAAAGAAACAATAGGCTTTGAAGAAAATTAAATTATTTTAAGCTGTCAGAGTTATGGGCTCGAAAATATTAGTTTGTTGCTAGGGATTGAAGAAAACTTCCTTTGTAGTGGTCAGCATAGAGAGATTCAGCAAACACAATCTAATAAATCCAGTGGAACACGATTATTTTACTATCCTGCTACAACACGGTGAGTCAGAAGGCTTAATTCCCTCGCACTGCTTTATAATGGACATTAGATCGAAAGTGCTGCCGCACGCATCTGTGTTAACACGCAATGATCCTGCTAAGTACCTTTGCGAGAGCAGCCCTGGGTGGCCATGAGCACTCAGCTCTCCCCAGTGGCTCACTGCAAATCATCTTGTATGCCGCAGACAAGGCCAGTAGCTACAGAAATGAATATGCCAGTAATTTCTTTCTGACAGTGATCTGACACCCAGCTGATGGAAGAAGCTAACCATGCAACCTCTCCACCGCACGTCCTGCTAACGGAGGTTCTCTCATAACACCCATGGGGTTATGGATTCCTACTAAGAGCAGCAATAGGATGGATGATGAAATTACGGCAGTGTAGAAATGCTCTCTCAATTAATTTCCCATCATGTTAAGGCCATTATCATTAGATGTCATCTGGTGAAATGGAAAAGAAAGAAAACAAACCCAGAAGCCTTCAATACCTCTGAAAGTTGCACTCACTTAGCACAAGATATAATTGCAGGGTAGGGCAGGCCAGCCTCTTGAAAGAGTTTACCTTCAAATAGATCTTTAATGGTATCGATTTAAAAGGACTGACAGGCAGATTGCTTCAGAAACATGAGCACATAAGAAGTTTAAAAAAAAGAAGCCAAGCACATAGGCCAGAAGGAAAGCGAGTCTGAGATTCAGCACCCAATGAGTTCAACTAAAATTTCAAGTTGTCAGTGACAGCTTTTCCCAACCAAATTTCAACACAAAGCTCACAGTATTAAATGTCTGTATGTTATATTGTCTGTGTAATGATACTCCTTCTCTCCTTCTAACAATGGCTATTCTTGTTATCTGTCATTTGATTGTGTTAGAAGATGAGAAAGTTTAGACTATTATGGACAAGAAGTAACACAATATAAAGTTTACAGGAGGAAGAGATGAGCACTAGTGTGTGGAAGGTTCCTTCTGTCCATCAATCTGTAGGCATGATTTCCCAACTGTAATTAAGGTACAAGACATATGATTAAGAATTAAAACACAGCCTGAGAGAAGGCGTGTGCCAGGAAGAAGTTAGCAGAAGAACATTTACAGTAAGACAGGCAGAAAAAGTGACGACTCGAAAGCTGCTGGAGGGGTTAAAGACTTTAACATAATCAGAGAAAATTCTACATCTGTAAATGAATAAGAGAACAGAACGCTCTGGGCCATACTTTTGTCTTCTGAAGATGTACAGGATCTGTCTGATATGCAGTTGCATTTACAAAGTAATTGCAAGACTTAACAGTATACATGTGCAACAACTCATTTTTGATCCAAGGCAATCCTTACCACGAAGGTCAAATTCCTCTTGGCTGCGTGAGGCACTGGAAAGAGCCCTGTCATTCATAGGAAAATCTGGAGGTTGGTTTTGAAGGTGCTGCTTTGAAAGCGGAGCACATGGTGCCATTTCTTGGTTTCAGCTGCACAACATACAGATGACTATCTCCAGCTTTTCATCACCTCCACTGCAGAGCTTACAGCCTGCCACATTTGGTATTGCTTCCCTTTCCATTCTGTCACAAGTCTGTGTAGTACTGACACTCAGAAAGAGGACTTTTTTTACTAGACCAAAGTATTTTGACTTCTGAATTACATTCTATCTCAAATTACAGATAGTTACATGTAGATCTGTACTTTATTCACTTCATTTTTCTCTTCCCTACAAACTTAATGAAAACCAGCTCTAAGCAGGGCTGGCACCTCAAGAAACTTCAAGTAGAGAAAAGCATCACTGCTTGCAGAGACTGTCAAAAACTTTCAGAACAGGGACAAATACCCTATCTTTTGGAAACATCAGCTTCTCAGTTTGCCTTGGCACTACCTGTTGCAGTTATTAAAGCTCAGCTGATTTTCTCTTTTATGTCCTTCTCTGATCCCCCCAAACAGGACAACAGACAAAGGTTCTTGACTGACAGCCCTGAGAAACAAGGCTTCTCTCTCCCAGCTTAGTCAAGGAAAATAGAGCTCATTCCTTGGAGAGTTTATTTATTTCAGCTGCCAGCATCGGCAGTACTAAAGCACAAGGTAAGATCTGTTCCCATTCACATGGGCTGCTTTAGACAGCAAAATGGAAAAATGGAGGTTTTACGTCTACAGCACGATCCTCTCCAGCTTTGGAAACTGCTAGTCTTTTGAGCATCTCCAAATGTCAACTGTCTGACACCGGGACATGTTAATAGATTCATTAAACAAAAAAAGCATGCTAACAGAAAGAGCACCCTTCTTCTCAAACAAAAGTTACAAGAACAAAGGCTTTAAAATGAAGATATAGGAAGGAACTTCTGACAGCATGGGGTATGGAATCCCATGCGTCCATCCTCAAATACCTTCCAGCCTTTATATCATGTAGATAGACAAGGTGACATTTTCCCAAGAGTTCTGGGTTATCACCATGTTCCCTGATATTGCACTTGATGTTCAATTCCAGTTTTTTGAAAGTTAGCCACCAAAAATGCCTGCAGCTTCATCCGTATCTGCTTCACTGCAATACCTATCTGCACTGGATATTTGCTTTTGCAGCTTGCTATCTAATCTCTTTTTAATCCTAATTAAAAAGTAGGTAATTCTGAACCCCTCCCCCTCCTGCAAATGACCTGGATGTCCCTATGTTTTGTGAGGCAATTTCAAGGACTTCCAGAAGCCTCCACTTTGACTTGCATCCTACCTCTGAGTATCTACATTCTCTATTAATGTGGTGCTGCTGAATTTCTAGTTTGACAAGACTTTAGCAGCGCAGGCAGCAGCGGCAGGGTGCTCAGGCACATTAGTCCTCAGCTTCCCCAGGCCTGCTGCAGCCTGAGGATCTCAAGATAATGGCTCCATGCTGTTACTGTAATGAAGCACTGTGAGGCTCCTATTCCATTAAAACTGGGAGGTTGTGGCATTTCATCCCAATTCAGAATGGGCACCGTTTCTGAAACTCAGAATGTTAATGGAGACAGGATTGGGTGTCTCAACTAATACATGTAACAGCATTTAAAGTTAGACATCACCGGCCGGTCAGGAACACTCAAGTTAGAAGAAGTAAAAAATACAATAAGAATTTAATATTTATTACAGAACAGACTCCGGCTCTCTAAGCTCTCTGCTGTGCAACTGGCAGGTTTATTGCAACTTCACGAGCTAGGTTAGGTACAGTATCATATAATTCCCTATAAGGTTTGACAAGTCCGTTACACCTTGGATGTCTTTAACCTTGTGACAGCTTATTGTACTGATCTTACGTCACGGCAAATATTCCAGAATAATTGTCTGATAATGTCTGACTGCAGTGGCAGCATTACAGAAGATAAAGTGCCATACTAGCCTTCCAGCTTATGGATGACAGTGTTTTGCCCAGCCTCTAGCAGGAGATCCAGGAGACAAATCACTGAAAGCTATGTACTGCCTTTTATCCTGTATCCGGAGTTTGGTTTTTATGATCTGCTTGTCTGACGGTGGCATCATATACACAACAGCGTAGCAATAATAATAATAATAAAGTGCTCAACAAGGAGAGAGTAGCAGTAGATGGCGTGCTGTTTGATAAGGGCTGCTGGAAAGTGGATCCAAGCAAGGGCTGCTTAAAAAGCAAGAGGCATAGCAGGTAGTTATGAAGTGAGCCGCCTGCTACCACAGATGAATCCTAATTATTTGAAGTCACAGCCATGCACTGCAGATTGCTTTTTAAGTTAAAGAGGAAAATTACTCATGCTCTACTACTCACTAATTTCTTTAATTAGCAGCAGGTTAGTCTGAAGATATCAAACTTGAATGCCCAATACATGAAACTTGAGTGCTCATGGCATCTCAAACTTCTTATCTCCTTCTCATCCAGGATAATCGAAGTAGCAAAATAAAGTAGCAGACACCTTCCATAAGATCACAGTATATCCAGGGTACAAATATAGTAATATACTTTATGTCTCAAAAACCCATGGTACCTATAGAACTAAAAAGTAATGAAAATGTTTCTGAAAAATACAAATCCAGTAAAAAACTTTTCCAAATTTTTGAACCAAAGTATCTTATCTGAAGGACAGCAATAAAGTTAAAGACAGGTGACCGAATATTGCACTCCTATATATTTTTTAGGATCTCTGTCAACTGTTGATCTAATACTGTCATTCTCAAAGACCTTTGTGTGCTCATGAACATAGAACTGGAAAGCTCTACATTCAGTTTTGACGCAGATAAGTATTAAGATCCACAGCATACTAAGAGTAACATCAAACATTATGAGATAAACAAAGACAGAATAAAATCCAAAGCAGAGTTTAACTTTTCCAGGTGATTTTGAAGAGTCCCATCTTCAGCCCCACGTAACTTAATGAAGACAGAGGAAGAGGTCTGTACAGCGAGTCTTCCTGAATCTCAGTCCCTTACTCTAATTACTGAAACAAGTATCTCTATTCTCCTCCAGCAACAGTTTGCTCTCACATAGTTTCATCCATTTTCCAACTCTTATTTAAAATATAAATAAATGACTAAACCATTCTTCCCTAACCTATGCACTTTACATCTAAAAATACATCAAGATTGAAGATGGCTTTTTTGTGTTATCTGAACATGCAGTAGCACTTTCATACTCCTCAGATTGTGCCACTGCTGAATTCAACTTTCTATATAAAAATCAGAGCCAAAGGCAAGCTTCTGGAACTGCACCTACAAGTCTTGGAAACCTTAAGTATTTTACCTGACAACGCTCAAGAAGTGTTTAGTAAAAGGATTAGATAGAATATGAAATAAATATCTGTATTCAAGCTTCAAATGCTTCAAGTTACTATACAAGTTCCCAGTTTCTATCAGCGCTCACTGCCAAAGGCTTCCTGATTAATAGCCTGGAGTCCCATTCCACGGCTCCAAGGAAAGGCAGTGGGTGTACTAATCTGTTCTCCACCTGTCTCTGGATTGTATAACACAATTCTTATTTTATTGGAGAAGATTCATCACCACTGACTCCATAACAATCACAGTGTAAATTGCACACCAATGAATTTCTCATGTCAGCCATAACCTAACCTGGTAACTAGAATTAAATCAAATTTCTTTAACAAAGGCTAATTGGGAAATACTTAATTCTTTCCTAAACAAAATACCACTGTTGCAAATTTATAACCAAGTTAAAGTTACAAATATCCTATTAAAATATCTTTCGATTATGCAACAGTAAACAGTAAATACAAACAGGCAGAATGTAGTCATTCTCAAGAAACACGTATGCTTTTATAATCATAGAATCATTAAGGTTGTAAAAGACCACTAAGATCACCTAATCCAACTGTCACCCCATCCCCATCATACCTGCTAACCCATATCGCTCAGTGCCATGTGTGTTTCTTGAAATGCAGAGGTGACTCCACCTCTCCCTGGGCAGCCTGTTCCAATACCTCACCACCCATTCTGAGATAAAGTTTCTTCTAATCTAACTGCATGGCTAGGTTTTGTAAGACGTGCTCTGCTTCCAGTGCTGTGTAGGTGCAGAATCAGCCGTTCTACCTGCCACATGTCCAGTGGGAACTGGTGTAAGAATAATAGAACTAGAGTTATACCATAAAAACATGCTAGTGTTACCAAAGACTCAAAAAACCTATTTTCTTTTTTTTCTTTTAAGGGAGAGAGAAAAGGGGAAGGACTAACATCTATAAGGAAAAATCTTGGAAAAAAAGAAGGCAATTTCATTTCTTGCATGGACACTGCTCTAACAGAAAGACACACCCCCTCAATGAGATTGCAAAGAGCAAGTGAGAATATGGTTGAATTGATGAAGGACAAAAAAAGATGATCAAACTGCAGAAAATAAGGCAGCAGAACAAGTATGAAAACAGAAAGTGCATTATGGCAACTTAACCACAATCTTTCCTCTTTTTTTTTTTTTTTAAGAACTGTACTTTGAAGAGAAGACATATGCATATTTAGGTGAGTACTTGTACTAAAACCAATTTCCAGTGCTACAGATTTTGACCATTTTTTCCAAGAAAAATTCCCCTTATACACACACAAGCTAGAGAGAAAGCATCCCATCTGCTGACTGGCTCTGCCAGCATCTGGTGAATATTGTCTTTTCCTGTGCTTAATTAGCTGTAGAAGCTGGCGTAGCCAGCAGGATGAAAAACAACATTAGTGCTAGAAGAAATCCTCCTATTGTTGCTCCTCAATCACTTTCAACCTAGGCAAAGCTAGCATTGTGGCACCTTTGCTTCAGGTGGTTTCCATCTAAGTGGATTCTAACTAATCTAGTAGTTCAGTATGGGAAAGATGGTTGCAAAGTAACTTAATTCAGTCGTTGGATGGAAGTACTATAAAATGAGAAGTACTATAAAACAGCAGCCTGTTGAGATTTGCATGGTAAATTTCATTCCTTCTGTTTTGTCTGAGGTTTCCATAACTCAGTCCTCTCTTTTTCCTTTGAGCACTGCTGTCACTGATGCAGATTTGAGCATGGCATTCTGCGTGTGGCTCCCCATTACACTGATCTTCAGAATCAGACACAAGCAGGCACATTGTTGCATTGTGCACTGGAGAAAGAGCACAGAGCTTGTGTTTCAAGTGCTGAGTCCTGTGTCAGGAGTTTGTTCTCAATGTCTTGAAGCCTAATTGACACGCACTAACAGACTGTCAGAAGCCCCGTGTGCAATCATGCACTTGGGAGCAGCAGGTGCAACGAATGCCCACTGAAATAATAAGTATAGCTTCAAAAGGAATAAAAAAAAAAAAGGTTTTCTTGATCCTGGAATGAGTCTTCATTTGTCTGCTAAATTCGGATTTTTGAAAAAAAAAAAAAAGAGCACTACAACCAAGTGATGGAAAATTAATGACTTTTATCAGATTATACAACTATGTGAGGCCGAATGATGTTTTTAGGTGGAATCTCAGGCTGAGGGGGGAAAGTACTTCCAAGATTTATCAGATAATCTATTAGTTAAAAAATGCATGATCATATCTATGTTTTGACAAATTCTAGATATTCTAAAGATACTTTTCAGATTCTGGGAAACACTCAATGCTCTGGAGATAGGCCAGTGAAATAAAGCGATCTAATCAATGAGTAGTCAGAAAACCTCTCGGTGTGGAATTAGCAGAGAAGCTTCCAGCATTGGCTGTGTCTAGAATTACCCAGCAGGCCAGCATATCCAGACATTAAGTTGCTTCAGTGGAAATAGGTACATCCACAGCCTCCTGATATTCAAGTCCTGAATTCGCTATGTGAAGAGCAATCATTGTTTGAATGGTGGGACAGAGAAGGAAAAAGAGTTGAAAGGGATTTTTGTTAAAGAAGTAGATATTAGGTTTATACTAAACATTCCACTCTAAAACGTATCAAAGTTTGGATCATCACTTATTATGTACTACAGTTGTTCTGATAATATTTACTTTCTTCTGGATCACTAATTTAACATTAATAATGGATGCAGATGCAAAGGATTTTATGTCCCAAATGGTACTATTGGCACCATTCAGATACCTTTACCTATAGATATACATATTTGCAATACAGTAATTATGTCAAACTGAGAACAAATAATAGAATCTGAATCAGCAGAATTTTTGTCTGTTCTGGTGTGCTAATGAATAAAGGGACCCTAGAACAATCCAAAGTCATCCAAATGACAAGCTATAAGTTTAAAGTTCTCTTCTTTCCAGGGTAGACCACAGACTTGAACCCATTTCTCCATTAACCTACTAAATGCCACTGTCACAGAGCTAATCTGGACCTGCTTTATTATCTTTAACCTGAATCTAAAAAGGAATACTTTATTCTCCCGTGGTCAGTTTAGAAGAACCATTTCTCATCGTGTTCTCTTTTTTGAAACGATGGCACAGTGCTAACTGCACAGCTATATTTCAGTTGCACTAATGATGGCGGTGTTTAAAAAATATATATAAATCACAGAATCACAGAATTGTAGGGGTTGGAAGGGACCTCTAGAGATCATCGAGTCCAACCCCCCTGCCAAAGCAGGTTCCCTACACCAGGTCGCACAGGTAGGCATCCAGGCAGGTCTTGAACATCTCCAGAGAAGGAGACTCCACGACCTCCCTGGGCAGCCTGTTCCAGTGCTCCGTCACCTCACTGTAAAGAAGTTCTTGTGCACATTCGTGAGGAACTTCCTGTGCTGCAGCTTGTGCCCTTTTTCCCCTTGTCCTGTCTCCACGTACCATTGAAAAGAGACTGGCCTCATCACTATGGCCCCCACACCTCAGATATTTATAAACCTGGTTTAGATCCCCTCTCAGTCATCTTTTCTCAAGGCTAAACAGACTCAGTTCACTCAGCCTTTCTTCATAGGGGAGATGCTCCAGGCCCTTCACCATTTTTGTGGCCCTCCGCTGGACTCTTTCCAAGAGGTCCCTGTCTTTTTTGTACTGGGGAGCCCAGAACTGGATACAGTACTCCAGATGAGGCCTTACCAGGGCAGAATAGAGGAGGATCACCTCCCTCGACCTGCTGGCCACGCTCTTTTTAACGCACCCCAGGATGCCATTGGCCTTTTTGGCCATGAGGGCACACTGCTGGCTCATGGCCAACCTGTCGTCCACCAGGACACCCAGGTCCTCTCTGCAGAGCTCCTCTCCAGCAGCTCATCCCCCAGCCTGTATTGGTGCATGCAATTATTCCTCCCTAGGGAGGTGAGGCTGACAGGTCTAGCATTACCCGGGTCTTCCTTCTTGCCCTTTTTGAAGACCGGAGTGACATTGGCTATCCTCCAGTCTTCAGGGACCTCCCCCATTATCCAAGACCTCTCAAACATGATGGAGAGAGGTTCAGCCATGACCTCCGCCAGCTCCCTCAGCACACATGGATGCACCTCATCAGGTCCCATGGACTTGTGGACCTTAGCACTGCCTAGATGCTCATGGACCCCCTCTTTCCTGATTAAAGGGAAGTCTCCCATTTCTCAGACCATCTCACTAACCTCCAGGGTATGGGAAACCTGAGGGAGAGCCTTTCCACTGAAGACAGAAGCAAAGAAAGCATTCAGTATCTCTGCCTTCTCAGCATCCCCTGTTACCAGAACGCCCCCCTCACTTACTAAGGGGCCCACATTCTCTCTAGTTTTTCTTTTGCTGTTAACATACTTAAAAAAGCCTTTTTTATTATCCTTTATCACTGTAGCCAGATTCAATTTGAGGTGGGCTTTAGCCTTCCTCATTGCATCCCTGCAGGCCCTGACTACGTTCCTATATTCTTCCCAAGTGGTCAGACCCTTTTTCCACATTTCATGGACCTTCTTCTTTCCTCTGAGCTTGCGCACGAGCTCCTTGCTCATCCACACAGATTTCCTGCCTCCTTCTCCCAATTTCTTGCTCATAGGGACACACTGATCCTGAACTTGGAAGAAGAGCTGTTTAAATGCTGACCAGCTCTCAGAGGCCCCCTTACTTTCTAACACCCAAGCCTATGGGATAGCTCCAGGTAGGTCCTGGATATATAAATAATAGTAGGGAGCCTGCAGATACACGTAAAAGTCAAATCTAATGTGTTTTACAGATGTTATCCAGTGTATATTAATAAATTAAATATTTAATTTAATAAATTGTCTTTCTGCATACATTTCTTTGCATACCACTGCTCAAATAGCCACATATTACCCGTTATTTCTAATTACATCTCCAGCTGTAATCAAAAGAAGATAGTATTGTATTTTTCATGTAGGATTTGGTATAGATGCTCACCTCCTGTCTGATTTTATCAGAGTGTATAAGAATGTTTTTTGGAAGCAATTGTAGGAACTATAGGCCATTCGATTTCTTTCTGCTACAAAGGCTGTCAAGTCTTAGCATTTCTAGCTGGGAGAAAACATTCTCTGCATCCACACAGTGGATGAGAGCTGTGTTCTTGCAGAGATCCATTAAAAAATTCTATGAACAGCCTCTGTGTGGCTTGTAATCTTGCAACTCATATTAGTCACCTGGGCCTACGCTAGCATTCTGCAGTGTTTTAACATCAAGCCCAAGACAAAACCGTCAACAGGACAGTTTGAATACATTCCTCTCTCCCTAAACAGCTGCGTCATATTTGATTTTTAGTATTACAGCAGTACAACACTGTATTTGCTTGCTACAGGGATTGTAAGAGTTCACACTGAATGTAGAAATAACCCCTACCTAGAATAACATAATCTGATGTGAGAACGTCATTACTGGTTGTGTTAAAGGAACATAGAATTAAGGGATTCTGGACATTAATACAACTCGTAAAACATTTATGAGTACATGTAAACACTGATGCACACAGAGTGGCTGCTGGGATACCATTTGCCTTTTTGGTCATACTTCTCACAAACCAGCGTGGCTCAGCAAAGCCTTGGATCAGACCTAAAGCCTACCAAGGAAGGTCCGTGATGACAGTAAACTCTGCAGAACCTACAGAGCCAACACACCCAGTTACATCTGCTGGCTGCACTGCTCTCGGCATTGAGAAACACCATGGAAGCACGATGAACCAGCTTGCCTATTTTCACCAGAAACCTTACATTCATCCTTGCTCTCTGCAGCAACTCAGGCATGCTGAAACATGTCTCCTTACATCACATCCTTCAGGGAGAGGAAAAAACGTTCTATGAGGCACAGTCTATCACCAGCCCCTAAAGGTGAGCACCTACCTGCCCTCTGTCAGAGTCAGAGACCTCTGCAAAACCAAGCATGTTTAACCTTAATAAAAATAGGAACTCCTCTTCTGCTGTGGACAGAATTTTCTCTTAAAAGTACAACAAAATACATGTTATAAGGGAAAGATTTAATCATAGTGGAAAAAATATAAATTACTTGCTATTTTAGAAGATAGTTCTTGAAAGCTGTCAAATCTAAATTGGTTTTACTCGGCTTTTGACCTCTCCTGCAACAAAGCAACCAAACTCAGAGGGCAGTTTGGTATCTCAGGTACAAGTGGAAAAGTTAACACAGGTACTCTTTCAGCACTTTACAGTCAACTCTTTGGATGTGTGGAGAAAGGAATAAGCCCAAGACACAGGTTATAACACCAGCAAGAAAACACAAAACAGAATTAAGATCTTACATCTGCGTAGAGTTTCAAAGCACTGACTACAACTTCGATTCTCCTGAGATTGAGGCATGGTGAGGCAGAGCCCCTCCTAGAACACCAGTGTAATTTTGATGCTACAAGATGCACTGCACTCAGAACATTACATATTCAGCAGTTTCAATAATTCAGAACACTACATCATTTTTACAGAGTGATTTAAGTCTGCGCTTGATTAATGATAGAAAGCTGTTATAAATATAGTTATTTTAATTAAAACCTTTGACTATACCTCAGAATCATGAGTCTGACCTCATTGCAGCTGCAAAAATGGTAAATTTATACATATATTTGTGAGTACATACATATGCATATGTTTATGTGTCTATATCCTACGTATGGTAGATCCTAGTCTCCCTGCATTGCTTGGGAATAAAGGCTCTTGGAATACTACAAGATCCTCAGCTTTTTCTATATTCAGTTAAATTTGTTTTTTTTTTTTTTTTTTTTTTTTTTTTTTTTTGTAACAGTGGGAAAAAATAACACATTTTACTGCACTGTATAGCTTCAGTGTCAGAGCTTCTAAGCATGAATTGGAATAATCTACTGAAGACGGGTTAATGGAAGAGCAGTTTTTACCACCTGAGGTCCTATCCTGTACCATTTAAAAATGTATGTAAAGACTTGGAGCATGGGACATGGTCTACATTACTAGCTAAAGCAGTCCCACCAATTTTAACTGAATCAGTTCTTCAAAATCAGCAGGGTTTAGCCTGACTTCTTCCTTTATGACTTAAGCACTGTGATGCTGTACTGCAAATATATCAAACAACAGAATAAATGCTGATCAATAGGAATAAAAACACATAATTGTTTAAATTTGGAGCCCAGTAGTTTGTAGTTTATGTTGTAGAATTTACTGTTTATACAGACTTCTGTTACTGCCTAAGAGAGTAATAGGGGTGATTTAGGAAAGAGATCGTTTAGAAATACAAATGCCCACTTAATTCCTAAATGTTTTCTTCCACAATGATTTATACCTCTTTTTCTAAATACGCTTAGCCTGTGCACATCTCTTTAGCAGCATTAAGTTCCTACAGCTAAGTTGCTTCTGAAGCTTTACCTTCTCATTTCACGGAAAGGCTCATTATCTACACCAAAATACAGACTACTCAGAAACAGGCTGTTTCATAACAGCATCCACAGTTAGAGAATGGTAACTTAAATCACCTTTTAGAATCACACCACTTTTGCCTTTCTGCTCCTTTCAGTTTTGGATTGTTATGTGTTTTTATTCTTGAGATATTAGTACAGAACTGCATGCACGAACCAAAATAGGAACACATAATGAATGCTTCTCTTTAGACTTGCTTTTGACATACTTTGTAAGAAAATAGAATTTAGTTGCCAGCTTTAGGCGTAGAACAGAATCTGCATACTATGCCTGATACACTCAAATACAGCTTTCACATCTTCACCATCCAAATCTCAAACATTTCCCCAGTCTCACTATTCCCACCCAGACAATCGGAATTCTCCATTTATCTGGAAAGGCTGTCTTCTAAACCAATAAACTCTAAAAGATGAAATGATTGGAGCTTATTGGAAGGCCATGGGGAACTCACTCATTTAAGATCACAGATCCAATTGCTTCTCTGGAATTCAGAAACCTGCCTTCAACAGGAAGAGCTAGAAGTACATCTGAGGCTTGGCATTTCCAGCCCCCCTCCTTTAAGGCCTGATGCAACGAACACAGCAAACTTTAACTTCCATCAGAACTTGATTTTTTTTTCTTTTTTTGAACAAACTGTTGCAATGAAAGTATGCAAAATTGTACGTAATTAAAAAGCAGCACAGTGCTCAGCAGCACTTAAACAAAAAACCAAAAAAACCTACACAATAACTTCCAGGTGACATTCAAGCAATCTCATTAAGGTTCTTCACAATCCCAGCTAGATTTTCATAAAACAGCTTTCCAGTTGTATTCGATGTACAAAGCCCAACTCAAACTATATGTAGTGAATGATGGAAAATGATTATTATAAAATGGGAGGGCCTGAACTGACTGTGGGAGCTGATGGAAAATGTTTTAAGCATGTTGTATTTTATCATGGTAATGTCTTGATTACTTGATGGAATTGCATGTTTAAGTGAGTAAGTTACAAGTAGGTGGAGATTTTTAATAAAATATGCTTACAGTGAGAAAGATGTCTGCTACTACTCGAAAAAATATAATCTGTCTCAAAAGTTAGAGCAAATTAGTAAATCTAAATTGACACCTCAATGCTATCAATATAACAATAAAGCAGACTGAGTGAAACTTATACACAGACAAAACCAGTAGAAGACAAACAAGCTGGCAGCAGACATATTTATACACACAGGGGGATTTACTTTCAAAACCAATTTTTAAAAGAGTCCCCCAAAGCCTTTTCTGCAGTGCATCACCGTTAGCCTCAATCTCTTTTCCTACCTATTAGAACTTGAGTGGAGACCAAATGAAATACTCTATTCAATCACTGTTATCTCTTTCGGGGAGCATTCAGATCTACGCATGATGCTGGTTGCAACCATGGCCCTCCAGAGGAATCTATTCTCTTTGTTAAGTTCTAATTTCTGGCCTTCACCAGCAGTCCTTTAGAGACAGAGTGTCTCCAGCAGCTATTATTGTCAGCACAAGAGGTGGAGTGATAGATCCTTATTCCCTTAAAGAGAGAACACTCTTTAAAAGGTCTCAGACAAACAGTACAGCAGCACATGGTACATCGAGTTTCTTTTCACTCTTTCAGAGTAATGTTATTTTAACTCCACCAATGTTCTTGATTTATACCAGCATACGCTAGCAGAAAACAAGATCCTTCATTTACATCACAGAGCGATTAAGGGCTAAGGCAGAGCCTGGATGAGGAGGGTGTTCTGCCCCTGGTGCTACAGGTACCTCTGTGAGCCCAGAGCAAGGTCACTTCTCTGCTAGTATCTCTTTGCCCCTCCTGGGTTTTGCCAGTCTGTCCATACTTAGAATAAGGTCTTTGTGACAGGACATGTCTCTGGCTATACAGTTACACACTGCCTATCACATCAGTGGCTGTCTTTTACTGGTTGTAAAAAGAAAAACAGTGAGGCTGTTAAAATAAAAGGTACAAAACTGACCTTTCCTTTGCTTCACCAAGTTTGTGTACAGAGCTCCAAGCTGACACCAATGGGATTTGGTCACGTGCATTAGTCTTACAATAAAATATTCCAATTTCATACATGCAAGAGCCATAGGTTCAGAAATAGCATATTGATCAGGTTGTATTGTAAATATGATATGACACAGAGTGCAGATCAATATGCTGCTGTGTCTGCTACTACAGCGCGGAGTGCAATCAAATCATTATTTTTAGCCCTTAATAATTCCAGGAGTTTAATTTCATCATTTTAAAGGTGAGGAGAAGTGTTTGAAAAACAATCTGATTAGGGGCTGCTGCAGGGGCCCTTGCCTATGCACAGATGCAGCCACTTTGCCCAGAGGCAGAAGTGTGTTTCCTGTGGGCTCTGCTAGGGTCACAGAACATTTTGGGAAGGTTTGAGCTATGATGCATAGGTGCCAGCCTGGTGTGCTTGCTGCAGGCTGGGCACAACTCCTGCTAGGACACTCTGCACTCAAGGAATATGGCCTATGTAGTTTTTGCTCATTGTAGTTGAAGAAAGGACAACACAGGAACGGATTATGGTACAAAGGCAGCTACTGCACACAATTCCTCCTTCCTTCTCCATATGTCTCCTCCTGCTGTCATCCACTTTTCACAAAATAATTATGAACTTTTTAACATGGAATTGTGTCATTAGTTTTGCTCATCTCTCATTATGGGCTGTTTTGAAGTCAGAGAAGGGTGAAACCCTAGGAATGTGGGTGTCAAGAAGACTTGAGAGATGCATTTCTGATCCAGGAATATTTTGAACTCCGGCCTTTAACAATTAATAAGACCTAAAAGAAGTTGAATTTAAAAAGTCCAGCCGGGCTCACAGACTTTGGACAAACCCCAGTTTCAGTAGCGAGTGAGAAGAGACAGAAATGCCTTTAATACAGATTCCCTTGCACCAACAGAAGCCACCACGTCACATGCCTGCCCCAAAGAGGGAGGTGATGAGCGAGGAAGAAGGACGATTTCACTTATTAGACCAATATAGCCCCCATAGCTCTGATGGGGCACATGTGGCAGAGACAATGGTTCTCATCAAAGTCTGAAACAGTAGAGATGCATCCTCTTGTTCCAGAAGTTTTTAAGACCAATGAAGATCACTGTATATAAAGTAATGTAAGGCTCCTGCCAGGATGAGTTTAACAGAAATCAAGACATTCTCCTGCTAAGGATCACTAATAAACACTGCTTTGAGTGCCTCTCCTCCTGAATTTGAGAAAACTCAATTAAACTGAATGGGACTCGGTGAACTCTATTTCCTCTATCAAGGGCAATCAATCAAAGGACTGAACAAAACAGCACTTTATCAAATGGAAAAAACTCAAAACAGGAAGATAAGTAAGATAATAAATGATAGCTGGCAACTTCAGAAGCACACCTGAAAACCTTTTGAAAGAGCAACTGTAAAGCCTTCCACTCCTTGCCAAGGCTACTAATTGCACAGCTGGTTCATCCCCTCCTCTTCTGTCCCCTCCTCAAAGTCTGCTTGCTGAGGCCATGGCTTGCCACCTATCTTTGGATCACCCAACTTCTGAGCTGCCTGCAAGTAACCCTTGCTCTCCTTCCGGGTGCTTACTCTATGACCAAGCTCCTTTGCTGCCCAGCTGGAGCTGTGGAACACACTGAGAATTTCTTAGGTGGAGCTTCAATTTTTCTTTATTTAACTTTTAAATGTTTAGAAGACAAACAAAGATCCATTAACATAGAAACAACCATTGGTAAGTGTCCTGCCTGGTGTGGAAGCTTCTGTTTCCATTTACTTAAAGCTGGACTCAAGTAATTGTCTTTTCTGTTTTCCTAAACATTCATTTCCAATGTTTGAACTTCATTTCCAATGTTCTAACTCCAGTAATTGCTGCTTTAATCTTTTGCAGCTTCACATGTTCTTGGTAATGGAGAATAATAAATGTAAATGTAACATTTAGGCCATCAGTAATTTATCCGGGGAGAGCAGTTCAAAGGAAGCACCGGCTTGAAACTATCGGTTCAGTAGAGGAGTGTGAGGCAGGAACCCCCCCAGCCGCCATCTGACTTCAAGGAGCTTTTGTACGGTGCTAATTATAAGACAAAGGCACCGAGCTGGTACTGATTAGTTATTTATATTTTTGATGAAGTTATCTGAAGTTATTTTTTGATCTCTAATTAGAGGTGACCTCTAAAGCAGGGTTTTGCTTCATTTTCCAGAAGAGCAGCTCAGGAATCATTCAATCACTCACTTAAAATAAATGCCACGGTGATCTTAACGCTCCCCAGAGCTGATTCTTAGTTATCGAGAGAAGAAAAACATCTGATTAAGTTCACAGAGCTGGCTCTCTGAGTGACTGAGGGCTTTTTTTAAATATGTCACACAGATGGAAAATGTTTTCTAGTAGTAACTACAGAAAGTCACGACATTCTTTTAAATCTTTCATAATTTGTGACACAGAATTAGCAGCTGCTTTTAAAGTAAAATACAATCCATGGGGAATGGGAGGAGAGGACAAATTCTGACTCTGCTTTCTGACATTCTCAGACCAGGAAAGGAAAGGTTCCGTTTTAGTCATTTAAATGCTAATATAATTTCATGACCACCTGTCACTCCATAAAATGTTTTCCATTGCCTTAATCACATTCTGCTCTCCTCAGCAGAAAATTAGCTGATGCTAAAATACCAAAGGTTATTAGGAAGGTTTTATTTTCCATGTATAGATCATTTGGTATCAGAAGAGTGATAGAGAGATCTACTCGGGCTAATATCTTTATCAAATGCTGATGTATGCAGTAGTCACTTTCAAATGCTAGGGATGATAAAAACAGTCCAATGTATTAAAACATCTGCATTTAAAGCGTATATATATCTACCCTGTACTTCCAATACTTTCAGTACTAAATGCCAAGTCTGTAGGGTAGAACAACACTTCTTCAGTTGCAATGTATTGGGCAACTCTGACTGTAGCTCAGACAAAGCTTCTCGAGAAGCGGAGAAGCTTTCCCATGCTTTTGGAAAGTCACAGCTATCTGTCTCCTTAACCTGCTTCTTCTATTCTCTTTACAAGTACAGTGCACTTTCAACAGCATTGACTAGACTCTTCACTTGTATTTAAGCAGAAGAAAACTGAGATGTTTGGCAGTATCTCTAAGAAAAAGAAAAAATGGCAAATATACCAAAATAAATTTGGAAAGAATTAAGTGATAAGAACCTGAAAAGTAGCATTCTAGCAGATAAAGAAGAGATCTACTTCTGTAAGTGCTAACAGGTAGTTTCTTCCATGGACATTACCCAAGTAGGGCTAAAACACTGTGCTATGTGTTATCCTTTGCCTGACCTGACTACCTTATTTGGAGAAATATTTACTAGAGTTGTTTACAATAACTGTTAGTAAAATTGCTGGGCAAATGTTGCTCAATAGCATACTGTTTGGAACTGTAGACTGTTCCATACATTATTTCTCACTCTTCTTGTATGAGGAGATACAGTAAGAAAGAACGTTTACCTGAACCATCTTGGTTGACGTATGTATTTCTTAATACTGCATTTAAAATGATAAATATCGGCCTAATCCTTAGGAAAACATTATATACACAGCCTTAGATTTATAGCAGAAAAATGTAGTTATGTCCTTCCAGGAAACACACTAACCAGAAAGATCAAATAAAATACATTAAATAAATGCTGTTAAATGTATTCTAGAGTTGGGACTAACCATACCACAATAACATGCTTAACTCCAATTCATTAGTAGATATTAAATGTTACTTTCTTAGCATGCACTAAAGACAAAGTTGTGTTCTACCTCATGTAGTATCATGATGTTCTTTCCTGGTAGAGAGAAACCCCAAGGCACGCAAGCTACTTACCAGAATCTTGTCCTCCTCAAATATCCTTTCTATAAGTTTTAATTCAGAGCAAGATTTCAGTCTTCCTGGTATGATTTCTGCAGACACAAATAGCACTAACTAACCTTTATCAACCAGAGAGAGCAGATCTCCCAGAGTTTCTTCTAACTCTTTTGCTATCCTGAAATAAACAGCATGGCTGTAATAGGCAAGACTGCAGCAAGTGCAAGCAAGATTCTCATTTGGGCTTTGATCTGTAAGAATTCAATGACATGGCCTTATTACCAATTCAAGAAATTCTAATTCTTTTTAATCTCAAACCTATTTCACTTTATTTGAGTCAGTTATTAATTTCTCATATGAAATAAGAGAATGGCCTTCAGAGGGAGCAGATTTTTCTGAATTCATACTCCAGTGCTTAAAGATGCAAATTGCTTCCAAATATACCTGAGCAGCCCTGCAGTTTAACTATAACTGGTTTTTATGACTGTGTTAGAAGATCTCTTGCAAGTTCAATCTAGATCTTCATGTTTTGGAAGAAGCATGCACATACACAGCAAAAAAGAATGTTATTTTCCAGGCTTCCCCGGATTTTTCATTACTGCTAGAGTTGTCTCTATTACTATTATGATAAATCTGAATTTTTTAAGTAGATTGTCCTACTAAAGCATTGCTAATCAGATCCTCTTGACTGTGCAAGTCTTTTCCCTTTTATTTCTTTTCTCTTTTTCCTCTTCTGACATGCTGCAAGACTTAGATCACGAAAAGATTACTAGAAAAATCATATGGCCCAAACCTTTCAAGACAAAATGGACTGCGTTCATGAACAAAGCTATCTGACTCCTGCAATAGAAGCCACACTGATTCCAGAGCTAATATTTGTTTTGAAGAAAATCTCACAGCATTTTGACAGTCCCTTTGACACACTGCAGTTTCTCAATCTAAGATCTCAGAACAAAACATATGAGTGCTGCAGGATCTTCACTTACAGTTTTAACAAATGTTGCAAACAGTTTCACTGGTGTTTTTCACTCTACTGGGAAACAAGCAAAGGCTCATAACATTTTTTCATCCATTGATAAAGAAAGCATAAGTTAGGTTTCATGAGTATAGTAGAACTTTAAATCCTTTGGCAAAGAAATTGAAAATGTAAGATGTTATGATACTGTAGTTGCTTTGCAACAAATCTTCCTGAAGTGATAACAGTGTTTCACAACGTGTAACATCTCTGCATTAAGATGTTCTAGTTTATTTACTTCTGCTGTACTGCTTCCCATCCCTAGGAGCAAAGTGGCACCAACAGAACAACAGAACACAGACATCAGTCACTAGGGGTGGAATAGTGGTAGATGTTCAAGAGCCCAGCTTTGCCACAGCACTGAAAGTTGCCTCCAATTTCCAAAAACCCAGTGCCACTCTTCTCCCTGGTTTGATTGCCGGCAATTCTGCAGTATAACTGTAATTATGAATTTTCAGCAGTTTCTGCAGGATACTTCGAACTGGTATTTATTATGCAGACCACACATACTCATGCTTATATGTGTGGTGGTGTTCTACATAAAGTACTCAGTTCTCTCAGTGTCTGATGGCTGTGGTACGGAGAAGCCCTCTTATATTCTCTTTGTGCTTTATGTGGGAGGAAACATCACCTGTCTTAGAATAATCTCAAATGTCTCTTCCTTCCCTAGAAAGGAAGGTAGAGAACACAGCCTAGGTTTTAATACTAGGAGCTAGTACTTGATCGCACCAAGAAAAAGCTGCCAACTCCTTTTCCTGAGGTATCATGCAAAAACAGGTTTGGACTGAATATCTGACTGGAGGTGAATTGTAGACCAATTTTTCCCATAACAGAATGGCAATCTGAAAATAGCAGTGTCTTACTACTTGCTAGGCAGATGTTAGTATTAGTTATTTGGTGAGTCTTGAGAGAGATCTGCAGCATACAAAGAAATCAACATGCTAACTCTGTTAGAACCAATTCCGAAAGTAAAGAGCACACAGAGATTAATCTGAGAAAGCCATCCAGCACAATCAAATACAACACACAGTCTGAACAGAAATGTCAAATTGACTCGTGTTGAACTTAAAATAAATAAATAAATAAATTTAGAGGAAATATCACATACACAAAACCTAAAGGTTCTGCCATCTGCAGCATTATTAGTCCAGGAGAATGGGCCATGGCCATGTGAGATGATGAGCCTGCGGTCAGTTTAGCTGAACTACATTTCCCAGGCTAAATTTTCTACTGAACCTGTTCCGCCAGAGCCAGCTGAATTCTAATTGAGGCTGTGAGAAATTTTCTCTCATTTGACAATTAAAATGAAATTAATTCAAGAAGACCTCAATGCTTGAATATTAAAACTATGGGGAAAGAAGAAAGAAACGCTCATTTGTTTCACACAATCACTAATGAGGCTTTTTATTTTGTTTCCCCAGTGAAGACAGTGGTGTTTTTTATTGATTTGACTGACCATCAGAGAAAACTGGAAACTGAGCAGTGCATGCTCTAAAATATGGAAAAACCTTAAGGACAGTGAAAATGGCTCAAATGAAAGGTCAAACTAGTCCAGTCTCCTCCGATAGCATCCAAAACTGGCTGCCAAAAATGGAAATCACACAGAAACAGCTTCTCTCTGACATTCCTTCAGGATCCCAACGATTTCTGTTAAGGGGCTTCCTTGGTAAGATATAGCTTATAGGTCTTAGGCAATTGTCAGTGGGTTTCTCATCCCTAAACTTCATGTTGAAGCTACGCAACATCTAGCACTCCTGGGTACCTTACAGCAACAGCTTCTTAAATTTGGCTGCTTTCCACCAGGATCACTTCTATATGCTTCAAACACACCTCCCCTCCCAGGTTTACTGAATGGCTCTGTTTCTGCACTGGAAGTAGGAGAATCATGGAATCACCAAACTTCTCATAGCCTTATAAATGCTCATTTTCCTAGTTGCTTCTTTCCTGAACTGAAAGATACTTGTCTAAACAGTTCTTTAAAGATGGTCATAGACGTCTGGTATACCTGACTCATACCTTGTGATGTGCAAAGAAAAATCAGAGAGCAGACTGGCTTTTCTAAATTCCTCAGAAAAACAACTTCCAGGCATTATATTCCAAGCTGCTTGTCTCCTGTCAAACACTTACCTAAATAATTTTTCCATATAAATCAAAGCACACAGTCCTTACACATAGGCCACTTTGCCCTAACGAAACTTACTGAGCCACTGTGAGTGTAACAATCAGAGATGCTAATAAATTGGTCATACTTGCAGAAATTATTTGCAAGCAGTTCATTTGCATTACTACCAAGCCACTAAAAATATATTTGCTACTGCTTTGCTGAGTGTATTTCTTTATTTCACAGCACTGCATGTTTCCACACGAAGGTCTCCAGTCAGCGGTGCAGCACCATCAGCACACTGCCCATCTGTGGCTCATGCTCTCTCAAACGAGTGTGATCCTCATGTTTTCTGCTGTCCACAATCCCCTAGGAGACACAAGCTGCTGGGTCTCGCACATACTATCATCAACATAGACTAAAGAGTAATTACATTGAACCCAAGGGCTTTCAATCAAGAGCACTGCTGGAAGGTGTAATGCTCTGCCTTCAGCTACAGCCCTTCCCAGACACAGGAACTAATAGTGTGTACTCCCCTTGGAAGAAATCTCTATACTGACTCAGTTTTGCCCAAGTTCCCAATTTCTTGCTCTATGCTAAAAGCAGAATGCTGTATTGCTACAGTATAAGCAGCTCTATATTAAAAAAATAACTTCCCCTGGAGAATACCTTAGATTCATTACAGTACCCATACAGGGTGCAACTCATGCATTGCTTTCCTCGCATGTGGAATTCAGCATTTCCAGCTATTAGTTAAATCATCGCATTCTCAGTTTGAGCTATTTTAACATAACTGACTCATACTTTTAGTGTGCAAAGAAAGATCAGAGGACAGATTGCCTACTCTAAAGTCCTTTGGAAAACTAATTCAAATCATAATATCCTAGACTGCTTCTCTCCTGCGAGGCACACACTTAACAATCTATTCTTTTACATAAGTCAAAGAGCAATCCAATTCTAAAGTCACAGACCTTGAAATTTTACAACTAGCTCAATTATCATTTTAAGAACTCATGATTTAACCATTAAATTATTCCTAATTAGAAATGTCACATGTTCCTAATTTATATAAATGCTACTTACATTACAATGAAATCGGTTATTTTTCAAGATAATTATATGTAAAATTTAACTTAATCTTTTCAAATACTGAAACATTATCCCCATAACTCTTCCTGTTTACTCTGCCTTCCTGAGTGAAGTGCAAGTTGCCCATATTCTTCTTCATCAATGACAAGATTCAAAAGTGGTATTTTGTGATTAAAGATCGGTAACAACATTTCTTTGACATGGAAATGGGAAGATGCTATGCTTCCTATGCTCTGAAACAGCTATCCAGAAATATAACATTCCCCATTACCACAGTCAACAATTACACCAATATTGGTTTTAATATGAAATAGAGTGTAAAGAATTTTAAGGATAAACCATGAAAAAACTGTGAACTTCAGTTTTGACTTAAAAGTTGCTGCCTGATTTTTTTGCTCAGCACAGTTAGATTGTTCAACTCAGTACATCGGTAGCTTCAGTTTTGTAAGCATCCAAGTACTAAAACATTATATTCTGCCCTCAGAATCTTATTTACTGCAAATAACATTGAAAAACATTAAACATTTTCACATACAAAAAAATGTTAAGCTCCTGGTACGATTACTGTACAATAAAATAGCATTTCTTCTTCTTTGGGTGATGATTTTCTTCTTTCTTGCAGTGAGTTGTCATGATGGTCTCTATTACTTTTTAATTTATTTCTTACTGAGCTGTAAGTTGCAATCTAAGAAATGCTGAGGTGAGCTTGTACCCAAAGCAGTATATAGGATTCAAAAGATACCTTAAATTGAAAACTAGTATCACCAGCTCAGATATGAGATGTGGTTAAAATTCCTCACAGAGGGTAATCCTTATACATTACAAAATTTGGTTGTAATGCAAGTGATATATAAAGAAAAATCTTTATGCAAATCAAGCTTCATCAGGTTTTACTTATCTTGCAGAAAGTATCACTCATGTAAGACAACAGAAATAGGAATGAATTTACCCACAACCCAGCCAACAAACTATAAAAACAGGGACAGAACTTTTGTCTATGCATTTAATTTACCTGAAAGAGAGGAGTGGGAAAGAACATGGTGGTGAATTTATTCAACATTTGTCCTTTTTTCTTTGGCAGTAGTCAAGTACAAGATAAAAATAGCCACCAAGACAAAAGTTGAAGCGACAACCTGGAAACTGAGGAACTTTTACTACATTTGGTTAAGTAGAAAATTCTGTATTACAGAAAATATTTAACTATTCAGCACCAAATAAAATTCCCAGGAATAAAAATTTGACAGAGGTTCAAGGGTGTAATTTGAGAAACTGCCCAGATTTCCATGCAGATCCAGCAACGCTGTTCACCTTTGAAGGGGAAAACATCGATTCCAACCATGCCCAGAGGCTACCAGAAGCAACTTGATGACATCAGCATCTCCCCATCAATTTTTTAATCACTCGTCTTGGGTCAGTAACTGTTCTAAGACACAAAGTATTTCCCTAGTCTTAGAGATGACACAAAATGCACTTGCTAGTCACAGATATATCCTTTTATATGTGGTCTACCATATTACTTTTGAAGCAATGTATACCTCCTATGTATATCTCTTATTTATTTCCATGGAAACTGCAACAGATACAAAGATCATGAGAACACTATTTGATAGAGCAAATTCTCAGCTACAAAACATTGTAAAAAAAAAATAAAAAATTCAACATTGCCTCAACAACTAGCTATACCCTTTCACCAGTTATGAACAAGAGCCTACATGCCACGCTCATAAAATCTGCACAAGCAGACACGACCCATTGTTTCATGTTGTGATGATGATGTCATTCCCAGGAAGATGTTGCCCGTGCAGTCTATTTTTCATCAACCCAAACAGATGAAAGTCAGAAGACACAAAATCTGGACTAAATGGGTTGTGTGGCAGGATTGGCAGTGTGCTCCACAGTCATCAAAGCGGGGCCTGGGATTATCCTGTTGCAAGAGAAAGGTTATCTTCTTCTCTGGTCTGATACTGGAAGTTTGAACCTCGAGCTTAGTCAGTGTATCTGACATAGTGATCAGAATTGATGCCTTGCCTGGGTCCCAGGAAATCCAGGAGGGTCATCCCTTTCTTATTCCAAAAGAGAGTGTACATCACTATACCTGCTGAAGGCTGTCTTGAACTGTTTGTTTGATGGGGAGTTCACATGATACCACTCCATGGATAGCCATTTTGACTCCAGCCTGTAGTGGTGACACCACATCTTATCACTGGTAATGATGTGATCCAGGAAACTGTCACCTTCCGCTCTTTGTTTCATGGTGTAACAGATAGACATGGCCGTCTAGTCTTTCACAGTTCTGTTGCCACAGCTGAAATGCACCACTCACAGCCTCACTGTTCTCATATCCATCGTTTGGTCTCCATAAACATTCAGCAAGTGTGAACAGTTATCAAAAGGATGCCATTTTATCCACATAGAGGAATTCAATTATCCACCTTTATTTCATTCACACTTCTGTGTCAGACATCATATCGTTAGACTGCCCCTCTGTTGCCATTTCTCATACAGTAAGAGTACATGAGTGGGAAGGTTCAACTTCTACTATCATACCACCAACATCTGCCTGTGACGTCATAGCCAAATGAATAAAACAGGAGGCATTACTTACGGAGCAGCCCTCATGTATTGGCATACAGCATGCTTTTGTGCTTAAATGATGTTACAATCAGCAATGATGATGCAATGAAATAATGCCAAATGTTCCATAAAGTCAATAGGCTTGAAAATGGAGAAAATATTACTGAAAGTCAATGACTCCAAGGCACAGTAAATATATTCCTTTTATTAGTTGTTTACACTTGTGCAATAACACGGATGTGCTATAATGTTGTATATGCTTATTTGCTGCATGGAAGATATATTGCCACAAGCTATTTGTAGCAAAACAACATTTGTAATGTGAAATCGGCATATAAAGGGACTCATCCTCATTAAGTACGCAACAAGGCATGACAACTCAATAAAACATAGGGATGCTCTCAGCAAATGTCAGATCTGTCTGCGCCTTGACTGATTACCATCTACATTCTTACATGTTCATGCACCTGTACGGGGCACTTTCTTGATGGTATCAGCATGTGACTTGTGTTTTGCAGATAATTTGGCTCAGCAGAGTAAAGTCAAGAAGATAGGAAGGGATGCTATAGACTACTGGCTGGCTCTCTGTTACTTATTTACAAAAAAGCATTATTTACTCCAAAACACTGCACGCATCAGCTTCACACAAAAACTCAACAAAAATATACATACATCTCAACATACATCTTTCCACAATACAAACTTACACTATTTAACAGGTACTTTTGGCCTTAGTTTATAATATCTAAAATGAGGTATAGAGCAAAAGATTTGCATGAAGTGATACCATAAGCCAATGCTAGAGTCAGAAGATGAATAAACCAATGCAAGTTAATAATTCACAATCACTAGACGCTAGCAGTGCCACAGGAACATTTTACAATTTATATCTCTAAAATCAGTCCATCTAAAACTAAAACTTGCTACAGTGGAAATACTTCGTTAGTCCTTTTCTAATAGGATTCACATATTTGGGATACCAAGGTCAAAAAATTCGCAAAAAAAACCCCCAAACAACTCCAAACTAATCGATCTGATTCATATTTGTTAGCTTTTTTCCTCCCTTATAACAACGCTTCCTTCTTAGCTCAGCAAGGATACAACAGCATCTCTAAGACCTAATGCATGCTACAAAACAGATTTTCTACAAAATTAAACAGATCAGTAATCAACCCATGTTACTCTGCTCAAGTAAAGAATAGGGTATGAAGTACTTAACATACAAGCTAAATCTTTTTCAACTACATTACTTTGTATTTTTTAATTAAAGTGGTATCCTTTCACGAAGAACTAGAATGACTACATTTGAATTGCAGTCTTAATTTCTAACTCCTTTTCTCACCTTTCCCATTAGTTTATATACTGATGACTATCTGTTATGCAATGGAAAGCACAGCAATGATAACAAGAGAAGCAAGGTTCTGGGCTGCAGCAAGTGAGGACTTGCTCAAATGCAACAGCTGTAGACACAGAAACAAAGGAAAGAGTCTGCTTACTTTTGGAAAGCCTAAGGTACACAAGAATCTCCAGTAATATACCTTTGCCTACACTGCCAACCCTTACATGAGGTTTGGGAAGGGGTGGATCCTGGGTCCAGCCCTTCTGGTCACTCAGATGCATTACATTGCATGCACCTGAGCTCATCTAGATTGGCCCTGTCTTCCCAGCAAGTGCTCCATCACTGCTTCAGGCTGTGATTCAGCATTTTTGCTACAGTATCACACTTAAAAAAATATATTATGTGAACCTTACTATTCCTTTACTTCATCAGAACAGAACTTGCACTAGCTCTGTTACAGCCAGAAGACATGGTCTTCACATTTAACTTATTAAAGTGGTGCAAAAAGAACCACTTTAACCAAGTATGGTTGCTGACTAGCATTAAAGCCTATAAAAAAGATAAGCAAAATGATTTATGTTTTATATTGACTGATGTATGGCTAAAATCACCTATAATACAGAATATGTGCAAATGCCACACTTCACATACCAGCACTCATTTAAAAATCCTCACAGCTCAAGATTTGTGTCTCTGAATATGCTTGAATGCTGATGTATTAAAATGAGATCAGGTCACGACCATATTTGCAGAAGGGTTTATAGCTGGGCTTCGGAGCACAGAGAGTAGAACAGCCCTGCACAGCCCCCACACCAGCACTGCCCTCCAACAGCCGCTGGCTGCTGCTCCCACATAAAAAGGACAGCAAGGATTACAAATTATAACCAAAAGTATTTCAGTGATGCTACCTGGCTTTTAAAATTCAGCCTAAGCAAATACCAGCCGCTAGAATGGCATGTACATGGTTGAGAACTATACTCAGACCTTCCTCTCCTCTGGGAGGTCAAAATGCACCACTGTCCTCAGCTACCCACACAGTCAGGACGCAGTGTTACTTTGTCATATGAATGACAGAAATGGATTTAAAACGCTCGTCTTCTCCTGTGCCAAGGTGCTCGCTTTTAGGCTGTACAGAAAATCTGAGATAATCTGCAATAATACATCATTTTTTTGGTTTTGTTTTAAACTAAATTTTTTAAATAATTAATTTTTTTAAAAAAAAAAAAAAAAAAAAACACACAAAAAAGCAACAACAAAAACCCCAACAAAACACAAAAAGCAAGCCTTCAAACCGCTCTTTGGCTTTCAACTTTTGCCTGCCTGCATCTGCTGCTTCACTGGCTGTCAGATAATTATATACACACACCACCACCCGGCAGCCTCTGAGGAGTTTTAACCTGAATCAGTAAGACACTTGTCCTTCACACAAAAGACAATAAAAAAGAAAAGGTTACTTTCTGCTAAGGAAAGCTATCTAAACACCTCCTAGCCGTCCTCTCTCCAGCTTTTACTGCAGCTAATTACTTGTACAGTCAATAGTCCTTCCAACAATGCTAGCTCCCTGTTTGAGTGGTAATTAACAGAGGAGAAGAGCAGAGGAGTTGGTAAACACCTCTTTTGTAGAAGCACATGTATCAGATACTAGCGAACGATTAGCAATATTCACAGGGAGATGGTAGCTGCACACTTGGAATGCCTCCCAGAGCAGAGCCAGGGCTACAAAGGGACCACAAGAAGCATGCATCACTAAACTTCAGCTTTTTCCTTGATCACATGTGAATTCATTTGAAGCCTGGCTTTCAATACTCTGTTTCTTTTGGGAACCTGCTACAGAAGCATTTTCAGTATGCAGAGAAACTCAAGACACAACAGTGTAGGTGCATTAGCCATTAAAAAATGAATATGCTATACACTGATTCTCTTAAAATTAGGGATTTAAGGATTTGATGTAGCACATGAGCATTTTCAGAAAAAAATCCACGTATTTCCTAGAGAACTGGGAACAAATCTTATTGAAAACTATATCCATGGCACACTAACTTCCACTGATGGTTTAGAAAGATTCTGAGATCAACAAAACTTCAAGACAACTCTTATGACTGCTCAGTGAGTATTGGTGCTCCCAGATGTGCCAGGAACAAGCACCAAATCAGGACAGTTAAATTTTATTGTTTTATACAAAAAAGGCAACTGCTGGTATAGAAAAAAACATGCAACTGGAAAGGTAAATTGTTAATCTCATTGATCTATTCTACATAAGAGTATGGCCTTGTGGAATATAAAACAGTTGGAGAATGTTCAGTGCTGACGTTAAAGCATCACAGATGTCATCAGATATCAAAATTAACTTTTAACTTCAAAACCCATTGTTGCTGACCTGGTCTGATTGTCTGTTCAGGCACATGTTGTCCAAGCAGGAATAAGGAGCCGAGCTCAACATCCCATTCTTCTGTGGATCTCCCATACACCAAATCTGTCAGAGAGGAAGACAGGAAGCCAGGTTACTCGGGAGAAATAGCTCCATCTGTAACTATCAACAATAGTGTGGGGTTGCTTGAAAAGAAAAGATAACAATCCTGCAGCACAGAGCTTATCATCTGACACGGGTCAAAGGAAATGATATTGAGCCTATTGAAATCTTCCAACACAGGGACACAGTCCTGTGGGACACGCAGCAACATAAGAAGAGTCTGATGGAAAAAACAGTACAAGGGAAAGAGGTGGAAATGAGGAGAACCTAAACTCCCCAGAGAACTGATCAGGGGATTGAAAGAGAAAAACAAAATCTTGGGCTGTTGCACATTGCTGAGAGATCAGAGATAAAAGAATAAAGTGAGGTTCAGAGGGTTCAGTGAGATGCAGAAAGCGAAGAAAACAGAGAAATACAGGTGTATAGAGATACTATAAGTTTGCTTGAGAAATGGGAAAAGAGTTGCAAAAAGAAAGCAAAAAGGATGCTCAAAGGAATAAGGACTGTGAAGGCCTTGCTAAGACAATGAGATGGAAGATGGCAGGCAGAGAAAAATAACGAAGAGCTCTGCTGATCATCCAGAAAAAAAGCGACAAAAGAGAGGCAAGTGGTGAAAATAAACAGTGCTGGGAATAAGTGAGCTGTATGGTTTGCTTGGTGAAAATGGATACTTTTTGCTCAGATCATTACCCTGCTTCATTTCTCTTCCCTCTGTTTTAGCAGACAGTAGGTCCACTTGAAAATAAACTTCTGAGGTATGTATAGTTTTTCGAGGATTGTTCCTGGGTTTCATTCTCTTTCTCACATCTTTCTCTTCTCGCTCTTTCTCACATAACAATACAATGTAATTTCCTTTCAGCACCCATTCTATATCTATTCTATGTTTGCCATAGCCTATGACCCAGTAGAGCAAGAAATTCTGTTGCTTGCTGTTCTATGCGATCACATCAATGGCAGTGGGAGATCAAGAAGCCTAACTTTCAACTGCACGACTGACTGAGTCATGCAGCACTTGTAAGAGGTACTACCACATTTGTAGTAAATGACTGAAGTCTGGACAAAAATTAGAATACAATTCCCTCCCATGACAGTCTGATGTTATGCTTGCATACAGATAGGAAACAAACAAACAAACAATCCTGGCAAAATTTTCTGTCAGTAAAACATTTTCCTTTCACCTAAATACTTGTGTATGTGAATGCATTTTTGCAGTAGGATTTGAAAATAGTTTGAGTGAGATAACCTAAACCAACACAGAGGGCTGTAGCATGGCTGGGATTATGCCATCCCGTACCTCTTTAAAGACCAGAGGTACATCATGACAAAGACAGACATCCCTTCACATCAGATAGTTTTGGGAGAGGAAGCTGGTTTGGAGTCAAAATGAAAACACGACCACAAGTGCGCACATTCGTTGTGTTTATTGGTACACTGCTAGAGAAGAGACAGAATTGCTGAGCAAAAGTGAATTACTGCAGCTCATGCAACAGTGACATCAATAGGGAGCTTTACCACTGTCTTCAAGAGAAGCAGGACAGAAACATATTTTTAGAAAGGCAACATGAGTCTTGGATCAAATACTTTGGGCACTAGATATCAGTCTTAGCAAACTAGAGGAAACATGAATCTTCTTCCTTTGTTTTCTCTATTGATTAATCTATCAATATAGAGAAGATTGATCAAAATTTATAGTGCTCAAACTCACCCTTCTCATTAATTGAGATCAGGAACTATAACTATAACAAGAACTCAGAGAGACGTAGCAAGATAGAAGTAGGGGTGAAAGGAAGGACTTCTAGAAATACAAAGTCTCCAGAAACACAGCAAGTCATTGAAAGTACAAGCATTTTACCTAAAGGCAAACTGAGTGTCTGAAACAAAAGACAAAAAAAGATACCAGTTAATTTTACTGTGGCAATTTAAGGATGCCGATTTTACTTTGAGCAATCTATGTCTATTTAAAAAGATAATTGAGAACCAAGCCAGTTACCAGATTGATTGAGTTATCGGTTACAGGAGTTTGTAGAGCAGTACACTCTTAAAAAGAATGCATAATCTGGAAATATCTGCTTCATATGAAAAATCAAGAACAAGGAGATCTAATACATTTAATTATGCTGAGGCAAACATGTCATTTTAAACTGTTTATGGAATTGCTCATCCAAGGCCAGATGGTAAAGGGGATCAAAGACTCATAACTGAAAAAGATCACTAGACAGCTTAAACTTATAGAAAGCTATTAGAATGTGAAAAAAAACCTGAGAATGAAACAGGACCAGATTGTAAATTTTGAAAATAAACAACAGAATGTAACATTAGACTGGGTTAGCAAAGAACAGAAACACAGGGCTATGCAGAGGAAAAAAAGTAAAAATATTATGAAGAAATTTGCATAATCAAACCAAACTGAATTTCAGGCAAAAAGAACAAAAAAAAAAAAAAAAAAAAAGTAATGGCAAATGAATACGCAAGCAGCATCCTGCATTTGGATGCTCATTGTAGCTACAAGCAGCAAATCAATTTTGCAAAAGCCTATGAGACAAACCTTGGCTTAATAGGAAAGGCAGCACATGCCTGTTCTCTACAGCAAAGAGGACTTCCTTCCATCAGCTCTGAAGATTTCTGTGATATTTCTGTTGCCTGATCTTGACAGTTTCCAAACCATCAGCTATGTTGCAGTTGCACTCCTTTCTCTTTCCAGCCCTTACTCTGAAAGCTGCTCCTGGCTGAGCTTTTCCTCAGCAACTGAGCACTCCCTCCAGAAGGTCTGCACGACCCGGTGCATCAGCCAGAACCAGGCAAACAGTTGGCTGCCTTCTATGCTGTGCAGACACATATTTTAAGAAATAGAGCAGTCTGTACCACAACCAGATAGTGAACAAATATGATGTGTGCTATCCATGGGAATAAGTAAAAGAGGAAGAACAAAATTCCCGAAAGAAAATTCCCGACGTATTCATATGTATTTGTAAAAAGGATTGTGTTGACTTCTGACATTTGATTGAAACCAGAACAAATATTCAAGCAAAGCAAGAATTATGAACGCTGCCCAGAACCGTGCCTTAACACTCACTTAAAGAACCTTTCAGTTTCTAGGTCTTCAAAATGGTGCTGATTTGTTTTTATATACCAAAAAAAAAAAAAAAAAAAAAAAAAAAAGTAATTTTGGTTCTGAATTGCCAATTCCAAGTTTTACTATGAGAACTTTACTAGGGAATAAAATTGCTGAACATTTAATTTCAAACATAAAAGATCTCTATTTGCAAGATGTGACATACTAGTGGAGATTATGGCAGATAACATATCAATTTGACTGTTAAGAATGTAAAGGATTAGTAAGAGAGCATGAGTTTACATGTTATCTCTAGTCCAGGGTTTCCACAGTGCCTGAGCCTGTGGAAAAGAATAGCTAAAAATTATTAAAAAATACTTGAAAATTTTTGAAGAATCCGTGGTAGGTCTGTTTGACACTACCATAAAATGAAGGCATCACCCTCAGAGCCTGAGCTATCAGACATCAAACCTTGTTTAATAAAAAGTTTAGTTTTCTACTCACGAATCAGGTATTCACGTAACTGTATAACCACTCTGGCAAACACAGTAGTCTTGAAAATTCTACAAATACCTCAAAAAATTTTTTTTTTTTTTTTAAAAAAAACAGGTATTTTGATGCACCAACTTTGCAACTGCAGGAAAAAAGTGAAACAGCTATGTTATCAAATGCTTATTTGTCAGAGAGCTGTTAAAAAGTTAGGAGACTTTTTTTGTCTTTTGTGGGAGGAAAAAAATCCTGAGATTCTAAACTTCCAAAATAGATGGCTGAAAAGAAAGTACATTGGAAAATATCAAGAGAGCGGAGCGTTGCAAGGACTAGTTTAAAAAGTTTGGCAGCTTTTGATATACATGCATATTGTCACCGTTATGATTTTTTTTCCCACGAGGAGAGAATTACAAGCTTTTTAAGATGCTTGCAATGCTCCTTGCATAGTCAAGTTCAAACCAGTTGCTATAGACTGGTTACCATAAAGAAAGAAAGAGCTCCCCTTGCTCATTTCATGTTATTCTTGAAATGTATGCTATCCCACTTGCTATAAGAAGGACTCTGAGCTCTACTCTCTGATCTCTCACCAGTAGCCACATACCTGCATTATATATTGAAGAATGGTGGAAGCAGTATACAACAAACTCAGAGAAATAAAAATTCCTTTGTGCAGGACAGTGCTAATAAAGCTAGACCTCTTTGAAGGCCAATTGGAAGGAGGTAATTTCTTCCTTGGAATACAGCTACTCCTAAATAAAACCTTGAGACACTCACGGAGACTTGTGACTGCTCTTGCTTTAGAAGCTAAACTTCTGAGTCCCTGATGCTAATTCTGTACTTCCTTTCTGGATTATAACTGAGTAATTACTTACAAATTGACCAAGACTGTCAATCTGAAGTATAACATACGTAACCACTACAGACTTATGTTTCAGAGTGTTTTCAGTGTTGCTATAGCTAACGACAAGTAATAATTAGAAGGAGAGAAAAAGTTGCTGTACCAGGATCTTTACTGAACCCTGTCTGCCAGAAGAGATGAGGATGAGCCAGATGTGGGTTACATCCCCCTGTGATTTATCTGGGTATATCCACTGCCAAGTGGAAGGTCTTGTGGTCACAACGCTCAACAACAAAAAAGCCAACCACCTTATTTATGTTTATTTCCAAATGTCTATCAAATCTTCCTTGGTGGGTGAGCATGGTTTGGCTACACAGTACTGTAAAATTTATTTTTTTGTAACTGGTTCCTTATGTTAAACAGATTTACAACAGCCTAGAAGATTTACAGTTCACTTCTCTTTCTTTCCTAGGACATTTTCTTCAAGCATACAAATGGATCTTGCTTGCTTGCTAACTGTAAGTCTTCCTGCCCATTCTCTTTCCTATGCTTCCCCTTTACATAAATAAATAAATAAATACATACATACATACATATATATAAACATAATGAGGATAACATTCAATTGGGAGTTTAAAAGATAAAGCATCCAAGTCACTTGACTTGAACTCATCCAAAGCCTACTTATTTGCTCTAAAACATTACAGGACACATGAGTTTCTTTGGAAGGAAATCCAGGCTTTCTGAATGGTTTCCTCCAATAACTATCTCCATTCAATGTTACTTTTCCATTAGTCTCTTAAGATAACCTTTTGAAATGTTTAAAACAATTGTAATTTCTCTAAGTGAGTAATTCAAGTGTTTTCATAGATGTTAGTCAAATTGTATGACAAATTTGTATTACTAGAGCTTCTTGATTCAATGAAATGACTCCTAAATGATACAAAAATTAAGACTTTCTTGAAGTGATTTCTCTCATGTTTTCACATTAGTTTTGCAATATATGAATTCCAGTGAAGTTAGTAATCAACAACAGTATTATTCTTCAAGAGCGAAGCTTGAAATCTGAATCTGTAAATACTTTCTCTCTCTTAAAGTTTAGAAACAGGAAAAAAAATCATTTTAAATTGTCCCATTGAGGACCTAGTGTGGGTCTCTAGTAGTACCTAGCTCACATATGATCATGTGGCCCTTTATGACACACCACTTCCAGCAGCTTATTACAAAAATAATTACTTGTTCCATATCTCAACACAACTCAGAAAATATTCCTCATATCTATGATAACCGAGCGCTGGGAAAAACACAGTCCTTGTGAGAGCTTGATTTCAGAGCCTCCTAGGGGTCTCTCTTCTATTATTTGATTGCCATTATTGTCATTGTCGCTGTGAGATACAGCCCTTGTCGAAATAATCTGAATGACCTCTATCTCTGATTCTTTAGAACATGATGTATTCATTTCAGGTTTTAACATCTTTTCAGTTTTTAGCCAAGTATTCACTGGAAATGCGTGCACTGTCTGGAAGTAAATTACGAGTTTAAAATGGCATTTTGGGATGACTGAAAATTCATCTCTCAGGCTGTTTCTGTTCTTCTATTTTTTATTGTTTTTTTTGTTTGTTTGTTTGTTTTTAAAAAAGGAAAAAGAAAATCTTAAAGTCAAATATTTCTTTTTTCCTATTTCAGCATAGTTCTGTCTATCACGTTACACTCGGAGATGTTAATAAAACACAGAGCTGCAAATATAAACACAAGATCTGGTTGTATAACAGACAGAGCCACAGTTCAAAAGAGTCCATCAATAGGACATAGCCTCTAGATATAGACAAACAAAACTGAACAGTATTGGTGCCAACAGCACATTAGGACTCAGCAGCACATGTAAAGTGCAGTTCTTCCCCAGCGTATCCTTGAGAGTCAAAGAAAGAGGCTAATTTATAAGCAGCAACAAAATGTTTTTCTTCCCCATCCTGGCATTTCCTTCCAGCACAGGGAAATCACTTCCCATTTCTTCCCAACTTTTCTGAGGAGGGAGCACTACTCAGCATAGTTTTCCTACCACATCTACAGAACTGAAACAATTCTATAGACTCAAAGCTCTGAGGAATGCCAGCCTATTGTGGAATTTTCCTCCTGAGCTGCACTGAGATTTGAAGCAGAGCTATGGCTACTCAAGTGTTCTAGTTCATATTAGGATGCAGTTTTAATGTCAATCTCACTTTCTGTACCCTGACTCACACCACAGATAGTCTCAGAACAAATGAGCAGGATTCCTCTGGGAGGAAGGCAAAGAAATTTGCTTGAGACACAACTGGGCATTCTGTGCCAGAGACCAGGCTAGGCTGAGGCTAACAGAAGTAGTGTAGAACAACAAAGGATCTGTAGAATGAAACTGATGCTGAGGACTAGCATCTGCACAGAATGCATTTTTAAGATTTCTACTGTGGAAAAAGTTACCTTACTGGGCGTATCCACAGGGCCTGGCACTATCACCACATTTGATTGGAAATCCAATGCAGGTTGAATTTCCCAGTAATTTCCTAAGCCTTCTTTTATTATACCCCATACTTTACCTTTTAAAAAGTAAGAATTCTCCTTCTAAGAGCATGGCAGCATGCAGTTGCCCCCCAAGGGACTTTACCTTTCCATCCTGCATGACTGGGAGTTTTACTTGCGTCTTTGTGCTTTTAGAGTTGTTTAACACAACATCAAGGTAGCTTCAGTGCAGAATAATATTAGATCAGTTTCAATATAGAAAACAGGACTACAAGATGACATTACATTTGCCTATGGACAACACAGAGCTCTACTTCTGCCAGAGCACTGAACTACTGTAGCTACACAAGGATTAGGAGGAGTATTCACAGGTTGACATTCTATGACGTTTGGAATGGTTTTGTTGAAATCCCCCACACCACCTAAACCTTCATCATAGATCTTTTCAGGAAAGGAGATGCAAATAAGACTTGTTTGACATCCTGGCAATTCAGGGTGACATTCTGTGCTAGATCAGGAAGGAATTGCAACGTATGCTAGCACTCAAGTCAGTACAAGACCTGATTTTATTCACACGTATGTACTCATATTTCTCTGTAACGCTGTTCTTCATAAGAAGATACTGTCACACTCAGCAAGCTCTAGAAGTCCCTCAGTCCCACCAAGTGGGGACTGACATCTCATGAATATCCTAATAACAAGATTTTGCATATTATATTTAAGAGAGATTTATGTACAATCACTCACTAGCTGAGACAATAAGGAATATAATTAATAGTTAAATGGCAAGATTCCTGCAATTTGTAATTCCCTAATTGGTATTTTGGATTTCTAACTGAACATCAAAATGTCATAATCTAGTGGCACCAAACACAGAACACTTAAAATGTCAGTGAGCTAAGAAAATGACTTTAAAAAGAGACTTCAGGAAGCCCAAACCTGCGATGTAAAATATACAGTATCTGATGGCAGGAACTGCATTATGCAGGAACATTGTTTTCAGTGTTGTACACTAGCGACTGCACAGAATCACAGCTCTCCGCTTCCCCTGCTGAGATGTCAGATAGACTTGGGCTAAATGTGATGGCAAATGTTCCAGGTCCCGTCTGTCAGGTTCTTCCATGCTTTATGAACAGCATGCTCTTCTATGAAAATACTGTGTAAACAATGAAACAGCACACTGAAGAGGTGTAAATGAACTTTCTTCTGCAGCATCTTTAGTTGGAACAGGGTTTAGGACTTTTAAGGAAGCACTGCAAATGCTGTTTTGTTCCTAGAGCACAATTGGCTCCTGACACCATCTAAGGCACAGTGAAGTAGTAGAAAGTTCCTTCAAAGAGCTTGTTATAAATACGACTCACTCATTCTTTTTTGAAGACAGTGTTTCCAATAGGTGGGCTGTAAGAAGGAGCTGCCTAAACACTTACTTGCCCTGATGACCTGCAATAACTCAAATGTAGGTACAGAACCTAACTACTTTGCCTAAAAGAAACACAAAGATCATCACGCATTGCTTTGTGCCTGATTATACATCTGTCTTCCACATTGTAAGTACTAAAAATCACAACTCCAAAGGCTACCTGTTAAAATTATTAAATCAGGAAACACTACATCTATTGTTATATTACTATATATTCAAGATTACTATATTCAGTATTTATCTTCAAGAGTGACTACAGGTTGACGCTAGCAGTGTGCGTGGAAGCATCTCTGCAGGCTTCAGTGACTATAGGTTCAAATGAGTTGCAGATTTGAATTGACTTTGTAGCTTTCCACTGCCCATGTTAGGCCCTGCCTTCCCAGCTGAAGTTACAAATAACACAGAAAACAACAGCAATTTGTGACATAGGCAGTCTTTCTTACTTTCCCCACCTTAACCAAACACCCATGCACGCGCACCATGCCTGCTCAGATAAACCTATTTGCATCAAGTGGCCTAATTTACATTGTTTACTAAGCCGGAGTATGTTTTAATTGATGCTATGATAACACCGGTGATCGTTTTTGATTGTTTATTTTTGTTACTCTACCTATTTACGTTAACCCATGGTAGACATCACTGGATTTACTGCATGTTGTGTATAGTATGGAGTAGCAAATGGTTTCAATATTGAAGAGGTCTACCACGTGTTTTGGAGAACTGCCCTCTAGATAACTGAAGAATAAGGCAATGCAATGGCCAGATAATTTAAAAACAGCATTCAAAAGGAAGCTGCAGGAAAAGAAACATTTGTTTTGGGGAAAAAAAGAGTCAATGCCACAGATCTATTTTCAGATAATGACTTTAGTTAAATTAGCAAAACATTAACATCAGAGCCATGGATAAGTTGCAGAAAGATTAAGTTCTGGAATGACAGGACAGTTGATCAAAATTAAATGAAAGGAAAAATAATTTTCTCAGGAAATAAACACACCACATTTTGTGAATATGTTACCACTACAAAGTATACAGATTCTTCTGGCGTGCCAATTAGTACAGCTGATTTTCGTATATATTTCTGTTCAAATCACCGTCTTTCACCACTGCTGTAGACTTTGGAAGTGGTCAGAATGGAATCCCAGGGCATCTTGCTCTGCAGCCCTTTCTGCATTGCTCAGTCTCATCCACAGGCAGGAAATTTGGTCTCATCATAGTCCTTCTCTGTCTGAAAAGATCTGTTTTCGCTGGGGGAAAAATCTCTCTCATTGAGTAAGAACATCCATCATAGTTTAAACAGAATTTCAGGAATGACAGGTATCTTATTTAGATAAGGTGACACATTACTGCTTCCTTTTCCCTTCTTTTTCTTATACAGTAAGATCTATATGGAGACTAAATTACTCTATCACACCAAGTAAGTATCAAAGTCAAGCTCCATTTTCTGAGTTTCCTACTGCATATCCCCTTGAATTCCTCATGTAGCTGTTTGAAGGACATCTGAAGTGGTTTTCTGGTTCCACTGCTCTTAGTATCAAATATTTCTGTTGGCTATGCTGAGTGATAAAGCTTACTGAAATCCTTTTTCCTAGGAGAATGCTACTGGCAGTAACTGTACTGCTACTGAATTGCTGTTATTAGTTGTTAAGAACAGGGACTTCTTTAAAAAAAATGAAGCTGCTATAAATATCAGCATTTTAAAATAATTTTTCCATGGATTCTAAATTGTTTTAAGCTGTTTTCATTATAACTGAAAAGATTAATGCATTGAATAAAGTTAAAAAATGAAGATTCCTTTGAAGCTGTTATTGCCAAGTCTGTATCAGAGTGCAGCAGCCCATTCTCTGAGCACTGACCAGTGTGCTGCAAGGCAAAGGGCACGCACACCGTGACCATGGGATTTAAGCACCAAGTGGGACAATTAGCACTAGCTAGCGAACCTCCTCGTTCTCTGCTCTAAAAAAATACCCATGAGTTTTCTATTTCATAGCTACTGTCCAGACGAATCCCTAACTATGACATAGATAGGCAATTCTGGAAATTATATATAGGCATTTTTGCTAACTGCTGTAACACAAGATGTTGACTGGGTCATTTGCATGGCATACATCCTTATGTATTGGGAAGTTCAGAATTGTATGGATCCAGGTGGAAAAGATTACCCGACAGGTTCCACAGACCTGAGATCTGCTATGCATCTTGACCCCTATTTACTATAAAGGGCACTAGTGTCTGACTCAGTACACTTTAATTTTTAACAGAAAAAACTGCAGCAAAATTCAGCTTACTATGAAAATCCTTAAAAACAGATTCAGTATCATATGCACTTCTAAGAATACTAGCAGTTATGCTCATTACTCCAGTATTAAAAGCAGATTTATCTCTCTACACAGCGAGTGGATTGAAACTGAAATACATCTGTTCCATAAAGCTTTGATGAAAGAATCACTGGGAGTCCCTGTAGGTAATTTATGGAGGCTGGCTAGTGATGGGAAGCAGACTGACAATTAAATACTACTATAAACAATGGTTTAGCTGCAGACTGAGCATACTTTCTCTCTAAGTGCCATTCCAGCTCCAAGAAAGAGTACGACACAGATGTAAAGTCCCTGAGAACCTATTAATGGACACTACAGTGGTGTCTCATCTGGCTCATTTTCAACAAACCTACATGAAGGTCTTCAGAGTTATGAAAAATCTCTCTCGATGGTCCTCTGGTGCTTTCTGCAGAAATCCTTCACACATCCTGGGGGAGCAATTCCTTTCATCTCAATGCAATTTACTCACAGGACAAAATCAATTTTTATCAATAGTCTGCAAATGGGCACATGGACTAAAGAAGAGAGAATACAGATACACAAAAGATCCAGGTAAACAGAAGTAGGAGAGATATTTGGATGAAAAACAGAGGCGTTGCATCTCACAGACAGTGCCTGAAATACAGGGAAATGGACTGTATACGGAATCCTCTGTCAATCCAAGCTTTTGGATACAAGTCAGCAGGTTTCAGAGAAGAAAATAAGAGGTATCTAAGTCAAAATGTTAGTTTCTGAATGACTCCTGACTTGTAATTAAGGATATGATGGACTCAGTGAATTTGCAAGAGCTTATGGGAAGAGCAAAAGGTAGGGATTTGTTTTGTTTTCCAGCTGCAAAAGTGGCTTTCTTATGATCCTGTTGTGACCATCCCACGGCCATGAAACTCTTAAGTATGAGTGATATAAGCAAGAATATCTTCTCTTTCTCTTGAAAATATCTGCACACAGTTTTTTTTCCTGCTCTAATGTACACCTTAGGCTTTGCTGGAATGGGTCCTAAAACAGCCAACATCCCTCTTGACCTGATTTAGTTTCTACTCTCTGTACCTACTTAGTGAATAGCAGAGCACATCAGGGAAACACTGAGCCCTGAGCCAAAGCCAGGAGCACTGACAGGCAAGGAGGACAGTGCAGATCAGAACAGTGAAGCTTCATAAGCAAGATGAGAAAGACATCAATAAATATAGGACAACCTTCTCCCAGGAATTCTACAGCACATCATTTGCAGTTGATGACAAATGCCTCTACTCAGCCAGCCAACCTACAATTTCCCAAAATGCCCCCTCCCATGGCAGGGTAAAAGGAGAGAAGAAATAAGAGAACAGGCACAGTTATTCTTGTACCTTGTTGGTGCTAGCTTTTCCTTGTACTAGATTAGGTTTGTCACCAGTCCTAACGGAGACAGTTTGCCAGAACAATCCAGAGTTCCAATAAACAAATAATTTCAAAAAATTATTCAAATCATCCTCCATCCTTCCTATCGTGAAAACTGTGACGACTGTTTTTCAGGCAAATTTATAATGAACTCTTTAGTCCTTCTGAACATGACCCTTCTTATAAATCCAACTCTGAAGGCTCAAATAGGCAATAAACAGTTAGGGAATTTGTTTTATAGGGCACCTTATTTTTTTTGTTCCCTGAAAACACTCACCATTAGCATGTTTTAGCTGAGATTTTTTAAAGCAGTGTGGGCAAATCCTCTGCACAACTCATATTAATTAACAGCAAGTGTGTGGGCAATTCCCTGTAGTACTTTGATAATGTCAGCCTTTTTTTTTTTTTTTTTTTTTTTTAAATCCATTTAGCATATCCATGCAGAATAGGATGGATGAAACGTGTACAGTGGTTCTAAACTGCACCTAAAAAAAATGCAGTTTTGTTCTGACCTTATGAGCCTCTGATCTGTTCAGAGGGATTCTGATCAGCTATTCTGGGCAGAGCCATAAAGGTGAAATAAATGTGCTCCATCATTGCAGAGATTCAAGCCTAGTCAAGTATCTCATCTCAGTAACGTTTTTTCTGTTTAGAGGGCTTGGGGAAAGGGCAGGAGAAACAAACCTTTCTGTTTACTTTTAGCTTTGGAAAACCCATTGGGAGGAACTACACAATTAACATATTAATGAAGACTGGCCTCAGATGTGATGCCTGAAAGAAATTATGAGCAAATTAAGAATATTAATGCAAGAGAAAAACTCATGCTTGCTAGGGATAAGAGGAATATCTAGCACTGAAAAAGGGATGTATTTTTTCCCTTGTCTTGGGGAAGGGAATCTCACCTCACTCTTCATGGTGAAGGCAGTGTTTCTGACTTGCAACACATCAATGATGAAAGCTTACTAACACTGTTCCTATGCTGGTGTGTGCTCTGGTCACTGAGCCGGATGACAAGGTTCTGGCAGCTTAACTTGCACATGTGAAAAGCCTAAAGTCTATAGATCACCTGAAGTAGAGAAAATATACCATTTCTTTAATCACATCAATCTGTAACATGATTGATTTGAATCTTCTAGACATCATTTTTCTATTTTTTTTTTTTTTTTCCCCTAGTGGTACAGATACAAACATTAATGACTATTTGCATTTCTTATATGCATTAACTGTGAAGAAGGTTAGTTTGGTCTTACAGAAAAACCGATAGAAGTGGTGCAAACTGCCTCAACCCTGTGCCTCCAGCACAAGCAGCTGCAATTGCCATTTCAAAATGAGCACCAGGTGAGGGCTACACAACAGCTGGCTGGAAAACAGGCTTCCCATTCATGGCTGGTTGTGTTTCGCTCTTTTAAATCAGAGTCCAAATCAGACCAAAAACTAGCGTGCTGAATTCCCCAGGCACTGCAGCCACTTAGTGATATTGATGTTGCTGTCAGCTTTCATGACCAGAGCAAGGATGACAATTTCACTGAGGAGCAACAGGCAGGCTGGCCCTAGGGCTCAGGCAGCAGCAGGCTGGAGCCCTGGCAGCTCCCTGCACCCGAGCCTCCTAGGACAACTCAGGAGCTCCTTGTTTGGCAAGCATACGGACCAAGGATGTAATGAATGGAACACCTGGGGCTCAACAAAAGGGTATTTTTGTAAGAAACTTTTTTTTTTCCCTTGTCTGAAGGTACTCAGCCTGCTCTAAATGTAAAGACTTTGGAAAATAAAGATAAAGCCAACTAAAAAGAATAACCTGGAGGGAGGAAAAGCACATTTTTTCAATGCTTTAACTTTTCCCCAGGAATTTCAACACACGTGGATAAAGCCCATCAAGCAGTGTCACAGAAGTTACACTGATAGAAAGCAAAGGTAGTTCCAAGTTGTTTCCCCACTACAGACAGACAAAAGGGGTTAGATTTAACCGAACTGGCTTAGAACTGTAGAATCATACAGGTTGGAAAAGACCACAGAGATCATCTGGTCCAACCAGCAGCCCATCACCACCATGCTTAGTAATTAATGAAATCATCGCTATTTCCCTATCTAAATGCAGCACATTTGTCTATTCTTATAGGTTCCTGTTGAATATGCTAAGTAGAAAGCTACAAAAGCTTTCTTTCCTTGCTATCAGCTCTTAGAAATCTCACTTAAAAAAACCCTCTTATTGAGTAATTTACCTCAGAGGCAAGATGAACGTACTAACTCTTGTCCCTTGATCTACATTGCCAGCCCTAAAGACTCTCGCTCTGAAGTCCCTCTGTTGAGCTCTGGTGGCCCCAGTACTACTCAATTAAGCCCTTTCAAAGCCATCCATGTGTGGCATCTGTGGCACATTCCCAGCAGGATGCTCCTGGTCAGCCTGCAAACTGCTGTTAGCAAACCTCCCCTTGGCTTCAACATCTTTGGACACACCTCACTACTGTTAATAAAAGACAGTATTTTAGCATGCAAAGCTGCCAGTGAAGAGTTGAGGTTTTCTTTGCCAGAATGTCCCTGCCAAGGATTTTCTGCTCGGAAGGAAAACCTTGTTTTCAAGCGCACCTGTTCTTGGCACTAGCAAGTCAAATGTATTCTTTTCCATGCAGGGCCATTGAGGTATCTTCTTTTAACTTACTACATATCTTGCTTTGCCAATGGAGATTTCAACATTCCTCTTCCTATGGCCATACAGCCTATGAATCAGAATTGCCAACAGGGCCTCTGCTCCCTGCTGATTTGCTCAAAGATCTCAACAAACATGAAAAAACCCTGACAATGCAGTTCTTTTTGTATGTAACTGTAATACAACCTCCTTCTGGATGGCTGCCAGGGTGCCTGGCAGTGAGACACCAAGGAGCATCTGACTTGAAGATGCATTTGCAGACATCTCAGTCCAAAAAATCTTATTACCTCTGGCAGACTGCAGAACCATTTGATTCATTTGTTCAGAATTTATTGTGAATACTGCAGGGACTGCTTTAATACAGAAGAAGATAGGGCAGTGCAGCAGAGAGGAAAGCTGCCTTTTTGCCCAGGATGCTCAAGGGCACATGGAAACTTCCAGAGAAAGGAGAGGTCAGAAAGGTAAAACTTCAGACTGAGGTTAAATTGTTGAGGTGGGAACAGTGAGCACATTAACACTCACCTATTAGCTTCACATTGTGCATGTTAACCAATGAATGTTTGCTTTGTACCTTTAACTACTACACTGCTTGCAACGTTCCTTTGCTCATAGTAGAAGTTACTCAAAGCGATTGGAAGCCCCAGAATGTTGCTTGGCTGAAAAACAGAGCTACAGAAAAGGACTTGAGCATGTATGGGGATAGAACGTGTTCATTTTTACAGTGTATCTGCAAGGTTTTCTGACCACCCCACAACTAAATATATGGTGCCAGGTTCTGTAAGGGTAGAATGTAACTGACTCTAATTGCCCCACTGAAAAAATTTCTCATGAAAATCTGTACATTAGGAGAGCAGGACTAAAACTAAAATAATTCTTTTTCATACTGCAAATGTTTCTACCTGTCAAATACATCACCAGAATCATGAAAGAAAACCAAGAATACATTTGCAATAGCAGATATGAAATATTTATATAAATTGAGCAGAGAAATGGAAATAACCTTAGCGAGCAGGAATATTCAATGTTTTTATACAAAGAGCTGAGTATCAAGACTTTGGAGCTCTGAAAAACTGTTTTGCTATGAAAATTTCTGCAATCAGGAATCATAACTGAGCATTATAATATGAGTTACTAGCATCAGTCAACACAGTTTCTACACTTTTTTTTTTCCCCCCATCTGATGGAAATAAACAATTGCATGATTTGCTGACAATTCAAGAACAGTAGGTAAGTAATTATGGCTCAGCAGCCTATTGATTCACCCTTTGGGGACAAATAGAGAAGACTTTCAGCCTAGGTCTGTCAGAATGAGCTTTCCATAGAAGCAGAAGGTGGTGCCACCACTCACCAGTATCAGCAAAGAACTCACACATGGCACGGCTCAAGGAGAATGTGCCATACAATGCCTCTGCTGTGGCACTGTACTCTAGGTTGTCTGTCTCCCTTTCCATAGGCAGTATATGGACCTAGGTATGAGGTTCCTAACAACCTGGCTTGGTATGCAATACTATCCGAACAGTTCCTCAACCCCATCTCACCGCTCAGGTTTCTTCTGCTGCAGCACAATCCTACAGGGAGAACATCCAGACAAGGAAAATTTGTACAGGGATATGTGCCTCATCTCCAACATTTGCAGATCTTATCCGCAAATAGGGTGAGGAAGAGTTAAAAAATGTAAATAAATATCTGAGTAATAGAGAAAGCCCAAATTTTTCCTAGGAGATACCTGTTGGAAATGGCAATGCAGTGCTTGTTCTTACTTGGACGTAGGCCCCAATAGCAGTGGTTTTGGAATAGCACACGAGGGCTAAGAGAATAACTTCTACTGTTTTTAAGAAATAAATTCATTTATCAAAAATATTGCATATTGCCAACCTGTCTTCTAAAATTATTTATGAACATTCAATATGCCACCACGCAGACCCAAGACTGCAGAAGGTAATGCCATAAGTAGTTCTATCAAGTCTTAAACAAAAATTTTATTTGGGAAATCTTGTGTTATTTGCAAGCATTGCCTGTCTACAGCTATCGTAACAGGGGGAATGTCCAAGGGATGATCTCAGAGGGGAAGAACTCAGATACTGCCACAACAGAAGTTTTCAACCAGAAGGCTCTGTGGCCTTCAGTGCCTGAATACCTCCCAGATTCCCCAGGAAATCAGTTCCCTGCACTGTGTGTCCAAACAAAGCATTTTAACGATGTAATAATCTATTTCATGACATAATCCTCCATTTGGAGTGGCAAATTACTTCTCTACACAAATGTAAACTTGTGCAACCTAGTAAGTTTTTATAGCATTAGCAACTATTACTAAGAACTGCCTTACTTATTCCTATCTCTATCCTGCAAATTTTTCTCCCAGTACAAACATTTCAGAGGATAATTAATTTGCAGTAATGTATAAAAATATAAGAGCAATGCAGATCTTACAGTACTCTAACAATATACATATTTTAACAGGATTTGCATCCAAATTTGATTCTAAGATTAGAATTACTATTAATTATTTCAAAACTGTGTTTCAGAAGTCATAGAATTAAAAAATATATATATTACGGTGAGCTTTTGAAATTCTGTGTCTTCTCCAGGGCAGTTATGCAATGAAATGTTGATCATTCACACTTAAAGAAAAGGTGAGGAAAGAACTCAGCTCCCTGAGGTCAGTTCTGAATTCATTTTGAAGCCTCTGCTCAAGCAAAGTAATTCACATTCATTTAGAACATATTTTTCATCGTCAAGCTTTTTATTCAAACGACTGTGTTGGTTTTTACAGGGTCTGAATGAGAGTTATTTAGTGGTTGTATATGCAATTGTGTTTTTCAGCTTCTAGCAACACCTTCAATTGAAAAATATAGAGAAAACACAAAAGACCATTGATGAAAATGGTAGCTGCAAGAATTACAGACTTCATGAGAAAGCTGAAGAGATCTGGTGATGCCTGTAGCTTCTTGCTACAGGTAAGAGACAGCAGATTGTAAGAAAATGTATTCCCAACTGTCCATCATCTGGATTTACTTTCAGTAGGGATGAAAGCAAATCAGTTCCTTGGGGCATCATTTGTCATGAACTGTTATCTAAAGAAGCTCTTCCTGCCAGGATCACCTTAATATACAAAGTAAAGGACTTGAAAAATAAAAACAAGTGGAGAGAAATATCTTTCAGAGAACAAAATGGAAATGAAAAAGCAAAAAAAAAAAAAAAAGAAAAAAAAAGAAAAAAAAGAGTTCTTGATATTGCATGAGTACAAAGCAGTCTGAAACAACATATAATGCAAGATTAGTGTTGCTGAAATCTCCAAATCTCATACACTTGTAGAGCTGTACAAAAGGACCCCATGTTGTCTGCTCTCGACACGCAGCTGTTTCTCTTTAAATTAGTTGTCAAGTAGATATCAAACTGTAGCTGCTTAAATGAAGATGCATGGGACATACAAAAGACTAACTGCATCTGATGATCAAATATTGATATTGCTAATTTTCTGCATGTTACATATGTAATGTTTCCACTGGAGACTTGCTGATTTTGAAAGCACATGAAGATGTACAGTGACAAAAAGAAAAAAAGAGAAAACTCGAACAGCAGCAACAGTGCTAAGTTCACACCCACACTGCAGCATCCTTAAGAAAAAGGTAGCCCCAAATTACCCATCAATCTGAAAGTCATACCTGATCAAGGTGAAAAGTTGGCGAAAAGTTGGAAAATGTAACTAAGCTACAAGTGACACAAATATTTTGTTTTCAGTTTTGTTCAGCGAAATGGGAAATGATCACAATCTCCAAGCATGAGTAAGATAGCTCTCATGTGGAAACTGTTGACTTGTCTCTGACAGGTGCACTTTATCTTTTTCCAAGGTAAAACTTCCCATGGCGATTTCAGTTTGGAATGTGCAGACGGCTCTGTGAATGACTTGTGACCGTGAAGATGAGCCTATTAACTTGTTTGCACATCTCAATGAACCAAGTTTGTCAGAAAACAGAACTGAATGCTACATCTTTTAATACGTGACAAAACAAGGACAGAGTTAAAAGACAGTAGTTTATAAAACATATAGGAAAGAGGGGGAAAAAAGCAACAAACACTAAATTATTCTCTTAATATATACTGAAAGTTCAACCCAGCGTAAGTATTGATATTGATGTGTATAGACATGTATACCAATAACTAACAGCAATGAATTTGGGCACATTCTTTACTGAATTCCATTCTGATAGCAAAAAATCGGGACTGGAGAGCAGAAAACATTTTGCCACCTGTCTTCACTGGAACAGGGGGAAAAAAGTGATTGAACAGTCATGTGGTGATGAACTCAAATTCTAATCCAACAAAGCAAATAGCTTAGAAACTGCTTGTGGTGAAGGAATGAGTGTGGTATGGTTTCTAACTGAGCTCTTACACTCTACACTTCTCTTCAAGACCAGCTTTGTCTATGCTATCCACCACTGAAATTAAGTAAACCAGGCTTTTAAGTGAAGCTTATGATATCTCAACTGACAAAAAGCAGCTGTGGCATAAGTGCATGCTTTCTGCTAGAATCATTCTTTGATTTCACTAGGTGCAACTTTAAATCACTGTTTTTCTCTTCATATGAATTTTGTTGAGCATAACAATTTGATGTCCTCTCAATAGCATCATATAGAAGAATGGGAAGGAAGCTCCAACAAATTGAATAACTTAGAACAACAAAGCATTGCTGCAGCTCAGCAGCATAATGGAAGAGAGCAAGCTGTTTGTAGAATTTGATTGCTTCTTATAATTTAAGCAAAATGGAAAACATTAATAACAGTGCTTACTTCATTATGTTACTCTTTGATACGGCCTCTGTACACCTACAGTGGTTAAAAAGGATGTTATAAATTGAACAGTGTAAGTTTTCTCAGCTATTTATTTTAGAAAGGAGCATAGAAACACAAGTCTGCTAAAGACAAAAGCAGAATGAGAAACTACTTTTAAGAGCACAGAATGTAAAAGCAAGACAGTTTGGGAGCTGCTCCTTTAAAATATAGATCTTGTCCTTTATGACTCGTTGCAGTTCTTTCATTACGCATGTAATTCTAGAAGAGAAAAGGCAGAATACCTGTTTTTATTTTATACTTCCTACCGTGTGTTGGGCTAAAGGTAGTGAATTCTGGTAAAGTACATGCGCATGGGTTTTCATAGTAGGGTGCTTACATGATCAAGTATATGCAGTTACACCTGCAAAGAGGAAATGTGTAAAATTTTCTTAATTAAGGACATAAAGCAGGTATTTGTGCAATAGAATGGGCTGGTAAATGTATAACTGGTCATTTAGAAATGCTGCTCCCATCCCACTTGTTTGCACGCCATTGAAGCAGCACCTGCCCAGCCTGATCATGGAGCAAAGAATTACAAGACTTAGACAGTGATCTTTGTTCAGAACAACAATCTGTGCATGTTTCAAGGAATTTTCCTTGAGCAAGTGTTTTAACGTTTTATGGAATAATGCTACATAGAATTACTGCATGCTGGAAGCTGCAACTTTGGATGCAGGATGGAGCACTACAGAGGTAAGTAAAAATGATCTCTTACTGCTTTTCCTATGCAGAGATGTGATAACTCTTATTCCTCTGGCTTTTTAAAAAATTTCCGATCTGAAGAAAGACACCAGGAATGAACAAATTGGAATCAGGGTTTTCCTATGGCTCTATCTTCCCCCTCTCCCCCCCATACCCTGTTTTAGAACTGGGAAACAGTGAACAGGCAAAAATAGAAAAGAAGCAGAAAGGCATTAATTGTTGGTACTGGGAAAGTGTCTGTCAGCTGTGTTGAAGAGGAAAGGGAGCCCTTTGAAAGCAGGTCTGCCAAAACAGAAGTAGAGTTCAGTATAGAGCACTGTAAGGAAAATTTCTCTTGGGGAACAAGTAAGAGAAGAAAGACAGGAAAGACCTAATTAAAAGTGAAGGTCTTGCAGTAAATAAATGATTAAACATGTTTCAAAAGGGTGTAGAAACATTACTCTGTGAGAATACCAAGATACAGTACAGGAAAAGTTTCTGATAAAATAAGTAGGATAATTTTTTACCTTTGTAGAGCAGCACTGAACTCCTCTTGCTTTATAAACAAAGCATCAAAGTACAGGTATGTCTGCCTAATCAGTAGCATTAGGATTAGCTTTTTGCAACATTCAAAAATCCAATATAGTTTTATTATTTCCATTTGGGGGGTCTCCTGTGTCTGTACAATACGAAAACTCCATCTCTTTCCTTTCAGAAATAATTTTGCATACAGATAACAATCTTGATTCAGTATCACATTAAAGTGTATGAATAAACCTACCAGCAGGAAGTAAAATTAAGCCAGCAGTCAACTATTTTCCTATAGTTCCTACTGTAATTTCCTCAGTCTTGGGTGAATATGCACTCAATAAGGTGCTCATCCAAACTGAATCGGAAGCCCAAGTATTTTGACCTTCACTCATCAGAAAACATAAGCATGACAGTGGAAAAAACAAAGTAGGAAGCTATCAAAACAAGATCATCAGATGTATCAGGAAAAAAAAAAAAGAGGAAAACACAAGGTAGCATATAAGCATCTTATGAAAACTGATACGACTAGCAAAGGAACAAAGAGTAAAGGGGAACCAAAATTTTATTTCAAATTTTGGAATTATATGAAAAATATAGTTGATATTTAATGAGTTGCAACCGGTTGCATTATTTTAATTAGCTTATGGTGATAAGGATGAATCTGAAGCAGACAGCTGTGAAGATTTGTTATTTTAATTAGCTAAATGAGCAGACAGGAAAATCAACAACAGTCCTGATCCACTACAGCAGCCTTGGTTCAGCAAAGCCAAGAGGGAAAAGAGCATCAGCACCAACATATCATGACTTCCCTGCCAAAAAAGGGTTTTGCTGGCTCCTCTGGATGGGTCACAACCTCCAAATAATATCCATGAAAGCAAAGCGATTTTAAAAGTCCAAAATAATACATATAACAAAGAACTGCAATGACCAGAGCTATCAAGCTTATAACCACAGCTGAACATACTTGCAGTGTATTATGTATGGATCTGTAACCCTAAAGATAGAGTATAGTCATTGATTACAGCTTTAGTTGAGCTGCTTTGGGGCTTATGTATTGAAGGGATATTCTTCAGTTAAACAAGGTTAGGGTTTCTGAGAAGTAAACAGAAGAATCAGAAGTAACTCTTAAGCTGCTGAGTATTTCCACTTTGGGCATAAGGACAGAGCAACTAAAGAGTTGCAACTCAAAATGTTATCAAGCTAGAATACAGCTATTGGTACCACAGGAAACTCAATTACATGCTTGGTTGTTTTTTTTTTTTTTTTTTGTTTTTGTTTTTAAAAAAAGTTTTCTTTAGAGAAAATAAACTTGCTTCCTAGCAGCTGCTGCATCAATAGTGGCAGGTTTGGTGTATCCACGACTGGCACACAGCCCTTTCAGGTAGGCAAAGGTCTGAGCTCAACTTTAAGGTCCAGCTTGAAAATTTGTCCCTGTGTTTGAAAATAACCAATTATTTGTGACTCAGTTCACATTCTCCATTCACAGTTTTAATCCTCCTCAAAGATAAGTTATTGCTATGGACTAATTACAACACATAGACTTATGAGTTTATAATTCACTTGTCTAGCTTGGGAATTTTCCTTTTAGTGCATTATAGATGAACCACAGACAAATTCAGTACTTTCTTGAATTAAGATCATCTATCCAATCTAATTCTGAATATATCAAGCAGCACTGTTCTCTGTAGGGACAATTTAGAATGAAGTGTGCTATAGTATAAGAAAGAATGTCAAGTATTACCCAAGACTGAATGAAAATCTATAAAAGATGTCAACACCATTAGCAGCACAGTTTAGATTACTAATCTCTGCTCTTCCACAGCAAACATTTTTCTGGCCTCGACCAAGAAGGTCATTGGTCCTTCATATACGTGAAGAAGGATCTGTAATGTAAAAATGTTTGTGTAAGAATCAACATAGCCAAATTTAAACAAAACTGTTCTTTTCTTACATTCAGATATTGGAGTGGTGAGACTTTTAAGACTGACAGTGGCACAGGGAAACTCTCTCCATCCTGGTGAGTGTTTCCAATCAGTAATTTTACGCACACAGCTGCTTTGTCATGATGTTAGGTATCTTGTATGTCCTCAACACTTGGAAGGAAATTAAACTCCAGCGTGGGAAAGTAGTCTTAAATAGTCTAAATATAGCTAGTTCAAAAAAGGTTGGGGTCAAATTAAAGCCCATAGACATCAATGATACAGTCTGAGTGGGCTCAAGTCAGCCATCAGATTGGTAGTAGACAAAGTGAGATGCCACACTCTTGCTGTTACTCTAACAGTCAATGTCAGTAGAAAAATTCAAGCTTGAAGTCATATTCCCCCACCCTGACATAGCCTAAAGTTGGCTATTAAAGCCTACTGAATACAAAGAGTTCAGTCCCACAGCATATTTTGCCTTGGAATAGGGCACCTTATATACCTCTAAAGCTATCTACTCTAAAGTCATTTTTGTGTCTTCCTTTCATTTCTGAATCTGTACAGCACTGGATTCATTTATTGTTGTTAATTGTCCTTCATTAGCTACCTTGCAATTTTGATTGGTTTGACTCTTTACCCTAATTGATTTGCTACTGTAATTGACTTTCTCCTCCACTGATTTGCCTTCTGTGTTTTATCATCATTTTGAAGTGAAGAAGAAACACAGAATGGAATTAAATTCTCAGTAATTGCTTATTACCATCTTGTTGTGCTTTCATTTCCCTCCCCTAAAACAGCTACACATGGCTTCAAGTCTGTGCTGCGCCTTCTTTTACCAATATCCATGTTTCTGAAATATTCTTCTATTTCTTCATCTCTCCTCTTTCCTTTTGCTTTTCTATTTTGACATTTCCATAGCTTACTGTACACCCCCACCATTTCACAGGATCCCACCCCAAATTCATCAACATACATTAGTCTTTCCAGCATGCCTTCTACTTTGCCTTCCCAACTGTGGAAGCAATGAACTGCACAGGGTGCATACAATTTGCACACACGGAAATGCAATTTTTGTTGTTTCCTCTTTTATCGTGTTTTAATAAAAAATATGAAGATAAATTTTGCTGGTTATATGTTATCTATATTACAAATGAGGGCTGCTCTGGAAGTAATGCCTCCCACTTTATTCTGTTGGCCCACAACATCAGAGGAAGATGGCAGTGGTATGGAAGTAGGGACTGAACCTTCCTATTGATATTTTACTACATGTTGTTGTTGTGTAACAGATGGCAACAAGGGGGCAGTCTGACTAAACGTCATTTGACATAGAAATGCATATGAAGTATAACTGTGCCACTGAATTCCTGTGAATCGACATTCATTGACACTTGCTGAAAGTTTATGGAGACCAAACACTAGATGTGGGTAGTGCATTTCAGCAGCAGTGACAATGGGTTACCTACACTGCTGCAGATTTTTTTTGAGTGTGCCATGGAGGCTCTTGTTCATTGCTGGCAAAAATGTACAGCCAATGGTGGTGACCAGGTTGAAAAAAAGAGTTTTGTAGGTGAGAATTTGCTCTATCAAGTTGTGTTACTGTACTCACTGTATCTGTTGTAGTTTACGTGGAAATAAATTGGAGGTATTACTTGTGGAGAGGCCTACGTATTTTATATGTGGCCCAAGACAATTCCTTTTCATTCAGTATGGACCAGGCAAGGCACCTATGATCAAGATAATCTCAGTGCACCCCTCTCCTTTACTTTCTTTCTGTGACTGTAGAGGTACTTAACTTTCATACAAGTACAAACTTCAAAATACCTGAAGACACAGATGCAATATTCATGCTCCCTAATCAACTTTACAGCTCACCTTATTTTGTCTCTCCTATCAAGCATTTATTTGATTCTGCAAATAGTGCAGAATTACATATACATACATACTAAGGCAAGGACAGACGCAGGTAAATATCAGTGAACTGGTAACAGGGGCACGGTACTAACTACATGGGCAAAGAATGATGGAACTCAGTATATGAGTTAAATTCTGCGTGTAGAAAATGGAGCAGACAGTGAATGGCTGGGGAAAATACTAATTCAGACTGGACTTGGTAAGGAAGCAGCTTTCTTGAGTTTTACTAATTCTGGTATGCAAAGAATCTATTTTGATCCATAACTGAAAAAAGTCTCAATATTCTTACAAGTTGATATATTTGTTTTTGACTTCCCCTCCCCCCTCCTCTTCTGGCACATAAGAATTGCTTTAATGCATTAATGAAGAGACAGTCAGACCGCTCCTCACCAGTGTGATTATTAATCTCATACTCAGGGGAAATTGCCCCTTTTCAGTAGAAGTTAGTTTTTGCTGCCCTCTTAATACTTGAATCACAAAAAGTAGGAGTTACAGGTAGCTGTTAGAGCTCCTTACTAACAGAGCAGAGTTCTGCCATTAACAGCCTTCCCAACACGATGCTGTGCACTGAAAACAGGGCACCTGCAAGGAAAGAGCCTGAGGGAAACAGATCCTAAAATAAACAAGAAATGATGTTTACAACATTAAGAAGGTACAGTATTTGTTTTGAGTTCTAAATATCTAATTCAAGAACCATATAAACTGAGTTTTCAATTGCAGATTTCCTAAAAATCCTGGAATTGCTGAGTAGCTCATAGAAATCTTTTTCTAGTTTCCAATTGAAAAAAAAGCCAATCTGAAGATTTGCAAACACTGCCTCTCCAGATTCTCCCCTGCTAAATCCCATCACCGCTAATTGGAGCTGGGTCAGATTTGTAATGCTCAAAGATTCCAAGAAAACTTAAATATGTCAAGAAGTCATTCTTTCTTACAAAATACACAAAATATCTCCTTGGTTTACCTGAGCTATACACAGTTTCTCTTCACTGAATTTGACACCAGGGTAAAAGGAACACAGCCAAAGGAATTACTAAAAATTAAATTCCATGAAACAAGGGGAATACCACCAAGTTCTATATAGTTATTCTATGACCAGGTTCACAAGCAGTTATTGTGTTAGGTTTTTTTTTTCTTCAATTTTTTAATTGTCCATAACTTGAGGATTTAAAATCTTTCTGGCATGTTGTATTTTTAGAGCTTCATTTATCTTACTTTACTGCAAAACTACATATTTGTAAAGCAAAAAAAAAAAAAAAAAAAAAAAGAATTTATGAAAAGCTTCAATTTTAATTGCATTTTTTTTCCTTTCTCTTAATTAGAATGCTTCTTAATTGACAGTTTTCAGAAGTTGAACCAATACATCCTTGGAGTGTTCAACACCTCCTAACAAACGTTCCACTGTTTAGACTCTCGAGGTATGAAAACAGCAAAAGAGTAATAAGAAATATACTGCAGTTTACTGAAAGCATCATTTTGCTTAAGATGTAAGTAAAGTTACTCAGCAAAAAATGATAAATAAGAAATTACTCTGAAGCATATAGCACCAGTGTAACACATCTGCCTCACAAGCACACTGGAAACTGTATTTGTGGTTGCATCTAGAAGATACCTTTGTCACAACTGTTTTGCACAGTACCTACATCTCTCATGGAAAATGGGATTTTGAATACTCCCACTTTTTGTCTTGCACAGCTATTCTTCATCTACGTCACAGTCATCGAGGAACAGGGCAACAGTAACGTGAAATTTTCTTTAATTCTCAAACTAGGTGATTTTTTCATTAGAAAAATAGCAATGGGCTATTTTTCCTGCAGAGGCCAAGAGTGTTTGCAGATGAATTTTTCGTGAGATCTATGCGGTAAACTACGGCACACGGTATGTTTTGCTATAACATGATTAGTATGAAGCTTGGCATTCAATAGCTGTTCAGCACAAAGTAGTCACTGTAGTCACCATCCCTGTTTCTCTCTCACTTGTTTAGAACCTGACCCAGGGCCACATCGTTTCAATCAGTTGTTTGTTTTTTTTCCCCTGGTAAAACTAAATGTCCTTGCATACATAGATATAGACACATAATACCCAGATACACACAGATGTGAGATCTGTATTCCCTGTAAACAGAGAATATGAAAAAAAGAGATTCTTGCTCTTAAGCTATGATTTGTCTAATAAATTGCAATGGAAGGCATTGTCTGTGCCTTGGTTTGTCCACATGTAAATGAGATCAGTAGATTAGTGACAATTGCTTCCCTTCCCATGGTTTGAATTCAATTCCAGCCTTGGTGGTTTTGGCTGGCTTTTCTGAAGACCTCACGTACAGACATAAAACCTCCAGCACTGTGCATGATGAGTCCATACTGAGGTCCGCAGCATTCGAGGGTGACTGCACTGGGACAATCCAGCACATATATTTTAGTAGAAGACAGGTGGGTTGTAGAGCCATGGCTGCTTGTGATTGTCACTTGGCTTGGAAAGCAAGACGCTGTTTTGACAAATCTGACTGCACTTATTCTGCAAAGACTGATGTTAACTGCATTATATAGAGAAGAGGATTCTGCAATGACAGCTTATGACATGGTCTGTTAAAAGGAAACAGCCACAAGACTGGAAGCCATTAGCAGAACAGAGTAGTAAAATCAGTAGAAAACTATATCAAAGGAGCAATATTAGTTTAGAGCCACTCCACCCAGAAAGGCAAGTGAAAAAGTTCTTAAATTAATCTCTTTGATAAACTAGCATTGCTTAATTTTGACTTACATGCATACTACAAACAGCTACTGACGAAGCTCATGAAATATACAGTCAATAAAATTTTGTAGGGATCATACACACAACTTTCATTTAAGCCAAAAGTGTCCTCAGTGCCATCCTTTCCTGGCCCATCAAAGCTTTGAATGTAAGGAATAGGCCTCTGAAGTGTAAGTCGAGCCTAGAAATATAAGTTTGCTATTAAATGGCACTTTAGCAGTTCTTCTTGGCAAAACTTGGTTAGACCTAGTAATATTCATCCTAATCCCAGGAGGTCATGAGCCATCTACCAGTGCTAGGGTAGAGGGATGATCATTCTTCAACGTAAGTGTGGCCTGACTCAACCAATTGATGTTGAGCAAACTGTCACACACAGAAGGCAAGGGAGCTTCAGTGGGAAGCAAAGTTTCATAGCAATATAAAAAAACATGGATGTGTTGTACTATTTTGACTCAGATGAGCTTACAAGAAAACAGCAGATCCTTGACTTTGCATTATTATTATTATTATTATTATTATTATTATTATTATTTTTCAATCTCCTGTTAAGGAATCATCTCCTTCCCTTTCCCCATGCCCCACACCTTACAGGAAATTTCACATGCTGCTGCAGCATTACATGACTGCTAGAAGTAAAAACTGAGTATCTTTTAGGTTTTTTTGCATACCTGAAAATGATGCCACCAGGCCTGCAGAGATAGCAATCAAATGTATCAGGCACGCGATCAAGTCTACCTCACAACACTCATCCTCACACAAATTTCACATCTCCACTCACTCTCTCAATCAATCTGTTGTTATTCTGTTTGCCTTATGTTCTAACTCAACATGTCATCACCGTTCAAAATACATCACTTCTACCCTGGCACACTATTTTCGCCTGTCAGCTGCCAGAGAACTTGTGACCAATCAGTAGTTTGCTTTCTGCTAGGTAGCACTTAAAACATCCTTCAATCACTTCCCAAAAGGGAAACTTCGTCTCTTGCCAAACTGTAAATCACCACATTGCAGATACCTGGACACTCACATGTCATCCATAAGCTCGAATGTGAATTACAGACAGTGTTTTGCCAGTGCTAAGTGGTGGAAATCAGGAAAGTTGCATAAGCTGATCACAGAAAATCTTATACGTGAGTTACACATCAATGATATCAATGCATGTAATTTACAAGAATTTGATGAAAATAGGGTGTTGGTAATACCCACCGTAACAGAAGTAGCCACCTATTTTGAAACATGAGAACAAGTCTGTTCAAGTTATAAGAAGAATATGCTGGAAATGTGTGAGAACACAACTTGTATGTGATCAAGAGGTACTGCTTACACTCCCTCTCAGCTATAAAATAACATAGGATTGAAGGGACATACTACACATCTCTACTATCATCACAAATAATATGGATTTCTGGTAACATTTCTTGTGCCTAGATTTGCCTCCTGCATATCACTAACACTCCATATCGTTACAGAAAGACAGCCTGTGTTCCTGTCCAGCAGGTTTTCTGCAGACATTGAAATCTAGGACTCTAAATTACGGCAAAATAAAGGCAACTCAGGAGCCTTGACCCTACACCCACAGCAGCATGACTTGGTGCACATCCAGTAGGGCTGGCACTGAACCCAGGCCAACGAGCTCTCTTGAACCCAGGCAAGTGCTGCGCAGTGGCCAGCTCCCCACCTCGCTCTCGCTTGCACCTGGCCCTGGGAACACAGCCCAGACCCACCTGAACGGGCTGTGCTCAGGAAAGCATGCAGCTTGCTCCTGGGTTTCCGCTGGCTCTGAAAACCGTTTAGCCCTATTTGTGTTGCATTGCACCTGCCAGAGCCAAACTGATTGGTGAGCCAGTACAGAAATAAACTGGCTGGCTGCATTCACAACATTGTTCTCACAAGAGAAATCAGGTGCCTATGGCAAAGAGAGCACTGTCTAACTAGAATGGTTCATTATACAAGACGTCTATCTGTAAAGAAATAGTGAGCCTACAACTCTGAAAGAAACCACCCAGGTTATGTTGACTGATCACAGCCATAACAGCAAGCGTTACTCATTTGTTTGAAGTGAGGGTGCCCCAGTACATAATGCAGCTCTCTTCTAGTTCCATTAATATTTGTGAAAAGCACAAAAAGACACTCAGATCTGTCCAAATTAACATCAGCAGCATTTCCCCTTCTGTTTTGTTGATCAAACACTTCTAAATGACAGCTAACAGTTGACCAACAAAAGGAAATTGATTTTTCTGACATTTATTTGCCTGCATTCAATAACCTCATTCCTTGAAACAAGTTCATCAGTGTGCTGAAAAACAAGCTCTGGCTTCTGGTATTTGAAAGCTTGAATGGCTGAAACAGCCTTACAAAACTAAGGGAAAGTTAGAGATGTAAATATTCTGCACAAAGGAGAAAGAGACAAGAGTGACTGCACAGCACAGAAGCAAAGAGGCAGTGAATTCAATTAGAATTTTATAATCAAGGGTTATGGCAAGAAACGTCTTGTACAGTTGTTAGCTCAGTTACCTTCCCACATCTTCATTAACACAGCAGTTCATAATTTGCAGCAGCTATAATCTGAGGCAATTTTACACATTTAAAGAGAGTTAACTTCAAGAAAAATGTAACTATCGAGACATTTGGACAAATTACTGCACAAGAGCAATTGTTACGTGGGTAAAATACAACACGTGAATATCATGTCTTGGGTAGTCTGCACTCATCTACCACATAATACAACTCAATTCTAGTACTCTTATTAACCAACCCAGCTCATTCTTCAGAACAATTTTCTTTAGGGCAACCAAAATAGAAGTGGAATTAGATGACTTAAATGGTTAAAATAATGTAAGTTCTACTTAGGAATCTTTTCTTTTTCATAAAGGAAATCAGACTAAGTGTACTGAAAGCCACGGCCCGGATTCACCTTCAAAAACCTGGTTGGAGTTACCGGCTGTGGTGCGGATTGAATCAGCTTGTTAGGAAGTCCAATCTGAGAGTTTTCAATTACCCCAAACAGGAAAAAAAAAAAAAATGGTGCTCAATTCACCATACCAAAACACAGTGCCACTTGCTTCTTACGCATGCTGTTTAACGTGATGCCCACAATTCTATGGACATAGCTGTAAGCCACAGTGTCTGTTATAGCTAACCAGAATAACCTCAATCTTGATTTTCCCAAGTTGCTATTTCTACGTCATCCAGTGATTTCTAGTGATAAAAATGAACAAAACAAACTGGAACAACAGATCAAATGAGTTACCTTTCACATGAGGAATCTCCAACTATCTGCAACACTTAGCAGTTTCATTAGAAAATTCTCATCAGAAAAAAAGCCCGAATTTTGAGGCTCTGCTTTTCCTAACACATTGGCCTCCAAAGACGACAGATGCTCATGAAAGCTTAGGTTGAATTGAGAATGAAAATAACCATTATTAGAAGTATTAGTTTTTGTTTTTGTTTTGTTTTTTTTGTTTTGTTTTGTTTTTTTTTTAAATTGGAACAAATAAATCAGAATTGGCCAGGAAGGAAGTAAATACAGTTCATACACAAGAATTCCCAAGCTCACTGTCTCTTTCTGTGTGAGGCTCTCTCTCACAAGCCTAACTTTAGTAAATGAAATAACGTTGGGTATTGTTTCCCTCTGCACCTCCTCTGATTCTTAGGGAGTTTGTTTTCCATTTCTTTGGAGAGGTGGCTCAGGGTTCTCACAGTAGGCTGGGAACTTGCTTTGTATGATACAGGTACAAGAGCTAATTGTCAGTGCCTTTTCGTCACAGTTTTTGACTAAATATAGACTTCAGAAAGCAAATGTCTAGCTAACAGGCTGGAAGGCACAGTATTCCAATTTACAACTGCTATGGGTTTTGTACTTGTAGGAAAAAAAAAAAGTCAGACCAAATGCCATCTAAGTGGCTAACTGACGTCATACCCAGGAGTAATTCCACTGATATGGTGCATACTTATACAGGCAGAAATATGAAGAAGCTATGAATAATGGAGCCATCACAAAGTTTCTTGACTATATAGGCACTGGTAAGCTCAAGTACCAACAACTTTAACAGAAGCCTGCTTGAAATAAGACACATTTTTTGACCCTTTGTCAGAGAAGTATGAGAATGGTCAGTAACTCTCAGGATCATACTCTTCTTGCTCTTCCTGGTCTTTTTGTTTAAGTGAACTGGAAGCTTAATATTGAAAATGAACCAGCACCTGCAAAAATACATGTAAATTTATGTAATTACAGGCAATTTGTTACCCTTCCATGAAGCCTTTGGATCATCAGTTCAAAACACACTAGTGTCTGCAAAATCTTAGAGATTAATTTGCATGGCTATGAATTGATTTATTCCTTACTAGTTTGGCTACATTGATTACTCCAATTCCTTCTTAACTGGCTTAACTTTGGATGTCATTTTTAGGTTATGTGCCTACCATACTCTTCTCATCTGATTAAACTGGGGCTATGAATCAATTCTCTCTGCCATGCAGCTGAAATTTTCAGAGATGTTTTCACTTAACTTGATATGAGGCTGTTTAGCTGTTCCCCTGCAAACCGTTTCAATGACTGCATACTCATTCCACAGGGTTGCAAACAGGAGTAATATTTTAATTTTACTAATTTTAATGGTGAGTCTCTTGGGTAAATCTCATTCAGCATCACAGATGGCTTACGCTTCCCAGCTTAGAATATCTTTCTCATTTAGGCGTGCTTCTCAGCTACGTGTTGGCAAGAAGTCCCTACGAGCTGAGAGCAGTTCCCCAATCCTTGGTCCATTTGTGCAATTTCCCCCTGTGGCAGCAGATGGCTAGTTGAGCCCACATAGATCTGATGTGAGAACAGCCCTTAAGGAAAGGAAGTTGGAGGATGTAGCGAGGGAGGTCAGGAGTTCCCACAGCCCCTAGCTTGCTGCAGAGAGCTTCTGCAAAGGACAAGGATTTCATACGCTGGGAACAGTTCAGTAGGAGTTGGGCACCATGAAAAAGTCTATAAAATTGGATTTAGTCAACTAAGAAATATATGGGCAATCTCACTATCAATAAGTTTGTAAACAGAGAGATGCCTGACGACAGATGAAGAACCTGTTCATTTTTGTATGTACTCAACTTTTTATTTTTCTGCCTAGCATTTCACAAGGAAAAGAAATTTTAGAGGTGAACAATTAAAGCAAAATAAAAGCTGATTTTTCACCAAGAAGAGGGCTCCGTTCTGGATAAACACGTCTTTACAGAACCAATATACCAGTGTGAGTTTCTCCCAGTTCAAGATTTTCAAAACCAGCTCTCCTTTTACATAGTCTCAAACATAGGGCTTAAATATTTATTTTAACATTTGAAATGCAATGTTTTTCTGTAAAAAGTTTTATAGGTATTCAGTAAAGATGATGATGGCTGTGCAAAGAAGCAAAGAATAAAATCCTTTCATTCTTATGTGAAATTTCCATAATCAGAAGACTCATGTCAAAGTGATTAGTTACTATATAAATGATACTTTTTCTTTACTTGAGAAAGAGAAATTAAACAGAAGCTAAAGGTTACAAAGTAATTTATGCAAATGCATACATTGCTGATCTTGACTGTGAATAACTCAGTGAATTCTTCCCACCGCCTACATCATTTCTCCATTTCCAGAGCTTTTTTGAGAGGATGTTTCCTCCTGACTACATCACAACACAATCCCAAATGTATGTTTTTTATATGGTACTCACTAAATAACACTGTTCCTATACAGTTAAGCTGTGTGTGTTTCAACGAAGCTTTCAGATTTCACAGAAGAAGAAACTGAACAGTCTCTTGTCTTCATTTAAGAAAGTCTCCTATTTTACTTCTCCTTTATAATGTCTTTGTTCCTTGCTGTTACTCTAGGGTTTTTATGGAGTTCTCTGCATAATCATTAAGGAAATAAGTGCTCTGCAAATTGTCCTAAGTGAGGTAGGTTACAAAGTCAGCTATAAAAATGCGGAAAGATGTTAAAAGGTGTTCTTAGCTAGCACAATGTCATATAAAATTCAAAAACCATGGGCTTTGAGATCTCTACTAAAATCCTTCAGCTTTGGTCATAGAGATTCCAGATTTTATCATCTTCCTAAACGTTGCTGTTTATAGCTTATGTTCCCTATAAACTGTTCCCTTTGAATTGATCTGCATCATGGTGGAAGGTTACACAAATGGTTAGAGGCCAGTGAATGTCTCTTCTCAGCTTTGAATGCATCACCTACATGTGAACAAAACTACCTCAAAGGTATTTACAGCCAGTCTTAGAAATAATTACTACACAGCATAAGAACTTTATGTTTCTTCATAGGTACACTGCACTGTATTATTCTGATCAATGCAAGGAAACATTTTAATGAACCTGCATTGCAGATATTTTTATTGCTAAATTAAATCCAATAAAGTACCAGTAAAATAGCATTTCCACAAGCAAACTTACAGTATTTGTAGACCGAGAATTACGCTAATCAAGAGTTACTACTTTAAGATACAAATTGATAACCAGAGAACAGAATTGTGCTATGATAGTACAGCACTGCTATGGATTTTTTTTGTATTGGGAAAAACTTTCAAACTCCTAAAACCTCTGACTTTGATGCATTTGTTATTACAAATTCATACCTGTAGAACTTGCGACAGACTCTTACCTCTTTCACCTGAAATTGCAATTTCACAGTTTAAATCTGACAGAGTGAGCTCCATCTACCCATAAAGATAACTTACGCCTTGGGCCACCCCAATACCATGGTTAGGACCATACTAAAGACAACTCCTGCAGCCAGCCACCCTTTACTTCATCTATATTTCTGAGCACCATTTCCATCTTACATCTTAGATTTCTCATTCTCAGATCTCTAATCTTAATCTTAGCCCTAAACAAGGAGGGCTCAGCCACATACCCTCACATCAGTTTGCCCTTTCCCTTAAATCACACTGGATACATGACTAAGCTCCAGCTTTCTCATTCTTGGAACTGTCACAGATGCAGAGATAATTTTATGATGGTGTAACTACATCAGTGGACAAGGGAAGAGCCAATTATATAATCTATATGAACTTCTACGAGCCCTTTGATATAGTCCCCTATAACATCCTTCTCTCCAAATCAAAAAGATATGGATTTGATGAGTGGGCTGTTTAAAGGACAAGGAATTGGTGAGACCGTACCCAAAGAGTGGTGGTCAATAGCTCAATGTTCGCATGGAAATTGGTGATCAGTGGTGTCCCTCAGGGGCCAATACTGGGATCAAAGCTCTTCAATATCCTCATAGGTGACAAAGATAGTAGGAATGAGTGCACCCTTAGGAAGTCTGTGGATGACAAGCTGTGTGGTACAGTTGTAACGCCCAAGGGACAGGGTGCCATTCAGAACAGCCTAGACAGACTGAGCAGTGAGTCCAGGAGAACCTCATGAAGTTTAACAAATCCAAGTGCAATGTCTTGCACGTGGGTCAAGGCAACCTCTACTATCATTACAAGCTGCAGGGCAAAAGAATAGAGCACAGCCCTTCCGGAAAAGACTTGGGAGTATTGGTGGATGGTAAACTGGACATTAAGAATGATGAGACAAATACTGGAATAGGTTGCCCAGAGAGGTTGTGGATATCCTGTCTATGGAGACATTCTAGGTCAGCCTGGATGGGGCTCTGAGCATCCTGATCTAGCTGTAGGCGTCTCTCTTCACTGCAAGAGAGCAGGACTGTATGAACTTCAGAGATCATTCAACTCAAATGATTCTATGATATTTTCACGTGTAGGTGTTCTGGTGGAAAATCAAGCAGAAACTCCAGTTGTATAGTGCTCCTTTTTCCCATCTCAATTAACCAAGCTACTGTTAATCACATTAACCAGTTCTACCTTAAGACAATGTTCACAAATATTCAGATTAACACTGACTGGGAGTCTGGGGCCACTCAAACCATCCTGAAAACCCTGCTGTCAGGGCAAGTACAACAATAATGTGATACAGTCAAAGCCCACAGAGTAAATGTCTGGGAGTTGCACTTCCAGAGAGCTCTATGATGTGAACCTGCTATTTTAGATGAGCAGATAAAGAACAGCTGTTTGCTTGCCTTGGCTGATGGCCACGTTACTGTTGACTTATCGTAAGAGAATCTAGAGGAAAACTGTCCATGAAGCCACTTGAACACAGCTACAAGAACATAAAAGTATTTAACATTCCAGTGATAAAGACAACATCCTCTGCATCCTCAACATGATTCTGTTCACTTATCATGTGATACTACTTCAGATGTGCAACTCTACAATTCAGAGAAAAAAATTAAATGTTGTAAGCCTCCTATTTCCTCTAAATTATGTCTATATGTTACATGAAAAATAAGCAGAGGTGGAACAAAGGTGTCATTGTACTATGTATTTGTGATTCGCAACAGCCTCTTAATGAGTTGACTGTGCTTTCTCTTGTAGCTGCCAGACTTGTGCTGTGCTGTAAGCATGTGAATGTGTTTTTACCATCTGATAGATAATCTTGGAGAGCTGCTTTTGCTCAGTTTTTCAAAGGTAATGCTTTGTACACCTCTGCTGGGAATGCTGAGCTAGCAGCTGAATAAAGAGCTAAGAGGTCTAGACGTTGGCTTCCTTCCTTTTAATTATTGCCTGACAAGTAAGGGATTCTGTTTTATCTTTCAGAGCACAAGGGTCATATAAATAGTCTTCAGTAAAGAAAAAGACTTAGACAGTTGCATGGTTATAACTTAGTTTAGCACCATTTTAGCTCAGTCTTGAAGCCAAAAGAAGCAGTGAAAGCTGAATTTCTATATTATGTCTCCCAGAAAATATTGTTTTGATCTTATTCAAATTCTCCATCTTCCAAGTCAGAACGATTTTGTTGAGACCAGCTTTTTCATAAAGGTGAAAATGAAATGTTCTAACAATTTCCCAAACACGATTCAAAAGAAATAAGATTGTGTTTTCCTTCTTTTTCCCCCAGAAAGCTATACTAGCAAAATCTGATCCACCCAAAAAATTGAATGACAAGTTTTAAAGTTCATCTAAAGTGTAAGTATCTGGATTTAAGCATGACTTATCACAGTGTTTGAACTTAACCACAACTTATTCTTTTTGGTGATTATACTCATTTGATGAATCTTACAATGTAGATGCGTTATGGACTTCTCTAAGTCACTCGACTAAGCTTAGCATGGCATTCTGATTAAAGGATTAACATGCACCATATCAGTAAAACATTTTAAACAAATGAAAAATTGACTACTGGACAGATCTTAAAAAGGAGCAAGATCCTATTCACATAAAGGGATTTCTTAAGCCATGAACTGCAAAATTAACCTAAATCTTATAGTTGGATGCACACAATATTTTTGATGCTTCGTACTTCAAATAAAAAAAATCAGAATGACATGCAAATATATTTGGTGCTAGTTGTCATTAAAAACAGCCAAAGAGATCTTAACACAAGACACTGTCTGCATAAAATATTAGAAAAATGATTTAGTTGTAATGTGCATTCCTGTACTTTTTTGCAAGTGAAGGAGAGCTACAATTTCCTACAAAAACGAGCCATGACAAGAATAGAAGTTATCTGACCTGTCTTAACTTCCCAGTAAAACCTTTATGCACTATATCCACTTGAAATGAGTCTACTTCAACAAAATGCCAGATTTAACTGTTCTCCCAAGGTCACCAATAAAACAAACAGAAAAGTTAGGAAAATTTCCAATTTGGTTTCATTATTACCTTAGACTTTGCAAGACTACAAACACAGGAACAGCTATGCAAGCTGTTCCCATCTGCACTGCTGATAAATGAGGATAACAAGCCTAAACATTCACAAATCAGTGAATCCCCCAGACTGATTTTGGAAAATGGGGTTATGAGACAGATGTCTTTAGACAGTTGATGCACAGCTTCCAGCAAGCCTTTGAAACACCACCATGGTGGTACTGTGCCAATCAAATGGAGGTCTTAACGCCTTCCCTCATTAGTTTTAAAGGCTGAGGAAATGAACCTTAGTATAGTCATGCTTGGGATTCTTGATTTGTAACTTGCTTGGATTAAAGCAGGCTCCAAGAAGATGACTAAGAGAAAGAGAGGAGAGAGATAGAGTAGCAGCTTTGGTTTTTATCCACAGAGATGTGCAAGATCTTGGGAATTTTTTCCTTGTCTCAGTTGAGTTTAAGTTAGTGGAGAGGAGCCTTTTTTGTGGACTCTAAAGAACCAGGGGCTTTTTGGGGTATGGTCAATAGGGATTTAGCTAAAGCCCTCTTCATTTATTCCATGAACCACTTTCAAGCAAGTACTTTGCAGTTTTGGAATGCAAGTTTAAGCTTCCGATACTTGACTGAGGCACTTACAAAGAAAATAAAGAGAATTGCACACTTGGGGGAAACAGCCCTTGCTTCCTTCAATTTGAAGTACAAAACTCCTTTCTTTTAAACAGAAGAGCGACAAGCGAACATTATTCCCAGAGAAATGGGCATGTTGGTTAATGACATGGAAATCCAGTGTTAGGGAAAATGTGGAACACAGGGAAAGAATCAGGGAACAGCAAGAACACTTGGTCTTGCCAGCAGCTGGAAGTGAGGAACTGGCCTTGAACTAGAGCCCCTATCCACCACACACCCTCTCCCCAAAGGAAAAATGAAAGAGACAGGCCTTACAGTCACTCAAATGAAGTGAAGGGATGAGTACACAAAGCACACTGCAGTTGGTGGCATTAGAGTAGCAAAGCTAGAAATTTAGAGAAAATAAATGGTTACTTGCTGAAAAGCATCCACCTAACCAACTTGCCCCATTACCAAAAATGATTTTCTTTCTGGTGTCAACACACATTTTCCCATCTTGATCAAACACAGCAGTGTTTTGGTGTCTCACAGAAGCAGTACCACAGGACCAAGTCCACCCCTTCCCCCAGCCACCTAATAGTCTGCTGGCATACAAATTCCAGCAGCCTGTATGTGGTTGCACAGAACTCTGATGAACCAACCAAACCAACCTTTCAGTCCAGACAACCAGATACAGATTGACTTTTTTGCTGTACTACCAAATCAGGCTGCCTAGGGAGGGGACATGAACAGTTTCTCTGGGCATCCTGTGCAACTGCCTCACTCTCCCTCTGAGTAAAGAGCTTCTTCCTAACATTTAAAACAAAAGCCAGGTATGCAGGCCACCCTTCCCTGCTTCTACTGTCTGTATTTTTCCTTCTTTTCCCCTCTGTTCGTCCAAAAGGCCAGATCTTATGCAGAAGAATGAAAGCATCACTTAAAGGTTCAGTATCCTCCACGAAGTAATCCATTCTCATCATCATCAGGGCTGCGAAGGCATCAACTCCTTGCTTAGACACCTAGTGATGTGAAAACTTGGGTCGCTTAGTAAAAAGGGAAAGAAGGAAAAACTGAGCATCCTCCAGGAGCATAGCTGGAGAATAAAGAAGTTTGTAGACAAAAAGAGAAATTCCAAGGGTTGCTTATTTAAGGGGGTTTTATTTTTATAAAAAAACAAAAACAAAAACAAAACAAAACTAAACAGAGCAAAACACGCTGAATTCAACAAACCACATGAGCTCTGGTTGCCTTGCATGAAGAAAGCCCACTGTACCCATTTGGTCTTGCCTGTTGTATGCTGCATGCAAAATTAGAAGCTATCATTTTTGTTATGGAGAACAAGTGACTAGATTTCTGCCAGCAATATAGAAATAACATTTTCTTTGGAACTCTTGTAAAAATCTTGCAATCAGATGCAATACGTTACAAAAGCTTTCTTTCTATATCATTACCTGTCACTTTCATTTCAGACTGGAGTTAATATTGGGCATCTGGGAGAAAGGTTGCTCTTGCAATTTTTGCTTCATGAGCAGAATATGACAAACACAGAATATTTAAAAGTTTTCCCCTTTGTGAACAGAAATAAAACCTGTAATAGGTATGTTGAAAAAGGCTAATGAGTCCTAGGCAAGTCTTCATCTTTCAAAGACTTAAATGAAGTGTAATTATCTAATTACTGTTAATTGGTTGAGTGGGATGAGAGAGTACCATGGGTGTAGGAGGGCATGCATTGTTTTGTTGCATATTTGGTACTTACTCTGGCACCACTGGGTCTAATACACTACTGGCTAGGGGTTATCAACAATGTACATGCTAAGTATTTTTGGTTGAGTTTGCAGTTTTCATACGCGACTTGAAAGCTATTGCTCATTCTTCATGCTCTTGGTGTGCTAAGGAAGGAAAGCTGACTGACCACAATACGGCTAAGATTAAGTGGAATCCATAGAATTTACATCCTTACTAAATTGTTCTATTTTTTTTCCTTTGTTCTTGAAGAGCTTCATGTTAGAACCCTGAAGTAACCATGGCTCCAATCCAACTAGCCTTTTGCACCCTGAATCCGAGAACAGAGCAAAATTCCTACATTGCATAGTCTATGTAGTCTAGCACTCGAATCTAAGCACCTTTAGGACACTGTTGAACAGAAATCATCACCACCTCAACGATGAGGCTCACAACAGCTCTATGCCTCAAGGACTAATCATTTTCAAGGCAGCTTAATGGGGATGGGGTGATCAGAAAAAAAAAAAAAAAAAAAGATCCATTATGCACAGAAACAGAATTTATATTACTCAGTTTTGAGCCAGAACATTTTGTACAGGTCTGACTACGAAAATCTGATCTAAGCCTCATTCATCATCAAGAGCAGAATTGTGTACTTATTTTTACACTGATCCAGCAAAATTTCAAGTCACTGCCCGTATGATGCAGGGGACTGTGGCGTCAGGCTTGTTTTCCCCACAAATGAAACATAAAATAGTAAGTCACCATGCTAGACAACCTGAATACCTGAATAATACCTTGATCTTTGGTCAAATACTTTCCTTCTCAGAGAAAACTGAACACGAAGATTTTCAAATTTCTGCTGCACTAGGAAAACAAATGGACACGCCACTATCTGGCACGCATCATTACCCACTCACCTGGTAGGCAAGACACAAACTGAGCCTAATAGCCCTCCTTTGTCTTCTAAAAGAGTCCGGTGTCTTTAACACATTACTTACTGCCCAGAAACCTGCATTTCATTAAACAGGCACTTGACTCCTTAACACCTACCACGAAGCAAAAACGTAGATGTTGGAAGAATTAACAGGGGGCAAAACTTTGAAGACTCTGGGAAGGATCCTGTCCTGGAGGAGGGAGACCCTGAAGAAACAAGGATGGTAATCTGCACGCAGAACAACCATTGCACCCTTATTTATAGCTATCTAATATAGTTGTGAGAGTTGCCACTGCTTTTGTTCAATTTAATTTCTCCACAAAGCTGAGATAAATTACATTTGCTAGACCATTCCCAGGCAACTACCAAACCAAAGTTTGTACATGATGACATAGTTTGTCATAGAAAAAAGTTTTATTTATAAAGGAAGATGTCCAAGTAGCCGACTTCTTAACAAACAGATAAAGAAAGGCATTTAAAAAAAATCCCTTCACTGTTGCTTAAAAAACAAAGAAGGGTAGTTTGGGGAGCACTTAAATTCATTTTCCTGACTTTCACCATCAGTCTTGCATTTTAATTCCCCGGCATACTACAACAAAAAGCACAGGCACAGAGTTTAAAGCTGTGGAGCCAAACCATTATACTTCATTTCTGTCTTTTAAAAGGCTCCGTCTGAATTCCTCAGGAAATTGAACACACATTCTCATTACAAGCACCAACCTAAACAAATCTATGACAATTTCATGCTCCTTCTAGTCTTTTTGCACTATCTAGATGTTGATAACAGATTTATCACTATAGTTTCTCAGCACCTATGATTAATTTTGTAACCAGCAGTACAGGATAACCAACAAAAAATTCTCTTAATTTTATATTTGATTATCCAGCAGCCCTCATTTTTTCCTGAAGTGTTATCTGCAAAGAAAATTAGAAGTAGGGATGAATACGGTCTAGAATTATTCTCCCTCACCAGCCAGATGGTCTAATTACTGGCACTGAAAGAGCCAAGAAGGAAGAGTCCTTGTATCAGATTCAAAACACTAGGATACAACTTTTTTTTTTTTTTTTAAATTGTGTGTAACCCAAAATACAAAAAGCTGTGTGGAAGAATAAAGTTCACTTCAAAGTGCAAAACCTTTTCTACTGCTTTCCAAGCTGCAACATATTAAATTCTTTTTCAAAATTAGTTGCTTTTAGAAAGCGAAAATATGCCCACAGATTTTTTTCAATGCAAATTTTTGAATAGATGACTAACACAAAAAGATAATGTAACTATCACTCCGGTGGCCCTACCCATCTGTAACTCATAGTGTTATGCAGATGCTTATGAACTTCATGCATCTCCATACCCCATGAAACCTGCAGGTATTCTTCATATGTTACAGATCCGAAGAGTCTTTTTTTCCTAATTCAAATGAGAATTTTTGACATCTTGTTAACAGTCCTATACTGCCCGTCAGACATATATCCATAACTGGGTGATTGGATGTCCCAAGTTAAGGCCAACACAGTTGCACAATCTTCCACAAGCAGCACTACAAAAACATGACTTACATAGAAGTGCAACATTACAAGTGGTATCTTACAATTAGTAACTTTGTTATTGAACTAAAGGCCTTAATGTCAATAATATTTAAGCTCCCATTCTAAGTTACATTAAAGCACAACAGCACAAAATCATTTTCACCTAATTTTACTCAGTTGAAGTAGCACTGTCTGAATTTCAGTGACTAGACTAACACAGACTAGAACAGGGCAGGCTCCTCTGCCTCTTCTTTTTGATCATTTTGTCCTTTCTGACATAGCAGACCTCACCAGGCTGATGGGAACAGTGGGCTGATGCTCAACAGGTGCTACAGTGCAACTGCTCCAACAATTCCAGCTGCCACTTTCACGTGCGAAGCAAAAACAATTTGTGTCTCAGTTTCTGCATGATATTCTGCACATGCTGGGAAGTTGAATTAACATGTAAAGCTTTTTGAGACTCTCCAAATGCAGTAGCACAGAGAAGCATTTACCAAATTTCATTGGAAGTGGGAGCTCCTTTGCTATAAAGCTCGCAGATCACGAAAAGCAAGCTCCCATTGGCTTCAGTGGGTTTAGTGGCAGCCCTGAATGAGCACATTAGTAACACCCTTTAGTTACAACCATTGGTCGTGGCATCGTTTGCCTCTCTGGCTGGTGACTCTTAGTGCTTCTTTTCCAGCATGCCCCATGGCATGAGCATTTGCACAGAAGTAAAAGATATCACCTTCCAAATGGAAACATCCAAACATCTTAATCATTTAAGAACAAAACTTGCGAGCAAAACTTTTATAATTCTGAGGTCATTTGCATTTGGAATCATCTCCTAAAGCTCAGCTGAATCTCTCCACGTTAAGGAGCTGCACACAATTTTCACCTGAAGAAACAGTCTGTGGTACCATGCCTTTCATTGTGGGGCTTATCCTATTCCGAGAAAGCAGAGATTGTTTAAATCTTGCCAAGTTAATAAAGTTCATCTGAGCATTTCGGAGATCTACACAATTATATTCAGTGCAGTTAAATGCTTCCCCTGGAGGACCCCTAGGGAAGAAGGCTAAAAGCATCACTGATATTCAGCAGCTTTCTGTTTCTCAGGATCAACAGCACTTTACTCACATTCACTATTGATTTAACTACGGAGGACAACGAAGGGGGCTGCAAACTGCTGGGCTCAGAACACAGCAAGCAGCAAGCACAGAGCTCAACCAGAGGCTGCTTATTGGTGATGTGCCCCAGGACCAAATTAACATCTTCACTAGCAAGATGGGTGCAGGGACAGAGCACACCCCTTGGCAAGTTCAGGGATACACAGGTGGGAGTAGCACTGGGCCCCTGTGTTGCCCATCTGCAGGGCTGCCAGGTGTTACTATGATCGCACAACTCGCCTGTTTCTTTTTAAAATTACAACTTCAGCTGCGAAGAGGAATTAAAAAAACAGCTCTCAAAATCTCAAAGAGCAGCTCTGAAAACCTGTCATAAGGGTGTTTCTTGAAAACCAGCATTTTTAAGCAAATCTCAGCATTTTTAACGTCTGACTTCAACAACATTTCTTAACTATACACCGCAAGGAAATCATGTTTCTCTAGAACCAACTCAGTCATTCCTGTCTGAACACGTTTTAATTAACTACTAGCATGGTTTAGGAGCATAGGTCACTTAAGTTACTAATTTTATTTTCAACAAAAAAAAAAAAATATCAGATATTCAGAGTTCTGATATGCCTAGTATTGAAATAAAAGCTAGTCCCTATTGAGTAATTAATGTGCAATGCAGTTACCCACCTGCTGAATAAATACAAGATTCCTTTCTCACTCACGCTCTTAGTTTACAAAATAGAGATAGTGGACATGTTTATTGTTAGCTGATGCCACAGATGAGATCATAGCCAAGAAAGCCTAACACCCCCCCCCAGTCAATGGGGATGCACTGCTAACAATGCAGTGACATCTGCAGTGTGACACTGGTCCCTAAAGGAAATCCCTCTTCGCTGCTCAAGGTTACCAGAGCACCAAGATCCAAGAACGTAAATAGAATAGATCCAAAACTACTCCATTTATTCTTCCATTAATTAGAATGGAATACTCATTTTGCCAGATTTTCCTTATAATCAAACCTAAACGCACTTCCACTGAACTTAGAGAGACTTTATTTATAGCTTGAACCTACAGTTCCCAGTGCAGCAAAAACAGTGAGAAAAATTAGCTGGTTAAAGCAAGTTTAAAGAAAGCTAAATATCCTTTGCAGTACAGAGTAAAAAAAAGCAGAAATGAAGTAAATTGCCCATGCACAAGGGCATGGGCAATAGCTAAATAAGGTTCCTCACAGCCCAGCACAATGCCCTCAGAGTCAGGGCACAGGACAGGACACATCTGGCTGTACACCAAATCTGGTACCCTAGTGAGCCCATGGTGTTACCAAGAGAAGACAGTAACATTTAGTCTATAAACCTTGAGGGGGAGAAAGGTACTTCACACTACTACTACAGCTTGTCCAGAGACATTGTAAAAACAAAATATATCATCCTCCACTTGTAAGACTTCATTCTTGTTTCATGCCATTAACACTTCAAACCAACACAACAATTTTCAAGACGTGTAGTGCCAGTCAGCAGCAAAACTCTCTCATTCAAGACAGCGTATTTTTCAGAGCATTACCTCCTACTGCAGGACCTAGTGCACAGCAACAGCAATTGCTGTTTCTGGAAACTGTGTAGGGTTGTTAAGGTTTTTTCCCCTCCTCATTTTCTTGTTCTCTATCTTTAGCTCAAAGTATCTACAGACTGAAGGAAAAAAAATAATAAAGCAGGATGTGATTAAAATTGGTACCAAAACTGTGTGCATATGGGAGAATCTACATTAAACTGAGTTTAGAAATACTTCTGGAAAAGTTGACTTTCCTGCCACCCAAAACTAAGTAGAATAATAATAAAGAAAATGTGTTACATTTTGGGCAGAAATTTTACCTCATTAGATATTAAATAGAAATACAAGAATTTCTCCACTGTAGTTCAAAAGAAGATTTCACTGAGCAAGCTTGCTAAGAGGAAAAGCTGCGCTTGAATAACATCAGGCAGCTTTTTAGCACAGATTTGCTCTGAAAAGAGTGCTTTGAGATGTAACTGTTCTACAACACACAGGCATGCAATTCAAAAACTAATTGCATGCCTAGTCATGGAAAAACCTTGGATAACCTTAAGCCACAGCAACACTTCCATAAAGCTACAAAGGGATCGTCCCTAACAGCTGGTTCATTCAGGTAGATGTGGGAACACATGCCAAGAGAATCAAGACAGTGGGCTCCTTCTACACTGGGGGAGCAGGGAACACTTTTCTTCCTAGAACAGCTCATGGCATTTTGGTTCACACCTTGCAACTTTTAACCATACCTGCATGCAGTGGGAGAGGCTCTGGTGTCTGAAACTTACTAGCACTAGAACTGACAGCCTTAAAAAGCCAAATTAAAGAGCGCTTATGACAGATGCTCATTTTGTGGCTGATAGCCCTAAAATTTCAGTCACTTATAAAAATGTATTTCGTTTGCAAAGCTTCAGTAACTTAAAAATATGATGATCAGCATTTCATAAAACCTCTGAGAGGAAGCCCATCGAATAGCTCTACCCATCAGCATCCCAACTGCTGCTGGACCTGCACTGCCCCAGTATTCACCAAGCATCAAACAGGGCACATCTGCTTGCAGAGTTCCCACTTGTCAGAGCATCCTTGTGGGAACTCCTGGGCTTAGAACACAGTGGGAGGTTACACTACTCCCTTCTTTTTTCTTAGCACAAATCTCACAACTGAGTTCTTCCCTGTCCTATACTAAGTCCCAGGTGGATAAGGCCTGTCTGTCAGACTGAAGGGCATCCACAATCAGCAAGGATACGCAAAGGGTCAGGGCTCAGGAGCAAAGTGCTGCTTATGAAGGAAATACAGCTCCGAATTCACAGCTAGAATTAAGGAAAAGTCCTAGTGTCAAAGATTTGTGCTGGTGCTCCTATGGGAAATAAGCCAAACTAATGAGGAAAAATAATCAAAGATGCTACATCCTTCCAGCTCTCCTACACATTCAGTTTTCTCTATTTCAGCCTATTAGTCTTCATTCTGTGTCTCCTGCAGCAGCCTTTGTCAGCACATGTATAATTAATGTTAATAGTCTCATCAACTTCAGGGCATAGTGCAAGACTCATTGAGCAAATGTTGGTGGGGCTTGTTCTGCCTCATGATGAAGCCTTTTCTCTCACATAACAGATACCATAGAAGAAAAGCTGTGCTCTACTTGTTGGATGTTCCTTAAGATGTGCAAACAGAATAACTAAGCATTATGCGTAGAATGTCACGGTAAATAAATGAAGCTGATCTGTGTATTAAATGTGAACAGCCAGCGAATATCAAGCACAATGCTGACTGTAGGCAATGATTGCTTTCACTTTAATTCAATCTGCTTAAATCCATCCATGAGATTATTTCCGTTGTGGTAACACACGGCATTGTAACATCATGGCTTTATTACACTGGCATGTGATTAGTTCATAAATTTTAAATGGCAAAAAGCAGTGGGACTGTTAGTTCATGAAGTATCTCTGCACTCCTCAAGCTAGCTCATCTGCTGAAAACAGCAGCATGTAACAGACAAGTGATGAGAATATCTTAGATACATTACGGAGGGCTTCTGCTGCTAATAGCAATACAAGCCACTTGCAGTTGCTCTGAGAGTAAGCTTTCTGCTTGTTACCTAATCTTCAGACTGTAATGGATGAGCTATGCTGGATGTTCCCGTTGGTTTGTAACACCGTTAGGAAATGCCCTAATTCAGACTCATGTAAAATATCTTCCCTCCTCAAATAAATGCCTACCTGCACCTATTAAGAAACAGTACATTCAAACTTGACCAAGAGAATGCAAAAAAACCTAAATTGTGAAAGCATCTGCAATTTGAAAATGGAAGCCATGTTATTTAAAAACACAACTTTCAAACCACATGCAGCAAGTATACTATTAGCCTATTTATGAAATATAGTTTATGTAATACTATTGTCTTTATCCCTTCCACTGAGCATAGGCATAGCAATAAATAGCTATGTAGCACCTCTAGGTACTACAGACCCATGAAAAGTGTTGCAAGTACTGCTTGCTTGCTTAAAAAACAACCCATGCTACTGGTGATATTATTCAAGTACAGTTGCATTCTTTAGTGTTGATTAGAATAAGGAAAAGACTGAAGTAGATTTTAAAATAATCCACTTGAACAAAAACACGAAAACAATCTGACCAGATGGCTATGACTGTGGTAAAGAGTAAATTCAACAGAACTGGAGAAATTGCAGGTGAGGGGTTTTTTTTTGTATTACACTGGAATGTGTCTGAGAGCAGGACACACAAACATCAGACCAGGCGTATACTTCCACCTGCTCCTGACCTGACTGCAGTTGTTTTCAATCTGAAGGCTTCCACACAGCAGCAGGAAGGAAGAGGCAGACAGGCAGCTGCTGGGCAGGAGCACCATCTCAAAGTGCTTCACACTCACTGCTGGGAGCTCAGACTGACGTTTGGATTGACAGTGTCCCTTAAGCAGCAATCCAAACTCCCACATCTGCAGTACACTGCTATTCAATCATGAGCAGTCTGCTGTTCTACCTCAAAAGTATTTGGCTGCTTTGAATTGCTTCTTACACCTCAATTCATAGAAGCAAAACAGTCCATTACACAACCTTTCTGTGACTGACTTGTCCAGTACTCTTTCATTGGGCAAACTGGAATTGGCTTGAACAAAAGTTAAAATAAAGGAAGCAGACTAAGAAATACATTGCAACTCACAGCACCTGCTTATTTTGCGATGAATGAGAAAAAGCATTAGCTATAAGGAGATAATCATCTTCATAGTCCACAGCAGTGACTGTTCACTGAGGATACTTAAAAGAATTTCTTATAGTGAGTTCGCTAATAAATTTTAATAAAGACAAATGTGGTATTTGGGGTTATACAATTAAAAGCAAACATAACATTTAGCAAATCGAAAACCCATGAGTTTGATGTATAAAAACACATATTTGTTTCAGTAGTAGTTTGTAATTATTCACCCACATCTAGTTTTCACATTCTAAATCTGTTTTATCCCAAGTTTAACCAGTACACATGACACAAAAATGTAAATGAGAAAACTATTAAACAATTTGTGAATTAAAAAAATACAAATACTACTTTAGAAATGAGCCCAAGCCTTATTCAGATTTCCAGAAATAAAACACTGACATATCATTAAATGGAAGGCAATGCAGAGGTACTTCAAAGCACTTGGTCAGCTGGTTTGTTGGGGATTGGGCACAGAAATGAAGTAGCTTTTATTTTTTCAAATAGAATAACTGCAGAAGATCATGATTATACCTTCAGATATTTGTGTTTGCTGATAAGATATATATATATATATATACACACACACACGTATATACTGTATTTATTTGAGACTTAAATTTCCTGCTAACACTGTTTGAGAGTGGCACACTACAACCTGGTGAAGTGCTTTGGCAGTCACACTCTGCCTACAAGTGTCTAAAGAGAGCTGAAGGCTTCCCATCCACCAGATAGCTTGCTTTAAAGCTCATGCCAACACACAGGTCCTAAAGACCAAATTTAACTAGGTAAGCAAAACAACGTAGCACAATGATCCGGTGATGTGGTAGCACACCTCCACCCTATGAACTGCAAGACTTGCTTAACTCAACACACTTCAACAAATGCTGATCTGTGCTGTGGCATGTTCAAATATGTTCTCCTGGCAGGCTGAGTAGAAAGGAAGAAGAGTGACAGAGCAGGCAGCAGCAGCAGTTGGGCAGATTCATAGGAGATGGATAGCCACTACAGAAAATGTAAGGTATTTAACAAGAAAATATTGTACCCCTACAATTCTATAGAGGCACAAATCTCATCTCCAACCTGTTAGAATAGGTAAAGGGTTTGGATATAAACTTCCAAATCACTATCATAAACATTGCAGTTTTCCCCTCAAATTCATGTACTGGTTAGGACGTGCTGCCCCATTTCTGTAAGCCCTCCTATACCTGCACTAGCATGGCAGATAAGTTCATTTCAAGAAAGAAACTCTTAACTCAACTGAGCAACATTCTGATCCTAAAACCTTTGCCATCATTTTGCATAGAACATGTTTCCTAGTCAGACATGCAGTGCTACAAGCACTTTATCTGAAAATACAGGTTTGTTTCCTTAAGAAAATAAATAAAACTCAGTGATTATTAACAATTCCTCCTTTATGTAACACAAACAAAAATCTTCAAACCCCATGTAATAGTGCTTCTGCTGAGGATTAAACGTTGTGATTTTTTCATGAACTATATATTGCATCTGCGTGGATGATGCTAAGCCTCGCATGTTCTTTTTTGCAAAGCGCATCTCATTCAGCCTCCCAGATTGATGACACATAAATAAATAACAATCTTCAACTTACTGTTAATAGAAGACCAGCTGGCATCCTACTGTGGAGCTGGAGGTGCTGCATGCACTGACAGAGAATGGTGATAAGTTGCTGACTCATCTTTCATTTACTTTATGGCTGTTTTCAGCATGAGGAGCTTGCAAGCTAGGATGCAGCTATCTGTCCGAGTGTTATCGCGCCCTCATAACAGAAATCAGTAATTAAAGTTTAATATGCAGCATTGAGACTATCTCCACCTCTCAAGGGGCCACTAGAAGGAAATTAGCAAAGAATGATGCAAGTTTGCTAGAAGGATTTGATAGCCAATTCTAATTTCATCAGCTTTGATTAGGAAATTGAAAAGGCACCTCTGGGGATACTGGCCATGTGTTTCCTGCAAGTTTCTCATTTAATTAAACGAGGCACATGGCAGATTTTTAATTCACCCAACATAAACCCCCGCAATTGCCATGGATTTGTCCTGCAGAAGCTCCCTGCTCTGTTCTGATAACCCCTACTTCCTAGCACAGAACAGTTGCACAAAGCTGAGGAAGAAGAACAGACAGACAATTGAAATTATACGCTGATTAGATGCCAAGAGAAGATTGCTCCTTATGTTGTGCCATCCCAGCTACTGATTACAATGAAGACCTTTCAGCTGAAACAAGAATGGGCTGGTAGCACCTTTGTTTTTTGTATAAGAACACATTTTCTGAAACACTGTTCAAAATGTTTAAGTGTTGTGAAAGGTTATGAGCTTACAGAGAGCTCAAATCTTTCAAGAATACTTTAACAGTTCTTTGGGGCCTCGCTGAGCTCAATGATGCCCATTTCTTACCTGCATTATTTATGCACTGTATCACTACCAAGCTATCTTCCCTGATAGAAACCATGCAATGCCAGCAGATGAGTTACGTACCCACCTAAGATCATTTCCCACTTTTGCCAGTACTCTCAGTTCAGCACGTATTAATTCAAAGAATATTTTCAGCTCCTAAAGACAGGATACATATTCAGAGATTTCTCTTACTGGAGATTTTCTGATCTGGTGAATGCAAGAACAAAAAGGTTGGTTTAGACCTATACTCTGCACTTGCATATCTTCTAGCTCAGACTTTGTTATTGACAAATCTCTGTTGCATGTGGCTTGCAAGTGGCTATTTCAATAGCAAAAGATCTCTACAAAGAATTTAAAGCCAGCCTCTCACTGTGACTTGAAAGGGATGCACCATGATGTTATTAGGTTGAATTTCTTCCACAGACTTGTCTTTTCTACAAGCAGGTTTACATGGCACATTTCTAGACCTCCATTTGCTGCTTTTCTGTATTTCAGGAAAGAATGAAATCCAGTTATTTTCCTGCTGCATTCTTTTCAAGCATGAAACAGTACACAGAGTAGAGAAGAAAAAGCTCTAGAAAAAAAGTGCAAGACAGACTGAAGACAGGACCTGCTGCGATGCAATTCTTTGATACATAAAGGCAGTGGATAGTTTCACACCAAGGAAAACTAACCACATGCTCCCAAGGTGCTCAGGTAGGGAAGTTATAGTTATCAGCTGCTAATGTAAGCAAATCAATGTCATTTTGATTAGTGTTATGTGAATTTGAGAAAAATGCCAGGTTAGCAAATTCACATCTCTTGAAGGCAGTCCCCATGTGTACAAGTTTATGCAAGCTTAATTGAAGTCAAAGTGCAACTTTCTTCTTAAACAATTAAAGTACATTTCACATGGAGCAAATTTAATGATTATAGTCACTAGGGTAAATTTTTCAGAAATCAATTAAAGACGCAGGGACTTATGTCATTCTTTCTTTATAGTTATGGAAAACAAACAACAGCCCAGAGAGAAAGCTTCATTTCTATTTGACATACAACTTCCAATGAACACAGCAGTTTTCATTCTAGTGGGGTCGCTAATAGTCATTTCAAAGATAAAAAGCTCATGTCAGTATCATTAAGATTAAGTGTCCCACAGAAGTTGTAGTGCAACGAGATATCTTTACACTTTGTTTTGCTTTTCCTTGCTCTAGTAAGTGTTACATCATCCCAAATATTTCTAAAAGATTGAATATATTTTTTAAGAGAAGTTACTTCCTTCAGAAAACATTATTCATTTTGATGAGGAAAGTATTGCCTTCCAGAAGCAAAGAACAAGGAAGACATCATGATGATTTGATTCAATTTACTCAAGCATAGATATTAACCTGTCTATCATCAAATCAGCGAGCCTCAATTTCTGCTAGTGCTTACTAAAGGAATGGTCCCTTCCTAGCCAGTACCTGGATTCAGGACAATCGAGAGGGCATGAGGACCACTTGGCTGCCACACAGATGACATTTTCTCCTGTCTGGTTTGCAGCTGACATGATTTAACGCTGCACTGTAGATCTTGTGCCAAAATAGTCATTTGTAGAGGAAAAGCTTAAGAGTGATTCGTATTTTTTTGTGCCTGAAATATGTTGGCTTACATCCTTAACCATCAATCTTTTTTCCACTTCTCACCTCCAAAGAAATTTTGATATTAATTATCGGAATCCTATACCACTCATTAGTTCCTTAGTTAGCTATTCCATGCATCCCTGGTATTATAAGTAATGACCAGCAGCTGTTGGCATGTTGAGGCAGTGGATGCAGAACTACTTTGTCTTGAGAGGAAGCAGACAGTGCAAAAAGAGTTCATTTAACACAGCTGCAAGGGTACAGGGTAGAATGCACTGACTATAAGGTTCCCAGCTGTAACAGTAATTTGGAGTATTACCTTTAAGATCAGAATAATCAATTCACTGCACTAAAATCATCAAAAAACCCACCACCAATGGCAAAAAGCGAGATTACAAGGAGCCTTAGAAATCTGGCTGTTCACAGCAACCATGAGAAAAGACCATCTACTATTTCCCCACACTTCCAGCTCACTTAAGAGCTACACAGAGTCATTCTGAGGGTATGAACTGGAGATGATAATTTAAAGGACAAAAACAGAACAGAATATACAATGAGGTGCACCGGGTTTTTGTTGAGTAAGGAGCAGTGCAATTGCTAAGATTGCAATCAGAAACAAAATCCAAGTTCAACTCTTTGTTATTTTCAATATCTGTATTTTAATTGCCTCAGCTAAGTAAAGTGCAGAGCAATATTTACCAGTAACCATATAAAAAGAGAGTTAGGTAGTATGTGAAGGAGTTATTTGATCTATTCTCTTCCGCCACAGCAGGATAAAGTATAATGTTATCTCCCCTGACTCAGCTAAGTGCCCAGTAAAAAAGAAATACTTCCTGTAGGATAATGCATTCCGTGTACTTTGAGCATTGTAGCATCTTTAACAACCTTTACAAATTTAGGAATAGATTTAATTCACTCAGTGCATGGGGCTACAACAACGACTGCTCTTTATATACACACCTTTCACATAACTGAAAGTTTATGTGAATCTCTTTTTATGTCTTTTCCAGAAATAAACAAGATTGGATTATCATCAGCGTGCACAAGCGATGAACTGAATGCTTGTGGCTGCTGCTCTTTCTTCAGCTGGGAAGAAGGGAAAGCTGCTTTGTTTGCATCATGTATCTGCATATATTTTTTCATTCTTGAGATACCACTGTTGCACTACTAATTACTGGGATCCTATGTCATTCTTTGGACTTAAAAAAAAAAAAAACACACACAAAAAAAACCAAAAATACAATGTAAGAAAATTGACTTTTTTTTTCCTGCTCATTAGTATCATTCTGAAATCTAATTCTGCCCTCCCAGAAGCTTGTAGCTTCTCTGGATCTGTATGATCTACAAGAACCAAATGCTAATTTTTTAATTATTATTATTTTTTACATAGGTCACACCAAAAGTGACACTTATTTATTTCCTTGGAAATTACAACAGACACAAAGAGCACAATAACACCTATTGATAGAACAAGTTCTTATCTACATAACACTTTTTCAGCACAGTCACCATCACTAGCTCAGCATTTTTGCCCATGATGAACAAGAGATGAACAATGTGAATCAGTTTGTATTATGTACTGATTTTACATAACTATTTTTAAAAATACTAACCTATGGAATAGCTCTTGTCATTGTTCTAAGAACTCGGCTAATCATTACTCAGATTAATTTGCAGTGTGAGCCTTCAAGCTGTTGTAATCATCTCATTCTTCACATTTGGATAAGGGCACTACTGATGGCATTAAAAGGTCAGTAGAACTTGTAATAGGACGTCTTTTCTATGACTTTTTTTCTTCTAGTGAGACTTATATTGTCACTTAATAGTATTATAAGTGTCTGGGGGGTAGTTTTGTTATTACCTTCAAGGACAGCATAAAGGCAAAACAAACAAGTCTAAGTCTATATCCAGAAGAGTGCACTAAGGGTATAGCCATGTTATTTAAATAGCAACATTATCGTTACTCAAGCCTATTGCCTATTTCTACACAGATTTTTAAAAGCTAGAAAATATTTCTGCAAAACTGTTTTGCAAAGAACAAAGAGTATCTGTTTTGTTGAAGGACCGATCAATAGCAATTTATGCTCTAAGAAACACAAATTCTTATTTCATGCTAATTTAATAGGAATCAGGGAGGGCCTGGTCTACTGTCACTTGCTGAACAAATAAGCTTAATACATAATTAGTAAAAGCGCTTGCAAACAGAATCATTAATATTTGTTCTGAAATGTTGTTCAAGTGAAATGGGAGTTCATACATGAAGTCACTTGAAAACACAAAAGAAACATAACTTTATAGGAACATATTTTAAAAAATGCAAAGAAGGAGCAAAATCGTTATTTCACGCTGCTCGAAAACTCCTGCCATAACTCATTTTTGCAACAAGCTTCTCAAATCTGACTGTCTTGCTAACTGAACCTGAATTCTTGCTTACAGTGTTTCCACATACGCATCAGATGCTCATTAGGCCAAAAAATAAAAAATAAAAAAATCTGGTGGAGCCTTCAGCAGGCCACATCATAGAAGACAACCTGAACAACTGCCTTTGACCATCTCTATTACAGCATCATTAGGCTGTAGGGCCTAATTGCATCCCCCTGCAGTGATACACAAGCTTTCCGGAAAGCAACTGCCCCTGTTGCTACAGGAGACAGGTTAACTTCTGCACAGAAGCAAAAGGAGAGATCAGTGCTTAATAAAATAAAACGGTTGTTTGCAGAGTGTGGAAAAGCTTTTTCTGTACAAACCATGCGATAAAGCCTCACGAGCCTCCTGCTGCTGGGTGCCATTTTGTGGGGATTGCGACATCTGAGGCATTGGCATTGGGAGGAGTTGGCACAGCGGCTGGCAGTGAGCGACCATACTGTGGGTGTTGCAACTGATGTCATACGTCAGCAAAACAGTATTCACCAGCTGGAGGCCCACAAATGCCAATTTTAATTATAAACTTTATTTTCAAATAGAGTTCACAGTTTATACAGGATGCACTTGATGCCATCAGACCATCTGAGCACTGCACTGAACAAATTGGTGGCATGTCATGTTCTCAGAGATGTAAACAGTATGTGACTTCGTTTATTTGTTCAGAAGAGCAGTAGTTTCCAGCGCAGTCAGTATATCAAGGACCACAGTAAGCATCATCCAGACATGCAAACTAGATGCACGATGATTGCTTCTGTACCTGCCGCTGTTCCTCTGTTCTCTATTTGCTGTTAGAGTCATTGCTTTTATATTTCCCACTCCCTACAGATTTCATACTTTCAATTCTTCAAATTTAAGTACACGTGTGTTCACCTAAGTGTTTATTTAGATGCTTATTTTAGGTTTGCCGGAGATAGGTTTTGCTCAGTTTTGCCTAACTTGTACTCCACTGAACTGTTGCCAAGACTCAGGAGGCAGAGACAATACACATGAAATAAAAATTGGCCAGTCAGTTCATGATCCTGCCTGCACTTCCTGGCTTTCATTTGTTAGGAATATAATTCATTCTACTACCACTCTAGACATCATCCTGTCCTTCTTCCTGTTTTATTACCATCCCTCATATTCAAAACTCATAGCGCATTTAATTAAGGACCTTATTCTTAACTACACAAAAGTCTTAATGTGCATTCCTTCGTCTACTTAAGTACAGCTTTATTGTCTCTATATAATTTGATATACAAAAATTTGTCAGTAAATATCTGATTGATGTGTTATCATAAACTACACAAATTCCTCCTTGTTATTATAGGCTACATGAAGTTACATGCAAATCAGCCTATAGGAAGGGAATCTTGGACACAAACTGCTGAATAATACTTCCAGCTACTAGAATCTGCTGTAAAAAAGTAATTAGTGAGATATTACAAATGTCTGGTACATTGGACCCATTTTTCCATCAGTTGGCTAGAACAGTAGTGTTTCTCACTTACAGGTAGTCCTCCTGTATTAATTAACCTCTTCTTAAAATGCTCGTTTAAGTTGATGAAGAAAATTGCAGCGAAGCTGAAGACTAGCCCTGTGCAGAATAAAGCATCTGACTGATAGTCTTGGAATGCGTAATCTCCTTAAAAAAATGTAGGGATATACAAATGAAAGGACAGAGACATATCAGATATGTGCTGTCAAAAATCTCTTCTACAACTCGCTTCACTTAATTCCTTTATAACACACTGACAGGGATGATGTATCATTTAGTACTTTAAAAGATTCTTCAGTAAGCCAGAAAAGTGATGAACAGTTCTTTTGACCCTGGCATCCAGAATAATTATGATTATCTGCACTATTTAGCCTGAAAGGAATCGGACACCATTCATGGTCTGTTAGCTCAGCTATGATGTTTGATAATCTATATGCACAAGTCATTGAAGGTCACTCAACCCTAGAGCACTTGAAAAGCACTTAGTTAGCCTTTACTGAATAGTAAAGTGCAAGTGCCCCGTTACTATTGCTGTGACACTATTGAAAGACTGGAACTGCTGAAGGGTGAAAACAATTTCATTTTATGTCTGCTGTGGAGAAAGATTTGAATAAACCCAGTTGTTTGGTTGGACTGTAAATATGCAATACCTGCCAGGATGCTGGAGAAATGAAGATAAAACAGAAAGAACAAGACGGCAAAGAAAATTTAGCCAATTCAGTGCAACTGTTGAATAACATTTTCCCTTCTTCTCACATAACTAAACAACTGCACCAACTTTTCCTAGCTACTACTTGGCCTCAGTTGCCTAACAAGGTCAACTGTAGTGGGTCTGCAGAAATATTTCTAAGGCAGCAAACAAAATGTTTACTTCTGGATTTTGAGAAAAATAAAAAAAGTCTTAGAAAACTTCTACATGCATTTTAAAACTGTTGGAGTTGAATTATAACACACAAAGTGAACAACAGAAGCACTAGCTACAGTTGTAATGTAAACAAAGTTTGAAGACTACAATGGATCATCTGGGTAGACCTACTCAATAGACTTTTGAAAACATGACTGGACTTAAAGGGGAAGCAGCCATGACAAGGGAGAGAAAAGGCATGGCAAGAGAAAGGCTTTGCGAGGAGAAAAGAGCTGCTCGATTGATCCATACTTACTGAAAAGGACAATACAATTTTGGTCCCTTTGGAGAGCAGATCCTCTGATCTTTCAGAGATGTTACTTTTCACTGCTGCATACGTACAGGAAGGAGCACCCCTTGTGCCTGCTCAAGGTATATCATGTCAAGAGCTAATTTTGCACTGCAGATTTGAAAAAGTACAATTCAGAACCAAAGTTAAATCACTACACTGCCGCTGCGATGACACAACCTTCTAACTTCTTCAGAAATCAATAACTTGGCCTGATACAAATTAACATTAGAAAGTGGAAACTCGGTCCTCAGCATTGATTGGAAGCTTCTCTGTGCCTCAAGTTCGCTTTAACAGACAAAAAACTTCCATACAATCTCTTTACAAGCACATTTTTATCTTCTAAGACTGTCACAGAGCACATTTTCTCTATTGTATAGGATGCTTTTACCTGCATTAAGTGAAAATATCAATGTGGAAAAGATGCAGAATGCTTTTGAGAGACACATCAGACTCCCCAGGTATTTTTCTTTCTACGGTTACAGTTTCATATTTAGGAATCCTTCTTACACAACTACCAACTTTCAGCATTTTCCACGCTTTTACTCTGCCCGACGCAGTGTTGAGAAGAGAGCAAGCCTCTTTGTATCCTGTTCATCACAATTAAACTCTTTGCTTAGCTGGTTTTAACTTCCGAAATCATGGCAGGAGATGCATGAACTGCCAGATAGCTCTCTAATGGTCTTTGGGGTTGCACGGGGAAAATTTCAGCACAACTGTGTTCTGAATAGGTTGAACGCCACTGAGAATTCCCTGAAAGTGCTTTTATTTCTCTCTGAAACTTAAAAATAGAGTGGTAGGTGCTCCTGGTCTCTTGTGTTCACATTATAACAGTCTGTCTATGGATAAATCTTGAGCTGATTAATTTTCCTCCAAATTTATTCCTATAATCCTATCTAGGTACTTAGCACTCATTGTAAAATTATTTATTCCTTAAAAGTAACCAAGGTAAACAAAGCTATAATTCTGCAGAAGCTTTATGATAGCAAGATGGTATATTTAAATCAGAGATCAAAAAATCAATACACAATTATTTTTTATACATCTGTGTTATACTCCGGTCTTCCTCTGGATTTTTCTATTAATCTTGAATTCATTTTCTTTATGTGATGGGTATAATGCTATTATAGGATTTTGTATCTGAAATATTTTTAAAAAGAAAGAGTATTGAGTATTTTAACGTATTCTAAGGAAACAAATATTCAGGTAACAGATCAAAGTTACATATTTTAATTTTTTGAACAAAATTGAATTGCATTTTCCTTAGTTTAGCACAAATAAATCAACAGCGAGGTAAATAATTATTTGAAGAGCTGTCAGACAAGAACATGGTTATTTCCTTTCCTTGGTGTAATTGAAATGGTACCTATTTCCTCTTCTATCAAGTGTCTTGGTGATCGCCAAGCTAATATTAACAGCCCATTAATACCACAGCACCTGTCCCACAATGGCCACAAGCACTTACTCACTATGCCTGTGCACTTACTAATGAAAATCTCTTCATGGAGCTGATGTTGAGGAGCTAATTCTTGAAAATTCAAGTCTACCCTTATATTTATGGTAGTTTCCCAGCTTATTAACCTCTTCCGTTAAAATCCTTGACTTCTGGGAGTACTAAAACTCACAGAAGTACTCTTCTTGTACCAGAAAATTGTTCAATGACACCGAGTCTACCATAAGTACCCCTTTCTTCTCACATACTGAATAAAGGGTCCAGAAAAGATGAGCACTCCACAAAACAGTGCAACCTTTGTCAGAAAAGAGCAGGAGGTAGTCTTGCTGAAAAACACTTGTGTTTAAATAATAATCACCAAAAGCACAAGGTATTTATGAATCCCAAAACTTGCTACCACTTTGTGAAAATGCATCAGCACTACGTTTCATGCAAAGTTTTAACTCCCTAGTTACTATATTATCCTCCCTCCCCACCCCCAAGCATACTTGTTTACAGGGAACCAAATGAAAGTGATTAGTCAGAACTGGAAACTCTGAGAACGGGCTGATGTATGGCTATGTATAAGGGAGAACTGCCTTTAGCTCCCATTGGTGGCTAGTAAAAGGCCATCCCTGTGCACAGTGCCACAGAAACAGGGAGTTTGCTTTGTCTTATGGAATCATCAACCACAAACTCAGTCAACAACAGCCTCCCAGTTCCTATCAGCAGCACAGGCAGCCAGTCTCACCCTGCAGAGCTTTGTCTCCTCCTGCTGGTAGGTTGCTGTGCTACACAGTACTTAGATCCACAAACCACTCACTTATGATCTATTGGCTCACACACTGAGCTGTAATTTAACGCAAAAATAAATTCAGAGTTTTTTCTGTCTAGCAGTAATTGCACTGGCAACTTGCAATTGTAAACCACGTAGCGATTTAATGATGCAGAGCCCTCATGAGCACATCCTGATGCCACAGGGGCACTTTGCCTAACACTACCATACAGACAGTAAACAACAGAACAGGAGCATGTTTTGGGCTGCTCCATAAGGCAACAATGACACGGATGTGTGCAGCAAGGACATGTGCACCTTTGGTATGCAGGAAGAACAGGAAGATTCACATCCCTTATGGAAACACCTATCTGCGTTAACAGAGTAAATTCACACTTGAATGACATGAGTTCAGCAAACAAGGTAATTATGGACCTGTTATACTAGGCACGGTACACCTCTAATCTCTCCTCATTCCTACCAAGTTATGAACTTTAAAAGTTCTCCTACCTGAAAAACAGAGAAAAAAACGAAATAAGAACTTCTACCAAACTTCCCAATGGAGATTACTCACTTCCTTACCTTTTAATAATGAGAGACATCTGGCACACCCAGCACATCTGCTTCCTGCCTGCTTTTGATATGAATACACTTAACTCATTTCCAGATCCATAAAGTTTGTATTTTCATGCTCTGATGTGACAGCTGCTTCCAGGAAAATAAACGCCATTTGTTTCATTATATGGCAATACCAGCAAAGATAAACTTTTCAGACTAAAAGAGTTCCTTCCTGATAATGATGAGATTCTCTCAATCTGTTGTAAATGCAGTTTCAGTTATTGGTGATATACAGGTAGTCTCAGCAAAGCATTTAAATTATTCAAATTCTAAAGTTTGATGTAACTGGGGTAAGAGCAATGGACTAGCCTGATTGAACTGTAATCCTTCCCAGGGAGAGTCAAGGAGTTCCCTGAAATGACATGTCAGTGATAATTCAACCCCCATCACTTTAACTGAGGTCACTATCGTATCCCTGCAGGCATTCTTTTTCACATACATGCATGCCTCACACATTAGAGACCCTAGAAGCAACCTAAGTGCCAAAAAGCCTCCAGGCAGGAAGACTTACTGCAAGACCAGCTATGTCCCAAGTCCCATAAAGCAAAAACTTTTTCCAATCCAGTTGTGCCAAGAGGCAACATAGAATCACATCACAGAATCCTGTAACAGCTTGAGGTGGAAGGGACCTTAAAGACCACCCAGTTCCAACCCTTGCTGTGGGCTGGTTGCTGCCCAATTGATCAGGATGCCCAGAGCCCCATCCAGCCTGGCCTTGAGTACCTCCAGTGAGGGAGCATCTCCATCTTCTCTGAACAGCTGTGCCAGCACCTCACCACTCTCTGAGTAAATAATTTCCTCCTAACATGTCACATAGATCTCCTCTCTTTTAGTTTAAAGCCATTCACAGGTAAGATAAGCCACCAGAAGTCTGCATTTGCTTTTTACCAAAGCAAAAGTCAGCAAACCCTTAAAACACATAGAGCTTTAGCCCCTTCCTAACTGCTCCACGACTTAAGAAATTTAGGCTCTTCTCCTCACCGACAGCTGACACAGCGGACAAGCAGCGCAGCAAAGCAAGCAGGCACATATGCTTGTTCCATGGCAGCTTGTCATCCCTGCTGCTTCCTCGGGGCACAGCATCACAGACCTGTAATTTTTTTTAAGACCCTGACAGTTGCAGAAAGTCTGTGCCTCCCATTTCCTCTGGCAGAAATAATCAGACTGTTAAGAATGGACAAAAGCTTTGGGGGGGGGAAAAAAAAAGTGCTCCATACGCTGCTAAGTTGATTGATCAATACTTAATTATTTAGAAGCTCTAAATGGCCATCTTTAGCTGGCACTCATACAAAACGTGTTATCACCTGTCAATACAGGATAGCAAATCACATTGCAAGCATGTAGCGGGGCACTGCTGCGTGGAAGGACTTGACACCGTTTGCTGTACTTCACCATTTCGTATCCAAGGTGTTTATGTCTCCCTTAATGAGATAAGGGACACCATAGGCCTCAACAGCAGGCCTTAGACAGTGCTGTCTGATAACTACAGCAAACTGGGAATAAATACTGCTTTGCAGAAACTATTTTTTAAACCCTTAATAAAGTAATTTTAGGCCTTGGTAGAAATTGGTTAATTGGATCATCCTCATTTTGTTCCGGGAGTAAAATGTGTATTCCTATGATTAATTCATTAGAGTGCCTTTTAAAGACATTAATTTGATACTTCTGAATCAAGACAGTGAAGGGCTCAGAGGCTTTTGTGCTGCCTGCAGAAGTGATGGCCTAAAGCCTCCCATCAACTTTTTTGCCATGCTAAAGTCACCTCAGATATTTACGCCCCAGGGATGCGAAAAGAATTGCACTGATTCTGCCTGGGAGCACCACATGCACTGTGCTTGCTGGAGCCCCAGGCAAGGGCAGCAGTTGCTGGCTTGCGACACTTCTGAAGTGGAGGAAGCATCTGGAACATATCTAAAATGGTTAAGTTCCTCCAACTCCTTCCCAAACCCCCAAGTGGTGGGTTAGCTTTTTCTCCTTATCTGCTTTCTCTAACAGGCACAGAGACTCAGGCACCACACTCCATCCTGGCAGTAGCTGCCATAAAGAATGTGCTCCATGACCAGCACACAAGCCAGACAGTGAAACAGCCCAACATCATCTTCCTCCACAGAAATTTTTGTGCTCATTTGGGTCCAATTTTCTAGTCATGGATCTTCTGCTCTGACACATTCTTTCACCAAATAGTTAATCATTCTCTGGGCTTTCAGGAGCATGGCATTGTATACGTATTTGTCATCGATGTGTCATTGGTAAATACAGCTGAAGTACCCATACATGAGTAATTAGCTGCCTACTAGCTGTGTGAATGCTTACAGATACGGGGTACTTAGAATTCACACAGATGAGAGTGAGCATGAAATCACATTCACTAAGGGAAAGCAAATCTTACTGCCCACATCAAGGAGGATTACGCTACTCCTACCAGCAAACAGTCTCAGAATAATAATGTTGCCTAATATCTTCGAGATCTTTAGATAAAAAAATCTCAATATTTATATCAGTTACAGAATACTTTTTCTCAGAGACTCACGCTGGATTTTATTTTTACTGCACAAGGTACTGTATGAACACAGCCAAAAACCATCTTTGCCTTGAAAAGACATCTCTAGAAGGGGATGACGGGAAATAACAAATACAGATTTAAGAATTAAGCAACCTTTGTGAATTCTTTCATCATAGCCATTCGAACTCTGATTCTCTCATGTATTCCAATTAAGGCCAAAGTCTTTAACCCCATAAAAAAAGAGAGAAGGTAGGGTTTACTGATTCATTAACCCTTAGGCCAAATTACAAGTGACAGACATCTAGATACCTTTCTATATAGCTCCACAGAATGAAAAATTAAGTGCTCTGAATGAATTTTCTTTTACAGGCTTGTGCTGGCCAAGGAAACTTTCCACTGCTCAGTTTATCTGCTTATGAAAACAGGCTATAATAATTAAATACATATACATGCTTGAATGATAAATTTTAGTAATAAGTGCATTGGGACTTACTATGACCTTATCAAGTGGGGTTAGCTAGTCATTAATTCAGATAACGTGATTTATTATCATAATCTTTCGCTTCTACTATTGTTGGGCATACCAGTTACCCTAATTTGCATATGCAAATCAAGATAGAATCATTTCATTAATTTTAATGCCTTGCCTTAATCCCAACAAGATTAACAGTTTGTCCTGAAGTTCTATGCAACATATTCACAACCGTCCATTATTGTGTTACCCTAATACTAGGGTGGCTGAATTATAATGAACAAAATGCATTAATTAGAATACACTCATCATGGCAAATTGAGTCAGTAAGAAAATGATTCTTGCGTGTATCTGTATGTGGACACTTATTGCGAGGAATACTGCATTCCCTATACCTATTGCACACATTCAACACACAGGTATTGGGGGTCCACCTGTGACCACCACTAGCACCAGAGACCTGGCACAGCAATGTCACACAGCACTGTTATTCTGGCTGAGTACGGCTGGCAGGCAGTGCTGCCACCCCACATGTCAGTGGCGAGGCTGTTTGTCGTAAGGTAGCACAAGGTGCTCTACAAGAAAGCCTTTGAATAGTACTAATCTATTTCTATGCAAGTAGAATAAATTCACATGAATTAAGTAAGAGCAGAAAAATGATTTGAAAGCTTCTTCTAACAACAGCATAGTATCTTACAAACAGTATTTAACTAAGCATTATCTATTTGAATGCAAGGAAAGTAACTTCATTCACAAAATGATAAGGGAAAATGTGCAGCAAGCAGATCTTGCAATTGCTGCTGGTGATACTCAGATGATCTGAAATTGCTAGATTGTTAGAACCACCAAAGAGAAATTACATAGGAATGTTAAAAACCTGATCAACTGTGTAATCAATACAAAAATTCACATCCCTGTTACATTGCAGAACTCTGACCTTTAAGATCAGCAGAAGAGAAATAACACAAATATTTTCAGAGTTTCCTGTATTATTTCACTTAGCGTAATGAGAAGTTGGTGGCTGCATTTTTGATTTCCTATATTAGCATAGCTTTAGAACAAGCAGCTCAAATTGTGTTATTCTGTGTTTGCATTGGTGTGACTGAGTTGGAAATTAGCCCCATTTAAGCGTATGTGAAAGGAAACATACCAGGCATCAAAATGGATCAGGCCATTCTAATGAGGCTGAGAGGATCTATCAGCAATAAGTAAGTTTTCATCAAGCAAGTACACATATTATGCCCCTACTCTTAGAAACCTAACCAGAGATGCTTAAGGTAATAGATTCGGATGAGCACGTTTTGCCTATTTATCAAAAGCCAGTGCTAATTTCTAATAGGAAAGGTTTGAGTAATTACAATATTGCTGACCTTTTGCTGTTATTAGCCAGTTATGATAATACCAAGGACTTGATAACTTCACTCAGACCTCTCCTGATTTCAGACAGTGACTCCTTACCACCCTGTTTCTTCTCAAAACATTTCTCAAACTCAACTACTCTTTCTATCAATGCTTCATCACATCAGTCAGCTGTGGGAAGTGAGGGTTTGTAGTTTCCTTTTACAAGGAGATGAGGACAACTGCCTGCCACTTGTACCTGAATACCCTTTTGCTAGGTTTCATCTTTACATCTTTTATCAGTCGTACTTGCTCATCATTCTGCATTAGCCCAGAAACTATGAAGTCAGCTGTCATTGCTCTTTCACTTCTTTTTTAACACTGTGTACTGATACTGTGCCCACATTCAGTGAGAGGAGTTGGTGTTTAACATGAACTTGTCCACCTCCTGGAAGCTGCGCTGTAACAATAGCTGCTCTCTGCACTGCATTCCCCATTGCTGTGAAGCTTGATTTACCAGCCCAGTCATATCACAGTATAAGAGCACCGAACCAGAACAGCTCTGGCACAAGCAAACAAGCCCTAGAAGATGAGTAAATACAATTTAACTTTAATTAAAGTTTCAGATAACAAACTCCCCTGTAAATACTTTCCTGATATTACGCACCAAGAGTCAAGCACAACACGCATCATTCTCAACATGCATGTCTCTCTTGCTAGCCATCAAAATGAGATGGCTGTGCTGTGGCATGATTTCTATCACCACAAACAGTGGTCAGTTGATGTTTGGCTGATAAATGAATAATTGTAGCTGCAGACATACAGTGCGATTACAATCACTGAGAAATAGATTCACTGGCCCCTAGAGATTTAAATGATCACATGATGCACAAACAAATCTGAAAAGGGAAAACACGTTGACAACATACTGCAGATGATTTATTTATAACAATTATTTTATTACAACAGCAGCATCTTCAAATGGATGACAAGGCAATGTGCAAGTAATAAATGAATTTTATATCCAATTGGTAGAGCTGGACTTCACAAATGAGCTGCCAACAATTTGAGAACTGCTTCAATGAGACCTGCCTGTAATTACTTGTGCCTGACCAATCTGATTGCCTTCTATGATAGAGCAACAGCATCAACGATGCTGTGACAACAACTGATGTCATCTACACAGACTTGTGCAAGGCCTCTGACATGGTCCCATACCACATCTTTACCTGCAAATTACGGAGATATGGATTTGAAGACTCCACTCCTGGGTGGATAAGAATCAGTTGCATGGTTGCAGCCAGAGGGTTGTTGTCAATGGCTCTATGTCTAGAGGAAGGTTGTTCATGAAAAGTATCCCCCAGGGACTAGTCCTGGGACCAGTGCTCTTAAACATCTTTTCACAGTGAGCTTGAGCATACCTTGATGACATTACACTGTGTCGTGCAGTAGAAGGGAGAAACACCGTTTAGAGGGACCTGGTCACACTTGAGAAGTGGGCATGAGAATCTACTGAGGTTTAACTAGGCCAAGTACAAGGTTATTGAGACAGTCCTAGATATGAGTAGAGACTGGGAGAATAAATCATTCAGAGCAGCCATGCAGAGAATAACTTAGGGGTCCTGATAGACAGAAAGCTAGATATGAGCCAGCAGTACATTCTTGTAGCCTGAAAAGCCAACAGTCTCCTGCGCTGCAGGACAAGGGAGTGATGGTCCCCTTCCACTCTGCCCTTGTGAGTACTGTGTCCAAGCCTAGGGCTACCAGTACAGGAGGGATACAGAGTTAATGGAGCAGGACCAAAGGAGGGCCACAAAGATGAAGAAAGGGCTGGAGAACCTCTTTCCTCTATGAGAGAAGGTTGAAGGACTTGATCTTGTTGGGCTTAGAGAAGGCTACAGGAAGATCTCATTGCAGCCTTCCATTTCTTGAAGGGAAGTTAGAAGCAGGAGGGGGACTGACTTTTTACATATTCTGGAAGCAATAGGACAAGGAGGAATGACTTTCAGTTTAAAGAAAATAGATTCAGGTTAGGTGATAGGAAGAAGAGCACTGAGGTGCAGAACAAGATGCCCAGAGAGGCTGCAGAGGCCCCTTCTCTGAAGAGAATCAAGGCCAGGTTGGATGGGACCCTGGGCAGCCTGGTCTAGTAGTTGGCAACCCTGCCCATAGCAAGGGAGTTGGAACTATACGATCTTTTAAGTCCACTCCAACCTAAGTCATCCTTTGGTGATTCTATGATTAAGACCTTAAGAAAGTTTAGAAAGTTTGATATTCCTTTAAAAAGTTTCCCTTAAACCAGGAACAAAATTAATTTTTCTTTTGATCTGCAGAAACTCTCTAATTCAGATCAGTTCCTTTCAGCTTTGAAGATACCTGAGCATGTACACAGAACATATAAAATATATATTAGCATGCCTGCAAGCTTCACAAAGAGCTTTAATTTACTACTGTTTCAAGAAACTGCGGGGATTGCCTCTCGTAGGCTGTGAGGAGTGGCAAATGTGACAGCTAGCAGGATTCTGAAAAGATGGTATAGAAAAGAGGGAACACGGAATCAAGACACTGCAGCCAGCAACGCTCCCTTGCCCTCACAGAAGGTCAACGTAGCGGGCTGGGCAGGATGCTGCCAACCCCACTTCCCATGGCAGAGCCAGAACAACTGAGTGTTCAGAGAAGCTGGCCTCAAGCACCTCTTATCCCCATGCTCATTCACACTTCAGCTAAAATATTGTGAACGGAAAACTCAGGCAAAGGAAGATACTTCACTCCCACTCGCCCTATAATCAAAGAGAAGAGGAGGCTCAAAACCAGTTTCTTCCTCACATACAGACCAAGCTAACACCCATGGGACACATGGAAGATGACTGACTTCTTCCTACTACTTCTCTTCCTAACTCAAAGCTTAAAATTTTATTTAGTCCAGTTCCCCCTCCAATCCCCCCACCCTGCCACATTCTGTGTGCTCTGTATTAGCATGAATTAAGTTCAGGTCACCAGCTGCTACCATAACTTCACATTAAAAGAAGCTGCAGAGGCATAGGAAGACAAAAACACAGTTCTCTGAAAGTTTTGTATTGTGAAGGTCATACATTTTACAGTAGTAATTAAGATCTTCCTTTGGATTAAATTGCATTATTTCAATGTTACAAACTTTTTGGCCCGGGGCGCCCCCCCCCGGGTTGAAGATTTATGCAACTATTTCACTGGCTGCTAATGATAGCTGTTCTTTAGCTAAGAAATAACATACTTACATAATGTATCTAATGTGTACTGGAGAACACTAAGTAAATCATTATCTGATATACAGGACCATTATCACTGTGTGCCATAACAATCAGACTTAATGAGCCTTTCCTCTTGCCTCCTCTCTTGACTGCCACCAGCAATGTTCTATTGTTTACTAAGTTTCTCTGCACTGATTGCATGTTGAAATCACAACGCATTCTTTCCCATACAACACACCACTGGTATTAGTTGCTGAGAAGCAAAGAAAGGGCATTTCTGTTCATAAAGCACAAGCCATTATCTTGGATAACCCTCAGGTTAGGCACTTTCTCCACACTGTCCTGGACAATGTCATTAAAGGTTTTGTTGTCCTTCTGCCTATTCCAGGGATGTTCCAGGGGCTCTGACTTAAGTACAAGATGCAAAAGCTGTCGGGCTCTGTAGCAAACCAGAGCCCCACCCCATAGAGGGGAAAACAGTAACAACACAAAACAGACCCCACAAAAAAAAAAAAAAAAAAAAAAAAAAAAAAAAAAAAAAACAAGCCTGAGGAAAAAGTGCCTTTTCCATTGAATAGTTTAGAGCTAGCAACTGAACTTGCTTAAAAACAAATCCTGAAACTGAAAATATTCACACTACTACTGAAATGCAAAATCCAGGTATCCTAAGTAGATTATGTGCCTAGATATGTCTGCATATTTCCCGATGCATCTTCCTGACAGGACGACTAAGGGTTGTTTAGAAATTATAACAAACAAAACACCAAAACCAACAAACAGACCACTGCAGTCCTGCTCTAAATGCCAGCAAATAAATTATGAATTATTACCCAACAACATGATTTGCTGGTTCTGCATACCAGTACTCGGACTCACTGAAAACCATCAGTTGATTAGAATTGCTAAAATTACTGAATTCCAGAAATACTGTATTTCTAGAGCAATCTATATTTTAAAAATGCTGTAACATAGTTAGCTATTTTCTCCATCACAAGATATTTGTGTTTTTTTCCATAGAACTCTTAGAAGGACTGCATACTTTCAGGGACCCAACTATATAAACGTCTAGGTCAACCATTTCCAGATTGTAGTCATGTGGGCTCGCACCTTAAGAGTGCTATGTTCAATCATGTCTCAAAGACTAATTGAAGTATTTTCATTATTATCAATTCAGAGCTTTAAATCAGCACCAGTTGGACCTGATCGAGGTCTCACAGGGCCCCTTTGGATGTCTGTGAACAGTGTTTGAAGTGAAATACAAAAGCTGAAGAAGCTTTACATTTGACAGGAAAAATAACTTAGCTGCAGTTGTAAGGTGAATTTCAAGAGATACACAGTGGAACACAATTTGAAATACAATAAATGCAAAGTCTATTATTGTCCTAACTTTAAATATCAGGACTGATGATTACTATTATTCCCTAAAAGACATTGTTACACTAATATTACTATTAAGATTAACTGATTCAGTTTTGGGTGTCAAGTGAAAGAGCTTCAAGAGTTACAGAAGACATCAGATTTTCTATAAATAAAAGCAACAAACTTGATCTAGAAAAATATCTCTACTTCCACATAAAAGTGCTTCACAATTCAGCTGCTAGATTCCTAATATCAGGCTAAACATTAACTGCTTTAAGAAGAACGTGAAAAGAATGAACCATCAGGAGAAGACTGCTTCCATCACTAGAAATTCTTAAAAAACAACTTAAGCAAGCATGTGATGAGTTAAACATATTTGTAATTAAACCACCCAAGGGCCACTTGACTATGGAAGGCCTCCAGCATGTTGCAGGTCATTCACAACAGCAGGTTCATAGCACATGGGGCTGTGATCCAGGGCTCTTCACACAGCTGTGAATGCAGGCAGAGATGCAACGGGGCACCAGGCTGGCGAGGGCTTAAGGTAAACCTGTTAACTTGGCTCTTGAAGCAAGTATGCTCTAAACTACTCAAAGGTCTAGTTTCTAAAGCTGGCTTCTATTTGATTGTAACACACACAGGATTCAGTCTTGGCATCTGTTAAATAACACAACACCAGTGTGTTTAGTTATTGTGCTTTCTTGACAGACAGTAATTTTTTAAGAACATGGGGATTTCTTCTAGGGCCCTCAGCAGGATGCCAAATCCTGTTACCAATGAGTAAAATGTATGTAATTTGGATAAATTATGTAGATGATTCCATCTGTACAACACTGACTTACGTAAACAAGATTTCTAGTTCTCCGTATCCCTGCAGATAAGTCACATAATTTAGTGCTAAGAACACTGAGTAAATGGATTTAATACACAAAATTATGAGTTCTCTGATCAAATTAGGAAAAAGCACTTACTGAGGATTAAATTTAGGGTTCTGTGAAAACAGATAGTTATCTTTTTGCCAGTTCTAAGCCAATTTTTTTTTAGATCCAATATAATCTCACTTGTATATACACATGCTCGATATGAACAGAGATCTTTTCCTTCCAATACTACATAGCCATCCAGTGAAGGTCCTTGGGTTAAATTTGTCTAGATACTGAGGGAGACATGCTGGAGCCTGCAGCTGTAAGGAATCAACTGTTTGATTGTTATGAAAATAGAAACTAGATGGATTTCTGCACTGAATTGCGATAATCTGTGCTGTGAATCAGCCAAGTCTCATATAATCAATGACATCAATTTGTTGCAACATCAACCATGCCTCAGGGCCTCCAAAGCACCTCTGTCCTTCTCCACACTTGTTGGTTACCACACCAGGCCCTTCTGCATGCTAGCACACAGCACCCTTACACTCACTTAAGAGGTGAGTGCTATCCTTGTGCAACAGTTATGAACAAGTCGCTCTCCAATCGGAAATTGTTTTATACCTTATTGTACATAGAGTTGCACAATAATCTTTACCCCCACAGTGCTGAGTAACAGAAGTCTTCTGGGGAGGATGAGAGTTGAGTTCAGTGGGTCAAACAAGTGCACAGAGTGACTGTGGTAGAGGGTTTCACAGCATTGCTGCACCACATTAGGGATAAACAAGGTGTGGAACCATTTCTGATTTACTTTGGCTCGACAGCCTATCCATTGCTTCTCCTCTGGGTAATCTTGAAGCTCTGCCAGGATGTTATGTTCTTTGATGCAGATCATTTGTCACAATGAGTAGTATTATACAGAAGTTGTATTTTCTCCTTCTGTCTTTTGATTCGTAATATGAGAGATCATTTAATGTTATGAAGCCAGAGTAATTTGAATCTTTCTATCTAAACAATTGAGAGCTTCCTATTTAATACAGCATGTCAAGAACATCCTATTGCATTCACAAAATATTATACAAGACTTCCTTGACCTGCTTTACATATTGTTTAAAACATTCCCCCCCCCAGCAAGAAAAGCCAGGCAGCACTGCCCACTCCTCTCCAAACAGACAAATACAAGTGACCTAGCATTACCTTCATTGTCCTTCCTCACTGCTTATGCCTCAGCAACGACCTTCATATACTGGCCTCATCGTTCTCTTAATTCGACCATTTCTTGTCTTTCTCAGACTCATACATCCACAGAACTGAGTACTAGAGTGTCTTTCCTTGCCTTTTTTGTTTTTATAAGAGATGCAGATAGGTCGATTAACAGCATTAAAAGCTGTTGTACAGTTGTTTACCACTTACACTGACCGAACCACTATCTAGCCCTCAGATGCAAGCTAAACAAATCTGAGCACAGACTGAGGCACTAAAAGATAGATAAAGGTCTGTTGATCTCCAAGTCTCCTTTGTCACCTTAGATTTAACAGAGAAGTCAATTATACATTTACTGATAACGTGGCTCACTCTGCAAGAAGGGTACTTCCATTAATATTACACTGAAGAGCAGAATAAATGCAGAATAAAGGAAATTCTGTGGTTGAAAACATGACACCTTGATCCCACTGCTCTGAAAACATGAAAGATTTCTATTGCAATACAACAGTCTTATATGACTGACATCCTGAGAAAAAAGACAAAGTGCTTTTTGGAAAAGATCAATTACTGAAAAATAGTAATGCACAGTTGTCTGTCTTCTATCTTTACTTGTAGTGAATAATGATATCTAAGTAGCCTTTTGCAGCAGATAGGAGTATTCCCAGATTAAGGGGAAAGTCTGCAGAAAAGTCTAAGGCCAATTCCGCTAACTTCCGTGAGCAGCAGAATATGATTCACGCATTTTTGCAAGGCAGGGATAAATAACCAGCCACCTCTACACTTGCAGCTGTCACACTTTCACTTCTTTGGTCAACTCTAATCAGAGACCAAGGCTCAAATACTCAACATGTTTCACAATCAGATAAAAGTCTATAGAGCAGCACTTTTTGACAGCCATCCGAAAGAGGGATGAGTATTTTTTAAGACAAACAGAAGAAAAAAACAACAAGAAAATGAAGCATTTTGCTGTTTTTTCTTACAGCAGCTGCAAAGAGCGGACAAAAAAAAAAAACCTTCAGAAGAAGAGAAGAAAGGTCATTGGACCAGTACTGTCTAAGAAATGGAGATGTCCAATTTCTATTAATGTCAACACAGAGAGACCTAAGTCTCTCAGGCTTTGCAAATGTCACCAATTTTATTATCCAGTTGTTGAATATTATCAGTATACTGAAGGTACATATTCTAGATGGCTTTATGGCGATCTGATTGAGCAAGTCCAATGAAGCATGAATAACATGTGAATTTATATCATCATGAAAACCATTCATAACTTCCTCTTTCCCTTGATATCTTAATGAAAAGATACTTCATTAAAGGACAGTGAAGGTAGCCATACAACTGAAATGCAGCTGCAAACCAAAGCAGGAGTTTTGTTGCAGGCAGACGCAAGAAAATATATCAAAGCATAACTGCTTGCAACATCAGGATAATCTACTGCCAATGAGACCCAGTTATCTCCAACATAGAGACAGAAGCTGTTGTGTCACAGCAGATCATTTGTATCACCTGGATTTCATCAAAAGAGACTGCTTCTTCAGGCACAGAGCACTCACAAGCCATGCTGGAGTGTTTTCTGAGCAGCCAACAAGGACTGCATGGTGCTCCAGCTCAGCAGGGCCAACCTAGGCATATCACTGTCACCTACACTTGTGTTCCCATGTGCTCCAGTCAGATAAGCACATAAGTATTTTTTGTTTTAATTTTACTTGTTCATCTCCACCTGAACACATTTTTTCCGGTTTTCATGTAACTACAATGACAAACCCGGCAGAACACAAACTGAATACAGAGTTTTGAATTCTAAAAACTGCTTCTGCTTGATAGCAAGAACTAATTCTTATTTCAATCTTCTTGTTCTACTTAAGATTGGTTCAGAAGCACTCCAATTCTCTAAAGAATATTAGGGACAGAAATAGTGAATGTTTAATTTCATAATAAGACACTAAGAAATAAGCATCTCTTTTTCTCTTAAATGAAGTAATTTAAAACCTTGGGTGAGTAGCTTAATAGACAAGAGCACTCTAGCTTCAAATGGATTTTAATGGGAGGGTAACCACAAGAATAAAATCAATTAATGAATGCTATAAATAGATTCTTGAACTCTCAGCTTTTCCTATCCACATATCCTCCTACCCTACCACCCATGGAACTACTTCCAGAATATTGTGATAAAACAGCCACATAAGAAATACTGCTACTGTTTGGATTTCTCAGCACTGAGCTTCTAGAAAGTTTATGCAGGTTTATACATGCAGAAAAGTAGAGTATTACTAGCATAGCTACAACATGTAAGCTACCTGACCATAAAGAGACTATTATTTTGAAGTATTCGGGCTATTTTAACTGCATTTGGGATGTCATAAATGTGATCCCTCAGAAGTTGTACTTCAAAGGAAACTTCAGCTCACTTGCTGAGAACTTTCAACTTTGCCAAACTCCATTCTTTAGCATTAACTAATTCTGAAATCCTTGGCCCTAAGGTGTCAGTTACAATAAACCTCAAAGAAAATAGGGAAAAAATTTGTACCTCCTATACTGTTTACCACCACATGTAGGCAAAGCACACTCATAGGACATAGGTTGCTCCAGAAGCAATGCCTCCTATTTATTTTCAATGGACCTACAACAGCTACAAAGAATAACACTAGCTAATAGAGCACAATCTCAGCTACAAAACACTGTTTCAACATAGTCACCCCCATTAGCTATGTATTTTTGCCAACAACAAACGTGTCTGCATGCAGCACTTGTCAAAATCTACAGCAAAGTCGACCCATTGTCACCACTGATAAAAAGCACCATTCACCCCTCACTGTGCTCACATCCACTGTTAGGTCTCCATAAACATTCATCAAGTGTCAACTTACGCCCTGGGTACCATTTTTTTCCTATATCAAGAAATGTACTTCAAACACCTTCATACACACTTCCTAACAGAATAGAGCCTGATGTGAACACCTCTCTGCTGACTGTCATACAGCAACACAACATAACAGAATATGGGTGAGAAAATTCAACCTGTACTGCCATATCACCAACAAAATAAAATAGCAAGCATTACTAATGGAGGAGTCCTCATACTCTATCGTTGAAGTACATATCTAATTTCTAGGAGTATCAGAAGTAGAAAGCATACTTCATAGATGTTCTCCCATTTGGGAATAAAAATATACTCCTTCCTCCTCAAAGAACATCTGTGGTTGCCTGTTACTGCATAACCAAAATACATACTCTACAACTTCTTAAGAAGAAGAGGAGTGTTAATGTAAGGATACAATACCATGTTTGACTGAGATGATAAGAGAAAAAAAAAAAGCTGGCATGATTCGATATGGAATGATGCCAGATGAACAAGCAATCGATTGTTGTTTCTATATAAACATTACTAAAAAATATCTTTGCACCATATTACAGGCTGAAAGACAGATCTAACCTCTTGTAACTGATGTGGTTGTAATTATACACAGTAATCTGAAAAACAGCCAAAGGCCTTTCTTGGAATGCTTAACCAGTGAGCCACAGCTGTACTTCCCTTTGACAGACAGAGTTGGAGGCATCCATATCCATCTTTAATAGCCTGAAGGCTGCAGTGTGAAAATGGAATGTGACATAAGAAACAAGAGCGGTGTTGAAAGCATGTTCACTGCCAAGTGCAGCAGACATGAGACTTAGGAATTCCTCTTCATCTAAGGCCACTAGATTCATATGACAAGTAGAAAACTCATACAAAGGATGTGTGTAGGAGTTTAGAAAAAACAGCAAAGCTGTTTGAAGCAAGAACTAAGAGATAGATACTTCTCTACAATGCTGTGCTTAGATGATTCTGCTCCCTACAAGTGACTTTTCCAGCTTATATGTGACAAAGCTGTAACCATGGAAATAGCCCGCGAATAGTGATCCTTGGAGGTTCTTCATTGTGTGTCATAGTTACTTCATTTATAGCCTTTTAAGTAAGTGAACTAGGTTCTCCAATTATTCTTTAATTATGTCTTATTGCTACACCCCCAGTGATGCCATTTGTGCACTCTGATATTGAAGGGAGCCCTGCCATATAGAAACATTCACAGTGAAAAATCAGTGAAGACTGTGGGACAAATTCCTTCAGCTTTGTTGTGAAGAGTGGGACAGTTAATGCAAACCCCACTGATTTTTAGAGGGCTGAGACAAGACTGAGAAAAGGTAGCTATAGAATTGGCTGACTTTTCTCAATATCTATACCAAAGAAGCATATTAGTCCCATAAGGATTTATAGTATTTATAATGAAGTTTTAATAATAAATAATCCTGATTTGACCAAATCAATTTCTATCACAAAAAGCTATGGTGATGAAGAGGGCTGACAGGCTCTTGTGAATTAAACTAATAACAAGCACTGGGAAATATCTAGGGTTCTTGAAACCGTATCAAAACATAAAGCAGCAGATACGGTCAGCAAGCTAGGCCCTTAGGAAAGCGAGCAGCAAAGATCTGAGCAAGTGCTTCATCTTCCTCTTAGTCACACAGTTCAAGAAAAAGAAAAGGATAATCAGCAAGTTCAGTGCAACAGCACATTTGAATGAGCTGCTATTCATATAGTTGAGTGCTTATTCATTTGTTTTCTTCTAGAGAGTTACATATTACTCAAGATATTACTTACCTATTGGTTTCTATATATTCTACAGGAAAGAATGAAAAGATGAAATTAAGCAACAAATGAGGAAGTGAACACTTGGAAGTTTTAAGTCTGACTTAGGCTACAGCTATGTCAGAGCGACCAGCTAAACAACAGTAAGTAACAATTCACTCCTTCAGCATCTGTTCAACTATGCTTGAATGACGCAAGAAATGAGTGTCCTGTCAAGCAAAATACAAGTAGCACAAAAAAAATTCAAGAACACCATTTGAATAATGCGAATGTTCTCACAAAAGCTTTAATCACATGCTTGTGAGTTAATAACATAGCTAAACCATTATTCTGGGTCCTGCCCTTAAAAAGTAGCTTAAATGGTGCACACCTAGTTTCGTCTGCTGAGCAGTACATTCACATCTGTGAGATATAAAAGTAAAAAGCTTTTGCACATCTATCAGCTATTGTATTTTTAACTAATCTAGAAGCAAGAGTACATACTAGAAGTCTTAAGATATTCAAAATCCATACCTGAGTGGAGCTCACTACCCATTAAAACATGAATTAGCCATGAATGAACTAAATCAGTTCTTACAGATTCTTTATGAAGTATAATATGCACAGATATATGTACACAGACATTGAAGTACACAAAGAGAGCAAGAGAAAATGATCAGTTTAATGCAAATATACCGAAGTTATATAGGAAAAAATTCTAACACTTGCAAAGCTCGATTTTTTCTTAATTAAACACCACAAAAAGGCTGGGAGCAGATCACCAACATGGGTTTAACCGGAATTCATCTATTAATTAGAAGCTGCCACACCACTCCAGTCCAAGCTTTTGGCTGAAGCCGCATATATACCCCTTCGCAAAGCACTATTTATTATACCAACACTTGTGCTAAGAGCTTCATCACTCAGACATCTCGGTGTTTAAAAGCATCTTGTACTTCTTACCTGGGGTGTGCTGGCCAATGGATTATTATTATAGGCCGCTAAAACTACTTATTTAGGTCAAAGATTAATATTACTCCGTAGAAAAAAGATGAAGATACCAGGTGGGCCATGCTTATTTAGCTGCATTATACTGAATACAGGAAACACTTTTCACTATGCGCTAGAAAATAACTGTAGGAACAAAACTGATTTTGAAACTGATAATCATCCATAAGCAGTGCCAACACAGGACAGGTGTACAGTAAATGAGAAAATGACAAATAAATACAGTAGTAAAAAGCTCAAGGATGCTCATCTCATCACAAAGAACACATGTGCGTGTTGTTCAGTTTTTACTGGCTGGTTTTAGAGGGATCAGGTCTGCACAGAGAAATGTCACACTGGAATAGAAAAATAACAGAAGCAAGCTCAGAGGCCTCCCCAAGTCGCCAAGTTAATGACTGTTTCTCAAGCAGAGCTGCCTCTTCTTTCTGAATCTAAAGGAGCTCATTATATACCCAATGAAAAGTAACTCAAAAAAATAAAATAAAAGTGCAAAAATTGTGCCCTTAAGCCAGAGAAACTATTTAGTGAAACAGTTAAAAGAAAGATGCTGCTTATTCAGTTCTTGGTCTCAAGTAAGACCTGAATGAGTAAGCAATAGAGAATGAAAGCCTGGAAATAGCAAAAGGCTCAAGGTTGCCTTTCAGATTTTGTTTGCTCTACCATACTGTGTTCAAATGACTAAGAAAGGACAGAGGTATATATAATGAATAATGTGATGTTTTTCATAATTTGCAGTATTATGCATGCGTACAGTAAGTCTGCTTTTGCACATAGTATGTAGCAACCTCAACTTTGTAACTCCTGTGCTTATGTTGGGGTTCTCACTTCCAGCCTTTTCAGCTGACATATTCATATATGAAATAAAAATAAAAAAACAATGAAACCAAGTAGAAAATCAAGGACATAGATGAAAGTAATGGTTGCACTCAGAGTTTTCAGATATATAGACTTCCCTGAGAATACATTCTTTAACAAGTTGGACATATTTTAATTATTAAATACATTAGATATATTTTTTGCCCTCATTCTGAGAGTCAAACAGTGAACTCCACAATGCAAACATCACTGTAACTTGCTTCAAAGTATGAAGGTGCCCATACAGGCTGAAGTGATACAAGCAAGGTTGAAGTGCAATCCGCAGTCAGGAATTGTGCACTGAGGACAGGCCACCTGTTTTACACAGCCCCAGCTCTCACTGCATTCAAGTCAAGAGCAGAACTGATGCCTCAATTACAAACCCTTGCTTAAAATTTCTGGTCCTCCCTTTAAGTATTACAAACCTTTAACACACCACTAATCTTTTTTTCTTTTATTCACCAGTCTTAGAGAGAAACAGTTCATTTTGCAATCTATCCCTTAAAGATTAATTATAGAAACTTCTTGACTGTAGATTTGTCTCGGGCCAAGAAGAACCATGAGTTAACATGTAATCACCTTAATAGTAATTATATATCTAAGTTTCATCTTTATAGCTCTTTAGAAAGTTTCCCTAATTATTAATGTGCCTTTCTGCTATGCTAATTGTAGCAACTGAGAAGTCTGGTTTCCAGCTGTTCAAGATGAATATCTTATCTGCCTTCCTACTTCATTTTCCTCTTTCATCCACAGCACCTCCTGGCCAAAGTCCTTCACTGAAAGTTCAGAAGCCCACCTATCCTATATAGCAGCTTGCTCCAACAGGGAGAAAAACACCTTTCTCCAAGCTCATTTGTCTCCCGGGTTTTCAGCAGATGTCAAGTGAGTTGCAGTTCAACATAAATGAGCATGATCATTTGAAACTGTAGGGATGAGGCTTTCTTATTTAACCACACCAATGCGATTTGGAAGCGGTGGGTTCTTTGCACGTATTTCTTGCAAAGGTGGTACTTCCACTATTAGTTACAAGCAGAATTCTCCAAATAAAAATAATACTAATGATCAAGTATTCTCTGAATTTGGAGCTTCAGAACTGCTTAATGCAATTCTTTGGGAAAAAAAAAAAACCAAAACCCAGCATTTAGCTTCCTTGAGCAAATTGACTCCTTCTGTGCATTTTATATGAAAATAATAAATATCCTGAATGAAGACTTCAACATACTGCAGGAATAGGAAGAAAAAGCAGAGCAAGAAATTTTCTGGAGTTTCTCTACCTACACTTTTAACCCCCTGAAGTAGAGTCTTACTCAAAGCTCAGAGGTCAGTGTGAATCCCCAAGACCTACATCATTAAGTGCTTTGGATCAGGCTTACAGCAACATTCAGTTCCTGCGTGCTTGAGAATTTAAGCACTGTCTTCCCCTGTATTTGTGAATTCTAGGAGTAACAACATAATGCTTAAGACTGACATTAGTTTCTAAAAACCTAATAACAATAAAACTAACCCATCCCTAGAGGTGTTCAATGCCAGATTGAATGGGGCCCTGGGCAGCCTGGTCTAGTATTGAATGGGGAGGTTGGTGGCCCTGCAAATGGCAGGGGGGTTGGAGATTCACGATCCTCAAGATCCCTTCCAACCCTGGCCATTCTGTGATTCTGCAATTATTAAATGCTGTCCACTAAGTTTAACGTACAGCAGAATACTGATGAAAAACTGAATGAGCAGGTGAAACAACTGCTTTGTTTAAATCTCGGATTTGAGGTGGGGGACAGTTGGGAATTATATCAGTATACACAAGATCCAAGATCAGTTAATTACTGTGTAAAAATCAAAAACTAAAAAAACAAGAGGTGTTTCATAAGATTTAGTCCTTATTCCTATGGGCATGCATGGGAATTATTATGGAAGGTGTCAACTGAGGCATTAAAGAAACTGAAGGTTGTCTTCATAAAGAGGTAGTGTGATCATGTAATAAAACATGAATGCAGTTGTTGTTGTCTTCCATGCAGTTACAAATGAATCAAGGTTTGAGATGAGAAGGAGAAAGGGCAGAAATGGAAACTAAGTCATTTAGATGTGAGTATGCAACATTTAAGTACTTTTGCATAGCACCATTAACAAAGTCTCCAAGTGGTTTCTCATGCCAAGCAGGGAATATTTAAGCCTCAAAACACGATCTTGAAAAGCTGCAACCGTATTGTTCACTAGTGTTAATATCTATAGAAAAATACACGTAATTTAAGCTGAAACTTTTTGTTCCTTTGTCTTTTATTTTCAGCTTTAATAACAAGCATTTGCCAAATTTGAAATCCATATATTAAGATGAAAAAAATGGAAGAGTGTTGACCACTTGCAACCGCTTTTAGTATGCCTGTGTAAATGATCAGCAAGCCTAGGATCTCACTTGGAAAGCTCTTGCTTCAAGTTCCCATTAATGAAAGCTTTGTTCTTCAAAAGCAAGTCACAGGGGTTCCTCATAAGCAATTTTAAAAAATGCCATTTTCTTATCCCTACAAATGCAAGTCAAATAAAATTACTCCACAGCTGCTGGCTTTCTAGCTTTTCTAATTGTATTTGTTCACAGATTTCCTTGGCATTTTCAAGTGGAACTAGAAACAAAAACAAAAAACTCAACCCAACAAACACAATGCATACGTTGATGAAACCTCCTGAGTGCTTTAATATAATCCAAGGCAATTTTCTCTAAGAAACAAAATGAATGAAATTTGCTTATGGACCCTAAGCTTTGCAAAGCCTTCAACTGGAACAAGAGAAATGTGGCTGGAAGCCAGTCGGCAGCCAAATGTGTTAGATGTGTTCCATTTATTATTAATGTGACAACATTCTATATAGCAGCAACAGTGCAGGCAAGTAAGGGGTTGCCATGGAGATAAGTTACTCAAGAAGCAGCTAAAAATACTCCCTTCTTCCCTTACTGTAATAAATACTGCATTATATGAAGGCTAACAATGATGATATCAAATGCCATCTCAAAAAACTCCAGCTGTGTGCATTTCGGCTATCTAATGGATCACCCAATGGTCACACTGCATTTGTTTAACTGCACATGAGCAGAACTTTTTCTTTTATACCTTGTTATATGCTTCAATGTTAGAAGACAGCTGTTTGCACTGTTAGGACAAAGTATCGCTCTCCACTCTGGGTAGATTCCTTACAACATTGTGACCATGGGGGACTACAGTCACACTGTAGGAAGAGATGCAAGATAAACTAGAAAACAAACATACAGAAACGTAGTAGCCTCTTTTGAACAAGACAACAGGGCTCCTCTCTGAGGCCTGTGGTTACACATTTCATCTCATAGCTGTTGCCATTCTGGATACTTTAGGATTATCAAGTAACTTAACTGTATCTATTGAGCAGTGTTAAGTAAACTTAGTTTAAAAAAAAAACCTGAAAGATACCTCTTCACCTTAGTCTTCTGCGTGGGCAGCTTTGAATTATATGTCCGAATAACAGAGGATTATTGAACTTCTCACAGATTCCAGTATTAGGTGCATCTTTACCAACTGAACTCAGAAATAACGACAAATTCAGTACAAAGCAGTTATTTGTTGATGTTATAACTACATATAGCTCCTTTTCTCTGCTTTCAGTCTTTTTAAGATTGTATTCATGTTTATTTCTTAGTTTGATCACCTAGTTGAACAAAGAATTTGCTTTTCCAAATCAGTCTTCTCACATCATACAGTTGAGAAAAGACCTCATCAGTCATTTCAGTTGCATCCTTGTTAAAGAGTACTACTGAACAGGAGATCACATCTGGGATCACAAATTCACCTTCAGTACAGTAAAAGAAGATGACAAAATACCTTCTTGCCAGTAACGTAACCATATATAAACTATTCATATTTCTAACTGAATTTATTTTATCTCAACAGCTTAAGGTTGATCTTCCATTAACAACATGTTCCCCCCACTCAGAATAATAAATTCAGCTTTAGAACATCAAATAACATACATTTGCAAAGCCAAGAATCCCTCCCAGAGAAGAAGGCAGGCCATAACTTTTCATTTTGCTGTTTTTTAGATCCTGAACTAATATCATCTGCAGCTATCATTTTTGCTCTTTTTCCTGTGTCTACTCCTTTCTTATCCATGATGGCACAGAAATGAGATCTGTAACATTACAGCCCCAAGCACACTCAGGTGCTGGCTGAGAAAACAAAACAGCAAGTCTCTCCTGAACCACAGGTGAGTAAGCAGCTGGAAAAACACTGAAGTACTTTCTCTAAAGTAAAAGCACACTTCCTCAAAATGGCTCTCACCACCATGCTGAATTCATACTTTTACTCTTCAACTGGCCCTTCCGGGTGGGGGGGGCGCTCTCTTGCTGCCTGGCAGTGGGTGCTGGAGGGTGCTTTCCTGGCCATTCCAAGCTTTTCAGGTTTGACTCGGTCCCGGGAACTCACTCTCTCTCATCTTGTCTGATTTATTAATCTCAATTTCAATTAAATTGTATATATTGTGTTATCTTGTATTCCAATATTATAGTAAAATAAGTTTTCCTCCATAGATTGTTGCTGCTGCTGTTGCTCTGTTTAAAGATTCACCTGAGCTGAACTCAACAGGAACTTTGACAGTAGGCTCTGTGTTTTGTTCTTAGTCTGTAAGGAATTTAATGCACTTGCAGCACTATATCAACACTGTTGTTGCCATCATTTAATGGGTAATAATTTGACTCACGTACATGTCTAAGGATCTGAAGCCCTCCATTTGACTGTTATTTTGTGTCACTAGTTAATGAAACATCTGGACATAAATATACAAGACCACAGACCATACACTATATTCCCTTGATTAAGCAGTTCTACTTTCAAGACTCATAGTCTACAGCATGTAGTTACTTATTTCCAGAAAGAAATACCTGGTTTGGAAAATGATTTTTTCTTTCTTTGGCTTTTAGTTCCTCCATTGATCTATGCATATTTACCCTGAAATGGATTAATTCCTTCCTCCCCTCCCCATGAGATGTTATCATCACAGCTCTCCTGTGACCCTACATCTTCCCTTTGAAGGCTGAGCTCCAATTGGCTCTCAGCCTGCGTACTGCAGCACAGGTGGAATCGCTGAGATCTTGGATGATATTTCTGCTGGACTTGCCTCCAGAGGATTGCATTATTTCTGAGTAAGGTTTCCTGTCAGATGCTGTACTACATGGCACACGTGCCTGCTCCTAACAGATGCTTCACTTAAAATAAACTTTCTCTTCCACATCATCCACACGGAGGAGGACTAATAAAAATCACTCTTAACCACAATCTGATTACTTCCAAACTTTCTTATCCTCTTTCAACTGAGTTTCAGCAAACCTCACATCACATACGTAGCAATTCTGCAAAACAGAGTTACTGAAAGGAGATTAACAAGTACAGAACCACACTTCCACTGGATATATATATATATCTTTCAAAGAAGAATGCTTTGGTGATTAAAGACATTGATCAACAATAGGAGGGACTCAAGAATAACAGTATTTATCCTCTCTGCCCTGTGGATGTTTTTATTAGCTAAGCAAGGGACAAGAACATTGTGAAACACCTCTTCAAAGAGAAAGAATAACTTAAGATTAAGAGCAACCCCACCCCCTCCAACAAAGATTAGGTAGACTCAGAAGTTAGAAACCAAAGCTGTGTGAAGTCCAGGTGCATAATTAGACAGTTTTATAACACTGTAATGATTAATTATTGCAATATTCTCCAAAGAAAAATAGTGGTTTGTATCTCTTGAAGACTAGGTGCCTTCTGGGAAGGAATGATCTGGCTAGCCACAAGTTATGCTTCAAAGGCAAGTTACAGACCTATAAGGAGACTTAATGATGCATCATACAGATATTAAATTTAGTGATCCTCTCCAAATGTATAAGTAAACTGTGTAAAACTTCTGTACAGTTTATATGAGTTATAGTATCAAAGCTTTTTTCACTTAAAAACTTCCTTGATTCTAAAGCAAAAGCCCTACTTCAAAGCAGCAATAACCCTCAAGTATAACCAACCTGTAAGCATGGCTTACTTTATATCATTATATGGGAAGCCAATAACAGAAAAGAGTGTGAAGTACAAGTTATTCAAGCACTATGTATATTTCTTAATGCATTAATAGAGACACTGCAGCCATTTCTCTAGATCTCTAAAAAATCACTCCAGAATAGTCTCCTTCATAAAAATAAAGGCTTCTATTAATTCCATCTCATCATTTCCCTGTGGTTTTTTTGTTTGTGGATGATATTTCAGATTAGATTTTCATCATATCTGCATAGTGATAAACATACCTTCTCAAGTATTTGCACTCACAGAAGAAAACAAGCTTACCTATCTTACAGGTGAAGTGTTTGAATTGGTTGCCACCTCATGCAGTTTTGCTTTGAAAGCCATTGCTAAGCCAAATATACAAGTCATAAAAAATTAAGTTTACCACACCACAAAAATAGCCAAAGAGCATCCCATTGCAGGAGGAAACATTCTGCTCACAAAGAGTGAAACTGCATCAGGCAGGTTCTTAGTCACACCAAACAAAGCACATACAAATAAACTAATAATCATAAAGATAAAAAAAACCAGACTCACCAAGCTAATGAAAGGTCCCTCTAGCAATGCAGCACTCCCCCACAAAGCAGCCCAAGTCCAAAAAATACTCACTCTTCAGTGGTTGGCCTTTATACAAGCCATGGGTTGCTCCACTCTCAGCCCATCCCTTCTGGTCAGCTGGAAAGCACAGGTGCAAACAATTTTGCTCTCTGGGCAAACACAGCCCTTCACCAGGTGCTCCATCACCACTTAAAGCCCTGACCTAACAGCTCCCATACCAGAACTCATTTTAAAAAATGTCAGGAACTCCTCTCTTCCATACCCCTGGTTGTGTTCTTAACTTTTCTGTCTTCTGTATATGAAGACTTTCTACAAACATTCAGTAGGATTTGAGTAATTAATCAACAAATGTTATTTTCCATTAAAGGATATTTAATCATTGCAAAAATTAGGAGCTAACAACCAAAACCAGTATAATTACTTCTAATGTAAATGTGCTAATTTAAACTGTGGAATATTTCTTTAAGAAAAGTGTGTGTTAATTGAGGTCTACTCATGAAAGCAAGCTACTAATTGAGCTGGCATGTGTCAGAGAGACTAGTTCAATTGAAAGAAGGACAATATTTGCAGTGTAATACTGATTTTAATAGTTAACATTTTAATGATAAAACGTGCTATCAGACTCATGCCAGTTCAATTAGTCAGTCCTTCCCATGAGCAGACCCCAATTAACACACTTTTTGAAAGAGGTATCCTTATAGAAGGTTATTTATGGAAGCGTAAATGATTATACAAGTCTATTTTGATAATTAGTCTTGGTCTGTCTCAGATGTCTTGATTCTGAACTGCTGTATCATCAGAATTGATGGGCTATTTTTTAAACTTTTTTTCAGTCTAGTTAATACAGACCGTGTCTGTATAACAATATCAAAATAATACCAAATAATACCAAATATAAAAATACCAAATACCAAATATAAAAATAATACCAAAATCTAACAGCAGCAATTTAACAACTCTGTGCCAGCAGAAAATCAGAGTACATACATTACAACATGATATAGAGACCAAACAGGCCCTCTGTTGTGTACAGTTTTCTGTACAATTCTGTGACAAATATGAGTAAATAAAAGGAAGCAAGGGGTGATCCAGAGCCTGAGATCAATGAGTCTCCCTTGACTTCAGCGAGCATTGCATTAGGTTTCTGTGTTATATATGAAAAGAGGAATAATTGCAGCATGTCAGGCACTAGAAGCTAGCAACTTGGTAAATATTGATTTAGCATAGTAACTGCTATAATATTGATCTTAAACACAACTTGAATATAGATTTATCAACCGTTCTGTAGCTCTGCCAATGTGTAATAATGACAGCCTTTGAAGGTTCAGTAAAGTAACAACAATGAAGAGCCGAGGAAGACTCATCATTGCAATCGTTCACTCAGAAATATCATGATACGCCTGCCTGGGAGATCCTGCCACTTTACTAAGCTACTGAAATGTCCTGCAAGTTGTTTCTAATTAACTGGGAGTGATGTCAATCAATAAAGTCACACAAAGAATTTGGGAATTTTCCCTGTATTTAGAACTGTAACACAAAATTCAAGCGATTTCTGGAGGCTTTCTGCAGAAGGAATTTATCTTACCTACTAGTAAGTTAAAACAATGCTCCTTCCCACAGATCTTCACAAATCAATATTATGCTTTTTGCCTGATACCACGAAACAGGCAATTCTGAATTCACAAGTATAGATAGAGTGAAGGCAGCTGTGCCGTCACTAAAACGAGTGATGTGCAATTACAGTGCCCCTGCAGTCCACTACCAGTAATCCCAGCTTCAGCGTGAGTCTTTCATTTCATGGTTGGACTAAACTTCTGTTATTACTACTTGTCAAAAGTAGTTATCACTATGATTCCCTGAGGAGACATTCTTACTGATCTAAAATGTCTTTAGAGAGTGCGACATAATCATCCAGCCTGAAAAAGAACATACAAATCTGTTTGCCTTAGGATATTACATGCTTGCTAACTTGTCACTGCTCTATCTAATGGCATTACCTAAAATAGTATGCAGGTATACTTGCCACCAAGAATTTCTATTAAGGCAAAAACTAAATAAAAACACAATCATGCTTTAGAAAAGTGTTTTGAAGTCTGTCAAAACAGAATTGTTGTCGGAACTGTTCGGTGAATAACTCTATAAGAAACACCATCACCTGCTTCCCAAATAAAATAAAATAAAATAAATAAGTAGGGGGTCTTCTCTGTCTCTAACCTCAACATTTATTTCTCTCAACAGCTTGTGTTGGGGTGAGGAGGGTGGGAAGAAAAAAAGCGAACTAATGTCAGACTGCATTTGGCATGTATATTTGCTTTTCCTGAGACTGTTGCTGTGAAAGTACCACCCACATTCCTAGCATTGAGAAATAATACCAAATACAAAGGGAAAAACAACATTGTTCACAGCACCATTTTCAGAATGAAAGAGGGGCTGCCCTTCCTGTTAGAAATCTGTTATTCCTCTGACCTCGGTGCAACAGGATAGCCCCAAATGCTTAGCTTTAACTGAATGATTGCAATGGGACTAAAGGATTTGCTACAGGATCCCAGAGGCTTTGCTGTATGAGGATTTCGTTGATGCAAAGGGCTTAAAGAAAGGCTGTATAAAGGTGGCACAAGGCAAGACCTGCCTTTGGTGAGGGATGAAGCTGGGAGGGGGTTTGGACTCAATCTCTAGAGGTTCCCTCCCAGCCTCTACAATTCTGTGATTCTGTGACTCCAGGCCACTGCTTGGTCAGAACTAGCACCAGAGTGGAGGAGATCATAACTGTCTTCAAATCATCATCTTCTTCTTTTTGGGTAGTGTCTGCCTTCTCCCTGTGACATCAATACTAACATTTCTTTAAGAAGCAGCAGTGTTTTTCCTGTTTGTGCATTTTTATTTATTTAAACTTAAAGAAAATGAGACAAGAGGTATGTCATGCTTTTGGTGCCAGCAGAGGAGTCTGTAAGTGCAGAAAATTTCCCTCACTTTTTTTAATCTTTCCAAGTATGTACTGTTACTCTGAAAGATACCTGTGGGGACTTGGCAAGAAAAAACAGAGTAGTAAGAAGGAGCAAGAGAAAACTTGCCTTCCAGAAAGTGCTTTGCCCTCTTGATGTGTCAGAATCCATCACTCTGATCGAACATGTAACAGCCTCCTTTGTTCTTCTCCCCAAACAATCACACTTATATGTGCCCCCTTGGCTTTTTTTTTTTTCTGTTAATTTTTTTCTGTTCATGACGGTGCCACACATTGACACAGAAGTTGTTGTGGTATCTCAAAGTTTCAGTATTCGGGTTCTGACAGTGCAAAACATTTTATGTTTTATTCAGAATGCCCTGTTCTCAGTTTGGCTGCAAGTCACCAGGAATCTCACATTCAAATTCAGGAACTCAGAGAGTTCAAAAAAAACTTATGTAGAAAGATGTAACCTGACATGATTTTTTTTTTTTTCTTAAGTAAATGCAAAGTATTTCTGTATTTCCGTCGAGAATTCAAAAATCAAAAATACATAATCCTAGCTTTGGAGAATCTTTTCAGTGAATTGACTGTTAAAACTTTTTATTCTAGATCTGGAAAACCAGAACCGCTGAAATAACAAATCTTGTTTAGCTCCTGAGATATTGGAAAAGGAATTAAGTACACCTTCAAAAATTTCCTGGGTTTATTTGAATCAGTGGATTTTAATACAAATTGCCTCACATCCTCAACTGCTTTATGAAATAGGAGAGGGAGGAAAAAAAAAGTGTTTTGTGTTTTTAAAATGCTTTTTCAACATAAGCTTTAGTTTCACACACACATTAAATACTCTGCCTCACATATTTGAGCTAAGAACAGAGAACAAAAGCAGTCTGAGACTGCCTTAGTCAAACTCAAACAAACAGATTTGCTAATAATTTGAAGTATGAAAGTAATACATTTTTGTTGTTATTGTTGATTTAAAAACCAAAAAAAAACAAAATAAAACAAAAAAAAAGGAAAATGAAAGACACTGCGTCTGACCCAGTTGAAGAAGTAAAAGCAAAGAGCAGACTAAAGTGAAAACAGAACTAAGGAGTCACTGCTTTTGAGGAAACTGAAAACAGTGAGGCAGCAGGGAAAGGAAAACACGCTCACCATTTTGATGTGTTGATACATCTCAGGCTCCTAGCTGGAGGCTAGAGGCATCCCAGGGGCCTACCAGAAAAACACACTCATGAGGCTTTATTTCAGGAAGAGCTGCTTAAATAATGCAAATGTCTCTCTTTCCCCATATTTTCTATGAAGTCTTACAGCAATCATTACACCAGTTCCACTCTTTACAAAACTAGTTTTCCGTGAAAACTAAGGTCTGCTAAAATTGTACTGCAATTGTTCATCACTAACTGGAAGCTCAACCAAAAAAGCTCTCAGCAAAAAGAGCAAACTCAGGTTGGAGGTGCCAGACAAACAAGTTTTATTTAAGAGACTACTTGCCCTGCATACAACTGCAGGTATTAGCACTCAAGGTATACTTCAGTACACGTAACACATGCATTTATTTGCTCAATATTTTGCAGACAACCTCTAGAATTCATGAAGGTGTAGTCAGAAAACTTACTAATCCATACACAGTCAGACAGAAATTGGGACAGTCACATGAAAAGGCACTGTAAAAAGTGGCAAATACCCATTGGTAAACTCGTTGCCTCCTTAAACTCACACATTTTCCACAAATCCCCGATCAGGGCCTCTCACATCAGATCTGCATTCCCCGATTTTTCAGCTCCTGTGTCTCTGGCTCAGGAGTAACGCACTCCCCTGATCTAACACAAGTGGAGTTATTCCACAGACACTAACTCACCTCCACAGTCTCTCCCTAAGGAATTTGGTGCAGTGTGCTTTGTGTTTAATGCTTTCTTACAATCTCCAGATTGTTTCCTTTAGTGTCTCAGCACTGAAGACTGCTAACAACAAGAATCATAGTCATTAATGTTGGAAAAGACCTCTAAAATCATCTAGTCTAACCACCCACTTACCACCAATATTGTCCACTAAATCATGTCCCCAAGTACCACACCTATGCATTTCCTTACGGTGACTACGCCACCTCCCTGGGCAGTCTGCTCCTGGGCTCCAGAACTCTTTTTGAGGTCAAGCTTTTCCTAATACCCAACCTGAACCTCCCCTGGTGCGAGTTAAGGCCATTCCCTCTCATCCTAATGCTGTTGTGTGGGAGAAGAGGCTGACCCCCACCTCAGCACAGCCTCCCTTCAGGCAGTTCCAGAGGGTGATAAGGGTCTCCCCTGAGCCTCCTCTTCTCCCGACTGAACAGTCTCAGTTCCTTCAGGTGCTTTCCATAAGAATTGTGGTCCAGAACCCTCACAGATTCATTGCCTTTCTCTGAACACACTCCTATAGGTCTTCTTTGTAGTGAAGAGCCCAGAATTGAGCACCGTACCCAAAATGCAGCCTCACCAGAGCTGGGTGCAGGGGGACTTGAGATGGCCTGCCATATCGACCCTTGCAGATGCGGCTCTCATTTATGACTGCAATTAGTGAGACTTTCTTGTTCAAAAGGGGAGGGGGATGTTCAGGTCCCCTACAAATGGCTTTTGCAGGAAGGCTCATGCTTTGAGGACTACTCTTGCTGCTGTTCCTCCGGGTCACACAAGGAATCCACACATCGTGGCTGAGGAAATGGAGGTCAGCCAGTGCTGCCCTGTGCGCATGGCTGGCTGTGTGAGGCAGCAGGCACCCACTCAACCTTCTTCACCTTCTCCTTACCACAGGAAATTATAAGCAGTTTCACCATAGCTTCAGAAACCCTAGAACATAAACTTAGAGAAAGCAGTACGCTGCTTAGTATTGTCCTTCGTACACTAAGGACAAGCAAGTACATTCACAGTCCAGAGTGTAAAGGGGAATTAAGAGAACTTCCACACCAGGAAGAAGGATGGTGGGCAACGTGGGACCTCCCAGGAGGCAGAAAGCCCTCACGTCCCACCTCCACTTGCAGAAAAACCACTCAGTTAGCAGAGCAGGCAGGCTCTCTGAGCCCAGACTCTCACCTCTGTCAAAATGAGAGGAGAGCAAGGCACGACCTCTTCCCCGCTGTGCTTTTGCTGTGCCACAACAGATTGGGCTCTGACAGGTTGATCAGGAGAACCAAAGGTGTTTTATGTTTTCTGCTTAACTGGCAGTCCTTTTTCCAGTCTGAGGTTTGGGAGAGTTTTTCCACTGGTATTTTTATTATGCTTTGGTAGAAAACAGGCTTGAGGTTGACACTCAGCATTACAGTTTCAGTACCATGCACATAAATTTAACTACTTAATTCCACTGAGCATTGGGTAAGTGGGGCAGCACAAACCAGTACATTGCACAGAGCATTTATCACACACTACAGCATACAATTCCCTTTGCCATTTAGGCTTACACATTTTAAAGTATTTAAAATCATGCTGAATTATACTGGAATTCCCATTTCAAAGGGCTTCATTAATGTATTGCTTGAATGCTGCCAAACTCATTTTTTTTTCATTCATCCAAACTTTAGGGGAGCTGTGTTCCTGTGAGGCTGCGTTACCACATCCCAAATATACTGCAGGGATGTGTGGGTTTCACTGACAAGTTGGAACCTGGGGGACCCAGAAAGGGCTGTGGTCCTGCAGCTGAGCTGCCTGCAGCACAGGCATCAACATCATGGAAAGGGCCATTTGGAGCCCTGCCTGCATCTGACGCAGTGTTTGGGTCAGAGATAGGAACCAGCTCTGGCTTTTACCTCTTAGAGTGACTTGGCCACTCACTGGAAGAGCCTGCTTTTATCTTTCAGAGATGGAGATGTACTTGCTGGCATGCAGCCATCCTCCCCCTGATAATCTCACAGTGTGCTTTCACAATTTAAACGCAGCCTCTCTGGGCTGGAAAAAGAAAGAGCAAACTCAGAAAGAAAGCATTTATCTTGCAATACAAGCCTTTACCTGAGACCTGAAAGGACCTCGACATGGACACACCTATACCACAGGTCTACAGCTTCTAATTGCTATTTGGTGATGTCAGGTTATAGGATATACAAAACATTTCCAATGTAGTTCCTGGGTTGTGGGAACTACAGATTTAGCTCTCTAGGTCTCCTTAAGTGGAGTCAAATGGTAACAAAATTAATCCAGACTTTACTTCCTCTCTGGTGGAAATCCTGCCTCTGGTCCTCCCGTGGCTGCTTTTCTGAAGATTCAGAGAATCATAGAACATCCTGAGTTAGAAGAGACCTATACCTTGAACCTCCAAGATTTAAGAGTAGCATCTATCTCTGGAAGTCAGATACTGTTAGATATATTTAAAATTCTTCATTCTCCTCATGTGAGAAGAAGAATAATAATTAAAAAATAGAAATTCACTCTCAAACTTCAGCTGTACTATAAAGCAATTATTGAAAACAATGTGGATGTGACAAAAATAAAGGAAGTAGTTGGGAAATACTTCTGATGCAGAAAAAAATGTCCGGGGAGCATGTCTAATGATGTGATCAGGATTTTTTAGGCCCCTGATAGAGGTATTATTAATGCAAGTCTGCTTCCACACCCATGCAAATAGACTGTGAACATCACGTGAAATTTCCAGTCATGCTGCTTGTGAAGCCCAGGTGGGTGTGCATGGCTTTCTGAAGCCTGAGGAGACTTCCTTAATGGAGTCCAACAAGATTAGCTGCCTTTACCCACTACATGACTCCATAAAAAAGCAAATAAATCACTAACACTCTCCTAATAGACTTAGCTCTTTCCTGTTCTGAATGAATATTTTTTGGATTAAGCTCTACAATAGCCAGCTCCACTACTGACGCCATGGCATGTTTTTCTTTAATGTTTGAAAGATTTCCAGATTTTTGAAAATGCTGCCTGTTTTCTCCTAGTAGAAAGGGTAGAAGGCATTCTCCTAGTGAACTTGCAGCATAATTCCTGGAACCATTTATACCTGATCATGTTCTCTATCTGCATTATTGCAAACAAACAGGGACCTCAAATTCTCTCACTTCTTGCGAGTAACATGATACATGTCTCCTCCAAGGCCTCTATGTTAATGGAGTTATTATATATTATTTGATACCCTGCTGATTTATTCATGACTTGGTCATGTCTAGTGAAGCAGCCTAGTTACATCAAAGGGTTGTGCTTCATGTTGTAGCTTACTCTGGGGTTAGTATTTCAATTTTATATTGTGAGTTTGCATAAAATCTTTATGAAGAGTTGTTTTTTATTTATTTTTCTGTAAAAAATCAATTTTGAGTATCTTACAAGGTACTGGAGCTCAACACTGGATGTGACTTGCTTGTACATTGGAATCAGTCTAAGAACTACAGGGTATCAACTGTCTACTTCTGCTAGTACCTTTTTTTTTTTTCCACAAAGTAGTGTTCAACTTTACTTTCTCAGTAATGCTTTTCTCAGTTCTCTTTTCCATTCCAGATACTGTACAAGTAGAAAAGCATCTCAGTAGCTCTTAAATTGGGAAGAGCAAGAATCTTATTCTTGAATGTGTGAAACTGTCAAAACCCGCTGTTGAGTAAGAACAGGGAGGAGTTGGGAGGCAGAAGTTACAGGAGGCACTGCTTCGGGCAGTGTTCTTACGTTGGCACAGCTGAGGCAGCCAGTTCAGCACTGCTCTCCAGTGGAGCTCTGGAAACATTCCTTTCCATTTTATTGCTACAGCACCCTGCTCAGTCTGCTCATTGAAAAATCTGACTTGAGTTATGTTGGCTTTTCAGCTCAGTGCTAAGTAACTACACATGGTCTGTCTCTTTGCTACTGATCGATGATCCCAACAGTTCAATGTGCCCTCTGGAATGGAAGGAGTCTAAATAATCCAATTAAATGGAAGAAAAAAATAGATCAGCACTTAGACTATTGAAATGGCCATGCTTCAGGAGCTTGGCATGAGGAAGATGCATGCCACAAAGAACCTGAATTGAAGCCATGGCACAGGATTGTGTCATACCAAGGCAAGAGAAGTGAGATTCCCACTTAGATTAAAAAGAAATGAGGAAAAAAATTCGACCAAATAAACAATTGTGTAGAACAAGTTCTTCCAGATCAGAAGTTAATTGAGAACATAAGCCAGTTCACTGAAGTTAGATATGAGCTCTTGTTTTTCAGTAACTATGGATGATCTTATTTACTTGCACCTTCTTTGCAAATCTGAATGCCACATGGTGCTTATCCATGCTGTTGATCTAAATGAAGTACTCAGTTAGCACTGCAGTAAAGGTAGTGCCTCTCCCCATGATACACAAGGCAATCTGCTGTGGAGGTCTGAGCGTACCTTCCATTTCAAGGTTACATAGCTCTACACATAAGGGTCTCTTCCTTTTCCGCAATGCTGTCTATTTGCAATGACCCAAATAACTTTGTAGATTTTCAGGAACTAGCTGAAAACAAGAATGGCTTTGAATTTATTTTCAAAGACCTTGTGCTACAGAAAAGTTTGGCCTTTCAGATGTGCTCTGTTTGCTCTCACTTAATAAGCTAATGTACCCCCAGTCTCTGCACTGGTAGTTTACACCCTGCAACTTCACAGGTTTTACTTTTCTTTATTTATATTTTCAGAGAGCTTTGACAGGCTCTTCTTTAATATTTTGTTGGCAAGCAATGCATATTTTTTAGTTGGTGTGCTTTTGCGTGTATTTTAATTACGTGAGTGGTAAAATGACAAAGTAGCAGAAATCAAAGCTTTCAATTATGATAAACATTGTGATTTTTACGTGTAGGAACTATGGATCTTTATTAATGTGTATATCTGAAGTCAATGAGATACAAAAGCCCTTTATTTCCATGAGTTTTTGGGAAAGGTCTGGCGCTGGGCCAAACAAGTTGCTGTTTAAATGCTTATCCAAAAAACCTGCCAAATAAAAATGGTTGCTATTTTAGAAAGGAGTAATGCTGCATTGACTATCAATGCCTGACTTCAGAAGTTTTATGCCACACTCAGTTGAATCGGTGCAGATGTTTGCAATTTTATTATTGCTTCTCTTATTTTAAAAAAGAAGTCCTTGGAAGGCAAAAAACTAGAGATACAACAGTCACAAATGTTAAAACTGAAAAAGCACCAGGCCCAGAAGGATTTTCCATTGGTTTTTGTTTAATAAAGAATGTTTTATATTCAGAATTCAGAACTGCTTACTTCCAAAGTGGCTTGGGATATGCATTGCTCTTCAGGCAGGGGAAGCTTATTTAAAACACCTTCTGGGCTAAAAGGACGCATTCCAGTGCCCCCGTCGAAACAGTATGAAAATACCATTAGTTAAAGCCTTTTAGAAATTGGATTGATAACATGTCGTTCTGAATCCACACCCTCTTCTCCCTATATTTGGCTATAGGAAAGACCAATCCTCTTATTTACTCTATTTTTTTTCTCCCTTGCACTTTCACCTTTGCTTTTCATTTAACTTTCAAATGATTTTTTTCATGGCTGGCTACTGATTGCATTATTTCAAAATCATTCATGCCTCTCTGATCCAAAGAAGGCATTTTTCCCTCTCCACTGCTGCTGGCACTGCCTCTCAATGTGCAGCTCTGGCTAGTTGTGCCAATCAGTGGTACAGGGTAAGGGAAGAGAACAGAGAAATAACGCTTTACTTTTTAAAAGTTGCTTTTTGTGTTCTCACATATAGAAGACAGATTTTGCTCCTAACTTGTAAATACTAACTAGCATTATTCAACGTATGTCAGAATATAAAATAAATTTGGATACTATAGAAACTCTTGGGAAATGGGAACATACTCCATGGGGAATGTATGACAGAATATTTCAAGTTATTAAAAGTATTCATTCTCAGTGAAAGAGAACGTGTGCAAAAGTCCTCAATCCAATCAGTACGAAATTTAGATTGATAAAACAGATGGATAGATAGTTAGAACTTCCCAATTGATCTGTACCTTTAACCTAGCAAATAACGTTAATATGACAAAATGTGTTTCTCAGACTTTAGAAGGATGGATTAAAACATCTCCAGAGACGCACTGCAGTATATCTGTTTGAATTTAAGAAAATTACCACCATTTTGAAAGCATTTCTCGAAGCTAGGCAGTGTTTTTATAAAACACCTGGTGCTTTCTCAACATTCAGAAATACCATAGTGCCAAATAAAGTGGGCAGAATTGGAGTACAAGCCCTGACAGCATAGACCACAGGAAAGCAGCCACCTTCCTGTTCCTAATGAAATACCAAAATCTTGTTTGGATTACTCCCTTCAATGTGCAGTGTCAAGCAAACAGGTTTGATATTTCAGCATTGAGTTCTACTGACCAACAGAGAAAGGATGGATGGATTTCAGAACACCAGACATTCAGTATTACCTGCTATATCTCCTTCATCTTGAGATGGTTCTTCTCACACCTCCCCTTAGCTATTAGGCATGCAATTTATTAATTGGTTAAATTCCTTAAGAGTACAATCTAGAGCAAATATACAGCAATATATAATTACAAGTCCTGCCAAATCTGCAAAACAACATCCCAGTCATAGTAACTAATATTATAAGTCTTCCCTAAATATTATGTGAATTATAGCATGTTGCATAGAAACATAACATAGCAGCTATTCCAGAAGATTAGTTTGGATACAGAGATAAGGACACAGAGATAGAAAAAGATTTTAGGGACAGGAAATAACTCTTTGTCTTGAAACCCTTTTAAGGAGAAGCAGAAATTCTTACGAGTTTCTTTAATTACCTTCAACTTTTCATTTAATAAAACAAGAAATCAAATGTTCAGAAGACTAATTCTTAAAGCACTCATCTATATGAAAGTGTCTTTTAATTATTCCTTCAAATTTATTAAAGGTACAGATGAATTTGTAAGAATCTAACATTATGATTACAGTAATACTAGTAATGACCGTTATTATCATCAGCATTGCACTTTAGACCCTACACAGTGCACTTGAATACGAATGCCCAGGAATATCTAAATTTTCAGTCATTTATTGCTGAGAATCCAGAGGGGAAAAAAAGCCACTTCTCTGCTAAAAGAAATGTCAGTCTTGAATCACAAAGTTCTCTCTAATCTCCCATAGGGATAAGTACATGAATGTTAGGGGAAAAGAAAGCAGCAGGAGAGTGTTCACAGACTGCTAATAATATTCCCTGTCTTGACTATCTTCATTCAGATCAAGAAATAGATGTGGAGAAGAATGACCTATGTACATACACTGAGAAAATGGAAGGGATATTGGTAGATCTGGGAGAACAACTAGTGCATCTGAAGGAATGTGTGACTCGGGTGAGGTTTGCCAGATGAGGGAAACGAGTGACAGGGAAAGAAAATTTCAGATGCTGGTAAATTGTGCTCGATCTTCCAAAGAGAAAAACAACATTTTTTCTCAGGTGTTATGCTTTTTCCAGCAGCTATGATAGATAATATCATATCTGTGTTATTACTACACCTCAGAAAGTTGTGTTTTGTGTAAGTACAGAAACAAGGTAATTTAGAAAGCTGTGACCCACACATTAAGAGCAGATTGCTCCTTAGTTGGCTGTTCAATAGTGGGTGAAGAGCAGTGTGTTGTTGGTGAAAAGTGTAAAAATGTGAGCGGCTCGGAAGCTGCATGCCAGCAAGACCACCTCTATCTACTTGTGACAGCGCAACAGCAGAGGATATCTCACTCTAGTTCTCTTGGCATATGGCCTGTATTCTGGCAAGTCTCACTGTGGGAATAATTTCAGCTCTGAAATTCATTCCAGTCCTTCTTAGGAAATGTGCTAACTTCTCAAACCTGCTGAAAATCCCATTCATTTGGAGTTAGAACTAGCCAGAGTAGACAGTGAGGATGAGGTTTTGGACAGGGATGACATTTATTTACAAGGACTGGATTACCAATTCAGAGGGCCTTAATAAGGTGATTTTTAAGCACATGCTTACTGACACAACATACTGCCAAGCCTTTGCAATTGCTGCTTTCTCATCAGTTTTGTTTTCTAAATCATACAGTAGAGTGCTTAAAATGAATATTGTGTGACTCTTGTTTCAGATTTGATCACAGAAAATCATCTGTATAAACTGCCACAGCATTACTACAGTCATTTCTTTTTTGCATCAAACAATGAAATTTTCTTCCTGGTTTCTCAGTACCTTCTACATAGTGCAACTCAAAAGATACTTTGCTAGGGTGATAAAATTTTGATTCCCTTTTATGTAACAATTCTGGATGAAAACTTTGGTATTTCCTCACAATCTTGTATAGTTACCATCTTTTTGTCTGGAAGGGTTATTTGACAATTTTATTTTACGGATTGGATTTAGCATGATATTACTAGGGAAAAGAATGAGGAAAAATATTTCTACATGTATGGAATATTCAAGGTGCTTAGCAGTTTGAACACAGCTTGTAATACACTTACTTGAATTCAAATACTTTAAAATTCTGCCCACTGAACAACAAAATTTATATCAACCTTCCATAATGATGGTGTTAGAGTTCTACTGAGGAGAAAAGAAATCTTAATATGCCCTGTTTGCAGTATTCTCAGGAAGCAATTAATGCTAATAGTCATGCAGACTGAAAGTTGGAACATTACAAATTCCATTTTGGCTCAAGATTGCAGAGGCAAATATTGAATTGATTTATACTTTTTAAAGTAATATTACTTGAAACTGAGACATCCAAAGAAGTGAGTTTAAATATATAATTTGAATGATGAATACAATCAGGAAAAAATTCTTCACTTACAAATATCTGCTGATAAACAAGTGAATGACACACATGAAAAAAAAACAGGGTTTCTATCTTTTTTCCTTCTTTTTTTTTTTTTTTCTTTCCTGTTTATATACTGAATTTTATACTTTTGCTAGAAATATGAATTCCAGAGACTGTACCAGTTTATCACATATTGGTGAGTACTCTGTATATAGCTCCATTAAGCACACTTTTCTCCAAAACTCAGATGTATTTTTCAGAGCTCATCACAGTTTTATATCTTCCAGGGCACTGATGGTATGGGGAGCTGTCTTCACTGCCATGATGCGTTTCACATCTAAAACCTAATTGCCCAAAGGTACTTACTTTTGGAACAGAAGTGAATTGACAAGTACCAGCTACAGTGCTAAAACACTATAATCATTAAATATAATGTCAGTAGCAGTTGCTAAGTGACACAGTTTTTCTCATTACACATATATTGCCCTAAATAATTTACAGCACCTCTTTACTGCTTCCTTTACCTTAAAAGAGACAGTCACGTACCAAGGACTAAGGACTAGTAACTGAGTTATGAGCTGCAGTTATGATTCTACTGCGTCAGGTTTAAATTAGTTGGGGATACAGAAAAAGGATCTAGCATTTGGTATAGATCCTAGATTTTTAGCCATGTGAAGAAGCATTGGTCAGCAAGGGGGGGGGGGGGGGTGGTGGAAGGGATTTTTGCACCCCTTTAAGAAATATTTGGAAAAAATCTGTCGTACCTTTTCACGAGGATAAAATTATTCGCAAATAGATAAAGAGTAAGTGCTCGCTATGGAAGATTAAGAAATAGGGAAAGAGAACAAAAAAAGTCTTTAAAAACTTTGTTCTGCTTACATGTTTTAAGCAAGGACAGCCTCAAAAGCCAAGTAATTGTCTATTTTTTTTTTTTTTTTTTTGTAAAATTATCAGTCATTCTACATTCCCTTGTGCCAAGTTGTTATTTTCTGTGATTGCCTCCAGTCCATCACAAAATCTTATTGTTAGAGCTGCATGAGAAGATCAAATTACATTTAAAAGGTGAGGAGCAGCAACTCTCTGGCAAGATGAAATGATTTTTAAGCCAAAAGGTGAGATCACGCCTGCATGAGTTTGCAACAGAGAGATTAGTTTTAAAGCTCTAAGAAGGGATTTCAGAATTTTTTTCCTATAAGTGCCACAGAAATTCCATTTAAGACTTACTTTACATCTTCATTACATCAAATGGACGTTTAAAGGAAGACAAGACAAAATTCTGAGAAACTCACTGCATTTCCAGTGAATGAAAGTAGGAATCAGTCCAAGAACAAATATCTAAATCATGATGCTGCCGCAAGCCTTTCACACAGACAGAAATGTTGGTGTCCAAAGGACACAAGCACGTACATGCTGGGAGCTCTGGCACATTCACACACACACACTTGAGGTATGAGCAGACTGAGAGTGCCCCTATCTATATGCATTACCTTTCTCCCCAGCCTCACAATTCCTACAGCTGTGGTGATAATCTCCCATATGGCTCCCAAACAGATGCATAGCATGACGTTTTGTAGACTCTTAACTTCAAGAATTTTTCCACTATTTCATAAAGCATAATCCACATGAGCAACTTAGAGCTAAGGAAATGTAAATCTATCTCCATCATGTATACTAATTTCCTGTCTAATGGCAGTTTTGCAAAAGCAGGTCCATAGTGAAATCTCACTGTCTCATTTATCTGCATCACATACTCAATCCTCATGTCTCATACACTTACACACAGCACAGGAAATATGGATTTTAACTTACTGCTTTGTTGACCTTCAAAAAGTCACTTTTCCGTATTGTCTCTTTCAGGAATGAAAAAGCATGATACATGGGCAAATGGAACTGAATTCAACATTTATTGAAAGACAAAGGTTGCTGGCCTACACCAGCCTTGATTTTTGAACAGACATAAACAATTTTTTTTTTAATAAATAAAATTATTTTAGAATAGTGCAACTTGACATCTGTTTTATTTTCCTATTTTCCTGAGAGAAAATATCACAATGTTAATATTCTCAATCTATTCCTTTTAGGTTGATTATTGTTATTCACACTTTTACTCCTAAGTAGACATCAGTCTGTGATTTAAGGATGTGGAAGAGTGACTGTAGAGAAGAGCTGAAACAAAATTTTGCTTTGTCCAGAAATCTTAAAATGCATCTTTTACAATTGCATTTGTGCTATGTTTAAATTATATTAAAAAAAAAAAAAGCCAAAAAAACTTCTTATTAACTTCCATATAAATATTAATAAAATAAAATTGATTTTGCCTTGGCATTCATTCTAAAAATAATGTAAGTAGGTTCATCTTTGAGGTAAAAGTGTTATTCCTGAGAAGGGAGAAAAAAGTGAAAACTGTGACCTAGGATTCAATATTTTTTGCGTGAAATACACAAAGTAATGGTAACACAAACTGTTTGCTGAAAGTTATAATAAGAAAATATTTTTCACTAGAAAATATTTATTTCAGCAATGTTGGGGCATTCTGAGAAATTAATATTCACGATCAGCAGGAAAACATCAGCTGAAGTTTTACCTGGCTTGATTCAGAGAACTCAACACACAACACGTTTACATGCAGTGATGATTGTTTCTGCCTTTTGTGAAGATATGTAAGGAAGTTCTCTTTACTGTTAGGCGAAAAATTTCTTCTAGAAAAAGAAACTTCCAAACATATATATTTTATCTAATAATGCAGGTAGGTAGAGCACTACACAGGCCAAAAAACTTGTGGGTAGTTCCAAAGGCTCTCAGTACATCAATAACAACTATTTTGAGAGTACAACACATCACTGTGCAGTAATACCCACCAATCATCTCCAGCACTTTTGAAAATCTGAAATGGATGGCAATCATAATAATGCCCTGGATTGTCTTTATTTTGTGGTTGTACAACACAGCAGAGACGAGGCTTGCAAGAGCAAATAGCAGCTCTGACATTTTCATTTGATATAACTGGAAAAAGTAAGCATACTTTCTGTCAGTATACAAGAAGTAGCAGACTTAGGAGAAGCAGTTCAGGAGTAATATGAGATTAGCAAGTCATATTTCCAGACGTGATCTTCGTAAGAAAGAATGGGAATGTAAGATATTCAAGGATTTTTTTAGAAATTCAAGAAATTTCTCATCAGTATTTACAGTTGATGCGCCATCTTCACAATTTAAGGATAAATTTACCTGTATTAATTTACATGGATTTCCATACATCATCGTTTCCCAACTACTGGTAATGTAAGTAAGTAACGATAAAATCCTGATTTCTCCTCAGCCACAATTGCTGCAGTTTGCACATGAAGCAATATTTTAATAACAAATTTTTAACGATCGCAGTCAACACTATTCCATCAGAAATAAAAATGGCTTAGGTTGGAAGGAACCTTACAGCTCACTCAGTTCCAGCCTCCTGCCATAGGCAGGGACATCTCCCTCCAGACCAGGTTGCCCAGGGCCCCATCCAACCTGGCCTTCAGTGCCTCCAGGGAGAGGGCATCCACGCCTTCTCTGGGCAGCTGTGCCAATGCCTCAGCACTCTTTGAATAAAAAAAATTCTTCCAGAGATCTAATCTACATCTAGTCTCATTTGGTTTAAAACTATTGTCCATTTTTTTATCACTACGTGGCCATGTAAACAGTACCTCTTTAGCTTTCTTTCAGGCTCCCTTCAGGTACTGGAGGGCAACAATGAGGTCTCCTCAAAGTCTTCATCAGACTGAACAACATCAGTGTTCTCAGCCTCTCTTTACAGAGAGGTGTTCCAGCCCTCTGACTATCCCTGTGGCCTGCTCTGGACCTGCTCTAGCAGTCCATGTCTTTCTTATGCTGAATGCAGTAACATACAACAATATATTACATTTCACTGGATTCAAAACAAAAATAAATTTTGCTTCAAATAATACATACTGTGATCAGAATAAATACCAAGAATTTATGCGTTGCAGTCATTCAGTTGGTTATTCAGAATATCTGGGGAGTCCGTTTTTTTAAAAATTTCATTAAAAAATCTACAAATTCTTGCAAAAAAAAAAAAAAAAGAAATATTACAGCAAGCCAATACAGACAGCATTGTGTTTCTGCAAAATACTGAAGCCCTTTGTTCTCCTGCATTTCATTCCTCTTATAATTTAATATACAAAATGGAAAAAAATGGCTGTGGTATGCTGTGAAGTATGGAGAAAATACCATTTCCGCTGAAATCAATAAGAGATTTCCCAGTGCTATTAATGGGGCAAACATTTCACCTATTGAACTACAGGCACTGGCTGACAGATTCCTCAGTCACTTTTCCTTCTGGACCAGAAGTACAGTGAAACTATTTTCTTATTCAATATCTGCCTGCTTATACCTATTTTATGCTTCTTTCTCAGTCAGATTTCATCCCCAATGGTTTATTATTGTTTTAAAGTACAGAGTTCAAAGGCATAACTACATGTTATGGAATTATGGCTCCTGAAACTGGCTGTGGCCCTGGTCCTCTGAATACATCATGTATGTATAAAGAGTTTTCAGTGGGATTCAGAGTAAATAGCAGTGTCAGAGGGAGTGAGGAAGAATCAACTACAGTGGACATAAACTCTAGCAATAGCTTCAACTGATTCATTATACTTTCAGATCACATCTCAAACCAGTTATACTTCCATTTAGCTTTGGTCAGAGCAGCATTTTTTCACATTCTTGATGGAATTCAGTTTATTACAGCACTTGACCTCTCTTTCCTTCTCAGGAGATGCTTAATTCTTGATATAGGGATGGAAATGCTTAGCCACTAGGGACACACAAACCTGACTTCTATTACAAAATGTGATTGATAAAATGGGAACCCTGGTTAAATGAGAATTTTGAGGGGACAGGGAGGTGGGCATGTGGAGTTTGGATATGATGAAGCTATTAAAGCAATGTCCACAAAAACATGTCCTAAAAAGAGACAGATTGAAAGATCATATGATGAATAATTGTGATCTTTCATGAATGTATTCAGATGTGTGCTTCTGTTGCAATATCACTACGAAATACACTTAGGCAGCATGCTTTATGTGCCACTCTGAATAATTTTCTAAATTAGGGTATTTTTTTTTCTGGTTTTTCAAGACTGTATTTAATTATATGAAATGCTTCCACTTATTTACTAAAACTTATATCTGCAGTGGGATGCTGGGATTTGCTACTGCTCCCGGTTCAGTACTTCATTCAATTCACTGAGTGCCAGATTATGCCTGCCTCTTACGCAGGAGTGTGATGGATGATGGAGATGTGAGCAGAGAAAAGAGAGACCCCCAGTCAAAGCTGCTTTGTAGGAGATAAGGAGCCCAAGACCAGGAGAAAAGGGCTTTCTTCTGTTCCACAAACACTCAGGTCAATTAAAGGGGTGGTAACTGAGGAGAGGCTAGAGCATCAGCAGCAGGAAAAGTAAAAGCTTTGAGAAGGAGCTTGGGCAAGGTGACTATCTGAGGTCCTTCCAGCCTGAATAATCCCACCATTTAGTAACTCCCTGTCTGAATCTGGAAAAGTGCTGTAATGAACTGCTTGATTTTTTTGTTTGTTTTTGTTTTTTGGTTTTGTTTTTGTTTGTTTTTTTCTTGACAACACACTAAATGCCAACTGCATCAAGGCTACAGTGCATGACAGCAGGGGAAAAGCAGCTATTCTGCTACACTGGATGTAACTCGAGATATAGTTTGCACTAAATGTACGTCTCACTTTTTCAGTTGTGTATTGTCCAAAAGATACCAGATAGGAAAAATATTTTTAAATGCTTGCTACTAGCACTGACAGCCCTGTTGTTGTGCACCCTGCCATTTGTTTCAGTAGCTGTATGTTTTAGATTTGGAGCCACTATAGATACCCTATTAAGATATTCCTTTTCTCTGTAAGGAAATAATATTTGCAAGTTGGAAAGAATTTGAAATGTCTGCTCTCTTGTGCCTACTAGCTTTTGAAGCTGTACAATTACACTGGAAGATCAATTTCACCTTTATTTTTAGTGATTTCCTGACAAGTTTCTACAAAATCTGCATACAACCCAACCTTGGTATGGGTCATATCAAGAGGATGTTTTCACCAAGCTGAATATCCACATACCATTTACCAACATTTCAATAAAATCATCTTTGCAAAATAGGCTGGGAAAAGAGAAAAAGAGCTGCCCTTAACAAGAATTTGCACTGACACTAATACCCATGATTAAAAGGAATTCAAAATGAATGATCATATTGCTAAGACCCCTATGATCCTCTGAGACCTCAACCATGTCATCCAGTCACTGTGTGAGGGCTTCTGTCTGCTGTTAGTCTCCTTCTACATGCTGCAGATATTAGCATTCATACAGTAAGTCATTCCAAACCGGGTGTGTCTAAGGGCTGGGAGCGTAAAACAACTCAGACAAGGCAATGGTTGACATTACCTCTTGTGATTAACAGACCAGGAGGAGATGTAATTAACATGGGTACATAGTTAAGAAGTTTCTTATTCTCAGCCTTCATTAGGCTTCCAGTGACTTTACTAAGCTTTCCTCTTTGCAAATTGACAGGCAGAAATAAGAGAGCACTGTTTTCTCTGCATTACATTCTCACAGTTTGAATATAATCAGTGTCTCGTAAACAAGATGCATTGGTCCTCATTTTGATCTATCCAAAATTCATGCACAACCCAACCCAGGTCTAGCACTTCTGTCACAGCTGCAGATGTTCTGTCACATGTGAGTTCTGCTATAGGATATAGATTTGCTCCCACCAAGAGATACGAACATGCTCTGGAGCCTTTGGCCATAGTTAGGGCACTTGAAGTTTGGATTTGCAGCCTTTTGCAACAGGAAAATGTCGCATTTATTTATTCATGTGTCATAAGGCTAACAAACGATTCTCTTTTTTCTTCTGCTGGAAGTTTTGCTTTAGCTGAAGATGGTAAAGGTGATCACTACAGTAGGTAACCGTTCACTAGGAAAAAGTAAGCAACATGGCAGTAGAACGTATTTTTGTTCACAAAGAGTGTATTAATATTAGGTGTAACTGTGCTTGGCCTACATGAAAGGATCAAGCAGGCTAGTCTTTGTTTTCTGTCTATCTGGCTCTTCCTGTTTAACCTATAACCAGTCACAGTCCCCAGAAAAGACTCACTACAACTGTGTTGGCCTGCCCCAGTTCACCTCCAGTGCCAGGGCCACAACACAGACACTGCATTGAGCCAACAATTAGCACTCTGTGAATCAACTGAGGAGCACAGTGGGCAAGAGCTGGGAAGAATGCTTCCTTGGGAGTGGAAAGAAAGAGAGATGAGAAAGATAGTAAAGCTGGAAGACATGCTGGATTTGAGAGAAAAGATATGAGACAATATGAAGACGTGTTTGTATCCAACTACCTGTCCTGTAGCCAAGTTCAAATTGCAGAAGGGATGAAAGGCAGTGATCCTAAGAGTTATTGTTTTCGATAAAGGACAAAAGAAAGCCACAGGTAATATTTAAGGCACATGAAATTAATCGCAGCTCTGGAAGCCAGAGACTGCACCACAGAATGAGCTGTTGACTTTCAAAAAACAAATATATATTACAAGTATAATTTCTTCTCTCATAAATGAAGAGATGTCATTGGAAATGTCCTCATTATGCTGAGAGAAAACCCTTTCTACAGACTTTCATCCAAAATAAATTGAGTATTATTATTACTATTACTGAGGAATTAATAAAAAAATAGAAATCAAAACATCTGGGGATGTTAAATCAGGGAGACATAAAAAGCGCAATCCCGATACCTTATTGCTCATGACTGTTATATATGCTGTTTGTTATTTCACTTCTTTGAGTTAATTAGCTGACTAAATCCCTCCATGTGTTGGTCACAGAATATAAAATAATAAAGAACTGGTGCTGTGTGGACAGAACTGTGCGAATCACTAATGCAAACTTGGTGACTGTGGTATAAATGAATTTTGACCATATCCATAAAGAGTGAATATTTCAGAAAGGATAAACTTCAGTGGTAGAGGACTTCTATGACTGTATTTTTGTTTCTTTTTACTGTTTCTTGATCATTCTGTACAGATGCAGTCAAAAACTGATGACTATACATCATTTAATTATCATGATTTTATCGTTAATAATAGAAAGAAGATTTTCTAAGCACTCTGCGTCTAAATCTGAGTTTCTCTGCAGTTTGAGTATAGCACACAATTCCCCACAGCTGGAAAGTCTGGACCATAAAGAATGCAAAATACAATTCTTACTATATGACTTGCAGGAATTCAGTGAAGAAACTTGGTTTTCCTATGTCTTCAAATAAGAATTGTTAGTAAAGAAGCACAGACAACTTTTGATAGTAGTTAGGTACATTGCCTCCCATTTGAATAATCTTAATAGATTTTGGCCCTTGGTATTTTGGGTTCTTTGAGTCGTTGGCTACCTACACTGTAGACATCAACAAGGGCAAATCACAGTGTACTCTATCAGTTAATACTTAAACTTGGGTCGAAATCAGAAACTTCACAAAACGTTTGTATAGCTTTCCACTCTAAAACCATATTATGAGGGCTCCTGCATCACCTATATGCTTTTAAAAATCCCTTGGGTGAAATCTTAGGAAATCTGCTATTGACTGCAGTACGAACAGGATTCTACGCTTTGTTTTATGGTGTTAGTTTTTATCTTTTCTATTTTCATCCACAGCTTGACTAAAAAATGTCAATATCTCCCAATTCTGACAGCTTCTTACTGACACTTAAATTGAATATAAATCACTGAGTCCAAGTGCCTAAACTGCCAAGAGGAGAAAACAGGGAAAAAAGCTTTTATCCAATTGGAAAAAATAGTTGGTTTTGCTCAATATTTGAAGACCACCATAGGTCAGAGAATTCTTTGTTGCACTTCATCTCATTTTACAATGATATGATTTTAGATAAAAGATATGGATTCTCTTGCCAGATGTGAAAAGAAAGAAAAGATATATTTGAAGACAATAAGCTCATTCTATTATTTCACTAGAAATAAGAAAATCTCGTCTTACCTAAGACAAAGAACTGGAACTAAAAGTTCCAACGATTCTGTGAAAGGCTTTAGGACATCTAAGTCATTTGACTTAAAGACTGATGATACAGTATTAGAGACAAAATGGAATGAGGGTAATCAGAACATTTCATACAAGCTCATACATAGTTGTTTCTACTTGTGGACGTCTTTTGGTCTGTCCTAAATCTCTCAGAAGTAGTCTTTGAGTGTGACACTTTTAAAGCAGGTCCATGTGGTACATTAAGATGAAACACAATGGTCATAAGAAAAAAGAAATAAATGGCTCATGAAAATGAATGATTTAACTTGAACAACTGGTAAGGTACCTTCCTACAAAATCTCTTGGGGTTAAAGGTTAGAACATACAGAGAAGACCTCTGTTTCTCTTCAACATTCAGAAGGGAGTGGGTTATCTTTGTCAAAATGTCTCGTCATTTGAGGAAAACAGGAGAACAATAAAAGAAATACTTCAGAAATTAGCTTGTTGACCTTGGACTTCCTCATTATTTATTAAAAGCTCAAGAATTGTCAGAAACTCAAGGGTGACATCTTCATTTATTCTCCCTTCAGGAGAGACAGAAAAAAATCATGTACATTTTCTGAGTATTTGGCAGAGAGAATTTTCTTTGTAACTTAGCTGCAGTTCTCTAAGAAGGCAAATATGCTGATATCCTTCTTCTCCACTTTTTGTGTTCAAAACAGCTCAGACAGGCACATCATTTTCAATATTATCACTGGTTGGATAAAACAGTTCCTATGAAACCAGAAATCAGAGAGTTATTTTGGTACATAAATGAACAACCTAGTTCTTCTAGAGGATGTTGCACGGAAGGAGAAGGATTTTATCAGCATTTGTGGGACAGTATGCGAGCTTCCACAGCTCAGGCTGAGGTGAAGTTAATGGTTACATTCAAGATTATGACAGTCTGTTTTAAAGGCATAGTAAAATATGGTCTGGTACTCCAACAGATCAAATGTCAACCATTTGTTTTAATTTCCATCAGCAGAGAAAGATAATTCATCTTTCTCAGGGTGAAGCTATGGAAGATGATTAGACATAAAACTGACTGAGAACAGTCATCTCAGAAGTTGGATCAACCTAACATCACTCTACTTGTACTTTTGGCCAAGCAAATCAGGATATTTATATATATATATATATATATTCCTAGGAATTTGTGGACTAACAATAGGTCTGCTTGCAGTTTTACACTAACAACATACAGAGGGCCAGATACTAACTGAGCTTCTTCCCAGAACTTAAGAAAAGAGCGTGAGATCTTCAGGACCACATTTTCTTGCACACAATACCTCCCCATCTCTGATCAATCCAGCTTTCCTAAAAAAATTACTTCACACAGTACCTCTTTAGAGGTACTGTCCTCAGATACATTCAGAGGCACGTTCAGACAGCCCACTCAAAATCAGAACCATAGTGCAAGTGACTTGGAGATGGATGTAATTTTGGAAGAGAGATGGCTGGTTTTGGAGTCAGAAACAATTTTTGAAGAAATGAAGCATTAAGAAGAGGATTACTGAAGGCAGGAGTATGAAGTCTCTGTTACATATTCTTCTTTACTTGCATGCACATATGTGTTACCCACACGGCTATTTCCTCTGAATCTTTTTCAAACTCATAAAAGAGAAAACAAAAACGCGTGGCTTTCTGTCGTGCTCACTGTCTTGTTTAGAAAAGAAGTATTCAGCTGTTGGAGACATTTTGAACATAGAAGCAGAAATGCTTAAAAAATGCCATTTCCTGTCTCAAAGGCTTGTCAATTAAATATATGTGCTTTTTCTTTTTTTAAATTTGAAACAATATATAACAGAGTCTGTTAGACTGGCAGCATTCTAATATTCGCTAAGTGTCTGGATGTCACAAGCACGCTCGCTCATAAAAATCCTCCGCAGGAACTCAAATTCCTGTTAGTGTCACCTTGCTAGTGCCAAGGATCTAAAAATATGGTACAATGTGGTAACATGGAAGAAAAAGTAAAAGTCTCCAATCTAAAGCCAAATGACACTTCCTGTAGCCTTTTGAGGTCCCAATAAGCAGCAACTGATACAGGTGCTGACAATAACCAGCAGAAAGCTGTTAATTGAAGATCCTGTCTCAAGCAAACAAGTCCCACCAGGCTTCCTGAAAATCACTGTCTTGCCCCTCTGGTTGCTCATTAGGCTTCTATTCTACTTAACTCGTGTTTACTGTCGCTTTGCAAATGAGCAGCTCTCTCCATGACAGTAAAACTGCAGTTGATTCCAATTCTGTGCCCAACACCATTGTTTGCCTTGAAATTAGATTTGGGATGTTGGAAGAAGGCACTGGGACAGGTGGGTCTGCGTACATTCTTCATGTTCCCCCAGCTGCAGCCAGTACTGCAGCGTACTGCAGAGTACAAAAGGCACTGTGGAGTGTGAGAACAGTGATTTCCATTTACCTCTCCTCTGCTGATTCTTTTGGTAAGATTCATCACAACAGATAAAAATTTCCCCTCTAAGATAACATAATGGTACCTGAAGCAAAATGTAAAGTGAGGTACATGTTCTGTTTATTACTGAAGACTGAAATAACTGAGAGTAATAACAAGTTCCCCTGATTTGTATGCAGAAATGCTGCAAAATTTGGACCCACATTTTCTCTCTCTGAGTGAGGAAATATTTCTGTGAGTATGGAGAACTTTGGTTTGAGACAAATTCCTGGAGCTTGGTCCAGAGCTCATTGATATAGTACAAACTGAAACAACCCCGTATTCACTGAATGTTGGATCAAGTTTTTATGATCCATAATCTCTCTTCTCCACTGTTTATCCCATAGCAAAATCATAATGCTTCCTGTTCCAAGACATGCTGCAAATCCCAATAAAAATCGCAGATTAAATTTTATTGCACAATTCTGAGAGTTTAAAAGCATCTACATGTGCCCTAGCCATCCTCCTAACATAGGTGCCATCCTCGTTATCTTGCAAAGTGCTTTGCAGAGCCACAATAATAAAATCAATCCGCAACAGTAGCTGATGATCCAGAGGCCTTGAACATCACTGAGATGAAACTGGTGCAAAACATACGAGTATTTTATGTATTCATTTTTAGGCTTGGTGGATAGATATCTCAATTTATTTGTCAGATGTTGTAATTTAAATTACAGTTCTAGCCAAAAGACAATGTCCATTCTTTTTCTCATTATTAAACCAAAAATATAAGCACACATAGAAATGAATACTATAGTAGACACAACCAACAGATAGAAGGAAGTCATATTCTAGAAAGAATTCAGCCATAGCTTATATGATGAGTATTTGCAACTAGTATTCAATATGATATTTCAAACCACAGTCATCTGAAGTCACTTTCTATACTCTGTACTTTAAGACTGCCCACAAAAAATACAATTCATATTGTACCAAGTTTAATTTGATGCACATTTCAACAATCGGTTACACGGCAAAAGTGTACTTTGCTGAGTGATAAGTGAATAAAATAGAAAATTGGGGGCTCTTCTTTCATCAGTGCTCTTATTCTTTTTTTTTTTTTTTTTTTAATCTTCATATGTCTGTTTCATATATGTGTGTTTACACATGTACATGATTTCACATGAAATTTTAGAATAAAATTTACCTATCATATTAACAGCTTTAAAAGGCGAACAATGAAATAAGATAAGAGCCATAGGTCACTTTTTCTCTTGATATATTTACCACAGCAATGCCATTTATCCTTACCTTTCTAAAGAAATTCATGGCTATATTTATTCTTACACACAACCATACTTACAGAGATTTGTAGGCAAGCAGACATGGGAATTCACATCTCCCAGATTAGAAATAAACACAGTTTCTTAAAGTTAAGCCCTATACCTATCACGTATCAGCAAGCAAATTTCTCTGCAGTCTTTTAGGTGCAGCTACAGCAATTCAAAGTTCCTGCTCCTCCTAGATTGCACTGACAGCAATTTAGCTTTTTATCTTTGTCTGGATTAATTACATTTTTGTCTTTGTGTAGTCAGAATTTGATTTTTATATTAAATACATCTCCACAAACCAATCTTCTGTCTAGTCACTTCTGTTCACCTCCACCACAATATTTGTACCTTGAGCCTTTTGCCGGTAAATGAGTTACATCCATGGCACAAAATGTTTTGCATTTCAGAAAAAGGAGATAAAAGAAACACCCCGCTGTTTTGTTCTTGCAAGCCACCTTAATAGATTTACTGAGAAGGACAAGGCAGTCCATCTTGAAGGCTATAATGCTATTTCACTTTGACATCTGTTCTAAGGTAATGGTATCTATCATTAACAATGTCATTAGTGACCACTTTCAGTCCATTGTTCTCTGTGTCTAGGCTGGCTATAAAGATCTCATTTTAGACACTTAGCTCTATGCATATGCCCTTTCATGACACACTACTCTGGGAAAAAAAATTGCTTTATGACTAGTTATACTATAATCATTTATTTTCATTTAAAAAATACAGCATGTGGGATTTCAAAGAAGAAAATAAGCTAAAAAATGTCAACCACTCATTGATAAATTATCTGACATCTCCTAATTAAGTGACAGTGGACAAGCATTAGATATGCAAAACAACAAATCAAAAGGAATAGCTGGAAAAGTATAAGCTGTTTTACGTGAAACCTCGTTCCACCTGATTCATAGATATTATAATATGTGAGATCATGTGTCTTGCATTACTTGATAACCTACTTCTGTCACACAATATATGAAAATATTCCTAAATAAGCTCCTACCGATATCAGCAAAGCTGCCTGTCCTCATAGAGATTAAAGTAGAATCATGAAGACAATGCTGCTCAATATTTCACTTCTGGCTGGTATTTTTTGGCTAGTCTCCCTGAAGACTGAGAAATTAAACCAGTATCTCTTGATATTGATAACTCAGAGATTTCACCTGAATTCACAGGCACTAGAGAAAATTCAGCCCTTCTGCTGATGCCATGTCTTCACAGCATAATACCCCAATCTTTCCACTCATTTTGTTAGCACCATTCTGTAAATTGGTTTCAAAACACTTTGAAGTGTTGTTTTTTTTTTCCCTCATCTCCTGCTGAAAGACTCTAAGGTGGACAGACAGATTTGCAAGAGAAGACAAATGATATAGATGATACAAAACTGGTAACAGCAAATGACGTATCCAGTGGAACATTTTACACCAAGAGAACTGGAGCTAAAATGGACCTAAAATGAACATTTTGTGCTTATATTTTTACAAAGAAAGCTTGGAAGGGTAGCTAGGGCTAATCAAATAGATTATGACATGCAAGACAGCTTATTTTCTGTAGGCAGATGGAAATTTTAGAGCATATTTATTTAAAACAGGACTGAAAATATTCATCTTAAATTAAAACAAACAATCAAATAAGGGAAATATCCAAATTGTAATGATATCTGTATGTCAGCATAGAGAAACATCTTTATTATTCTAGACTCAACATGCTTCCACAAAATGTAAAACCTGTGAGGATGAACTCCAGGCTACTTAAGCATTAGCTTTGCCATTAGGTTAAATGAAAGCTGATTTTAGTCTGGCAACATGAATTTAAGATGATAAAATTACAAAATAATTGAAATACGTTATTTGTACACAAACTGTTACTTTCCTGTGGCCCAGTGCGTTTGTCATATTGCTATGTCCCTATGCTCATAAGGGTATTCATTCTGTTAAGGGCATAAACTGGAGTTTATTAAAGCTTAATGTGATCTTTGCATTGGCTTCATTGGGCTTTTGACAAGGTCCATTAAATGCAAAATCTGAATCGGCAACAACATTTGAACAAAGATCAAAACACTCCTCACTCTCTGGAGATAAAAATTCTGCTACACACTGCCTGTGTGCCATCAAAACTCACCTCTACCATTGGCAATTTCTGATGTTTGACCATGGCTGAAACCAGCTTGTGTGTGTACACACAAAGGAGTGGGCCTTTTGCTTCCTCATATTAATGTTATTGCCAAAATGTGAAACAAAAAACTGGCCGAAAACATTTCAGAAACTGTTAATGGAAAATAACATAAATCACTCAATATGCCTATTGTTAGTCTTCCTTCTGAATTGTAATTCATTCTGTACCATCAGTTTGTTAAGATCAGTTGCTGATATACCTGCAGAGCACAATCCTGGAGACAGAAGACAGAAGAAGGAGAGGAAATGCACACTGCTGCAGTTTGCAGGTGTTCAGCTTGGAACCAACACCGGGATAATTTTGATGAATAAATGACCAGAGAATGTTGGCCAGATGGCTATCCAGCAGTGTTGGACATATCTACCCATACCTACAGTTAAGCACAGCAAAAATGCAATAGGGGCTTTAAATTTAGATTCCATGTTTTATAAATAACACAAATGACAGCATCAAATTTTTAAACAGAGAAATTCAGAGTGCAGTAAATTAAGGTAAAATCCCCTGCTGTCTGGTTCCTGGCCTCATTTGGGCAGAACGTTTTCCAGAAGCAGACTAAATAACAGCCCCATGGCAGATCTTTTATAAACAATAGGACATGGCAACTAGAATAATAAAAATTACACCATCCCATTTACCAACCCTGTAAATAGCTTATTTTTTCAGAATTTCAGGAGAGAGGGGTGGGTGGAATATCCCAGTCACTTGATCTCCAATTAAGCCTAATTTCTGAGAGCAAACAGTTCATAAATTAGAAATTTAGGGCCCATATACCTAAAGGACCCAAAAGTAAGGCAGTCAGATTAATGAGCAAAAATGTGTACATGTACGTAAAGCTCTGCGACCTCTTAGCAATACATCAACTTGATGACATTTTTCTTGCTCCAGTTTTGACCCATTTGGAAGTGAAAAATAATCATAAGAGAACAGGAGATTTCTGTTTCTGCTGAATAGCTTCAAAGCTTGGTAGAATATATAATACTGTTGACATGTTCAGTTGCTTATTCAAACTTTTTGTTGGCTATCCAAGTTTTCCCTCTGAACCAGGACTGATTGCATATTTCAAAATGATGTTTGCAAACATTCTTCTGCATTCTCAGCAGCTGCTCTATTCATTCATGTTTTTGCTGCTTTTTGTTTACTATTCATGAACATCTGGGCTATTAAGATTCTGCACAAATGTTTGAAGAACTGCAGTTTCCTATATTAATACCTGCACAGCCATCGTGAAGAGGTAATATTCACAACAAAAGGAAATTTTAAGCATCTTAGCTGTATTTCTTTTTCTCTGTGACCAAATATTTTACTCATCCAAGTGCGAGTCTGAAAAAACAGCATATGATTCAAATGGCAAAGCACCCACTATAACAGGACAGAGTTAATGAGTGGTTCATGAATGTTGTGTAGCTTATAATCAAAGACTCACTGAAAACAAATGAAGCATTGTAAGAAGCAAGGGAAGAAAGGGTTAAATCTCTTGACTGCTTAATCACAGAAAATACATTTCATATATCCTTAATGATAAACTTTTGAGATTAACCCACTGCTAGCTACCTGTGAACTTATTTTGGTGTCTTTGAAATACTGCTAACTTCCTTCTGGGATTTATTTGTGTTTGTTGCCAGGGTTTATATCCTGATGGGTGCCAGATGACAGACTCCTCCACGTTTCAGTAGGTACTCTGAGAATAAGATATCTTTTACTACTTCCTTTCCTTTTCTACCCTTTATCATTTTCCATCCTGACTCTAAGCAGCTGTTGCTTGTACTTCCTGACTTTGTAAGCAGTAAGGATGAACGTAGGCGAGTTTATAAGATTTGCACATTCGGAACTTTCAGGTTCTTCTACCTGATGCATTCTATTTTCTTGGTAAAATTATCCCTTTTGTAGTTTTTCTTTCATATTTTTCTGAATTCCGAATGAAAGTGCGCATAAACTGGATCTCCTGTATTGCTATTTAAAATCTGTGACGTTTAAATTGAGATTGTGCTTGATCTATGGCAGCTATAATTGCATGAGTGCCTCTCTAAAGCCATGGCCCCACGTTCCATGCTTGTCTACTAGCTTTGTAAAACATTTGGTGGGATTTCTCCTGTTTCCACACAGTAAAGTGTGTGGAATTATTTTAATGCTAGCTATCAGTTAAAAGAGGCAATCTTTTCTCCTTTTTTCCTTAGGAGAGGAATACAAGAATGGAATAATTATCAAGATATGTCAGTAAGTGCCACTGAAAGCAAATGCATCTTTATTTTGGCAGGTTTCAATCTAAAATCCCAAAATTTCTGGGTCAGCAGATGGGAAAATTGTCTAGGAAAGCTAGATTCACATATTTCATCTGAAATAATTTAGCTGTGGAGCCTGATGCCCTGATTTCAGCACTATTTGAGATTAATGGACTACATGGGCATTTCTGCCCACGGCAGTGGGGTTAGAACAAGATGATCTTTAAGGTCCTTTCCAACCCAGACCGTTCTATGATTCTATGATTCATGGAAAATGAGGGTTGCAGTGTTTCTGTTAAGATTTTCTGAAGTTAAATATTTAATAAAGTTAATGTAAGAGCCATTTCCAGCACAATGCTGTGCCGAGAGTTTTGTTGTGCTGCCCAGAGGCACAGTAACCAGGTACTTTCATGTGCAGTGAGAACTTGCATACAAAATTAGATGTACAAGCTTACATTATTGTGCACAGCTTTTTAACATCAGAAATTTCCATTACTCGTGGGAGGGACATATTGTGAGAAGAGGCCTTCTAGTGCAGTTTTGATTGGGAATTGAAGTTAAAATATTATGAAATTTGAAATTACAGCTTTACACTATCCAATATGCAGCTCAATCTAGACATGCTGTTTATTGAGCCCTAGCTCGTTCAGCAATATGAAGCAGTATTTGAAATAACTATTTTCTAACATTGTGGAAAACACAGTTGACACAGAACAAGAAGCACCCAAGTCTTGCAGTTAATAATTATAACAAAAATATTAAATAATTGCTTTGTATGTGAATATTTTTATACATTAATTTTAGTTGGGTAACCTGCAGGCTTTGTATTTAGAAAGCATTCAGCTTCTGAAGATGTTTTAAAACAGTTATCCAGCATTTCCTACAATGGGAAACTGTAACACGTTACATGCTAGTTTATACCTCTAGAAAATCTGGTTACTGTATTTTAGCAGTTATAGTTACTGTAGACAAACTGTACTCACAAATTCAAATAAGCTTACATCTGAACTGCTTGTACTCATTACCTAGTTTCGGAAGAGAATATAATTAAAATGAAGGTAGGTGTTACAACAAAAAATGGCTGACGGTAGATAAAAGCTTCCAGTTGTTGCTTCATGTTAATAGTGCTAACCAAAGATATGCTAAAGTCATGCAGTGATAAAAATGACATCAAAGCAACCTGGTCTAGAGGGAGGTGTCCCTGCTTATAGCAGAGGTTTGGAAATACATGATCTTAAAGGTCCCTTCCATCTTAAACCATTCTATGATTTCATGAAATAATGTAACTAAATGTATTTTTCTGTATTGCCAGTCATATCATGTGCAGTATTTGATGGTTACTTTGCAGTTAATGCCCAGATTTGATGAAGACGACACCCAAAAATAAAATTATATAATATATATACATTATATATATACAATATATATACAATTATATATAATATATTACATATATAATAAAATTATATATGTTGCTGGCAAAGCATGCACTTAAGAAGACAGGGATTTATCATATTTCACATATAAACTCCTTGGTCTTAAATATAGCTATTTCAATATCATAATGTTTTTTTCCAAAAGCTCCTAGATTTGGAAGATACTTAGCCTTGTTATAAAATTAACAGCATTTTATCCAACTAATATTACTTTGTTAGTATAAAACGTGAAATAGGCCAAAGAGTTAGAAAGAAAAAATGCTCTTTGTTCTCTATTAATAAGCACTGTCTTCTTTGTAATTATGATTTTTTAATGTTATTTTTAAGTATCATACCTTAGGAGACAAAGTTAAACATTGACACTTTGCTTTTCTGCTGTCTACTCATAGCTAATGAAACTGCTAATCAAACCTCTTCCTAAAAATGCATCATTAATATTTATAAGGTAATGAATTTAGAAAAGAAATACTGTTGGGAAAAATCAGAGTACCTCCAATGCATTACCAAGCAAGCAAGAGTAACAGACCTTGTAATTCTGGATATTATTTACAAAGAGAAAGAAATCTTTTGTGTGTACTGAACTGTCTTAATGTATAGCTACCCCTAATACAACACCGTAAATTCAGCAATCCAACGTTGTGTGAAAAGAGAGCAATTCTGGATCAGGAATAAGTGTGCAGAGCACCCTCAGAAGTGCAAGTGCTGGAAGGGGTACAGATGGTTGGTGGAGCAGAAGCTCTGAACCTCCTGCACAGTCATAGCTCCTTTCCAGCTGGAGCAGGAGGCTTGCAGCTCGGTGTTACTGCTCTTGGAGCCAAGGCCAAACTCCTACTGGACTTAAGGGAAGCAGGAGTGTGTCTCTACATCTTTCTGTGTCATGGGGATGTTCCTTATTAAGGGTCTACCCTGGCTTTATTCAATCTGAACTCAGGCAGATGTCTATTAGAGCCATTACGGTCAGATACATCAGCTCCTACTTAATTTAATTCTTAAAGCAGCCAGTGGTAAAGAGATACTGAAGTAATATCTAACTGACTTATTTGGCCACTTGCAGCTTTGCAATTGAAAGCATTCAGTGCGAATTTTGCAAGGACTGCTGGGGATAAAAGGCTTTTCTGTACAACAGTGTTTTATTTTAGTTCCTGTTTTTTTTTTGTTTGTTTGTTTTCTCATCTAACAGCAAAAGCTTAAAAATGACTATAAAACAATAACCTTCCTTATTTTAAGTCTATTTGCAATTTGTAAATTCTTCTTTTAAGGCCACTTACGTCCTCGGTGATTAGTTTCTGGCAATTCATTGGGGTTTGTTTTCATACAAAGTAAGCACAGAGATATAGATAGTAGAGATAGGAAGAAACGCTAAATTGATCTAATCCAGACCTACTCATCCTTTAATGCATAATTATTTCTTGAATTTAATTTTCTAGATATTATTTTTATTAGAAATATACAGATAAGAGCTCATAATGTCTCTCTTCCATTAAGTCTTTTATTTTTCCATGACCTAATCATTCAGTCAGAATTTTATTCCTGATACAAGCCTAAATAATCCTTTTCTTGATTTGATTCTATCATTTCTCATTTTTTCCAATAAGCCCGTCCCTAAATAATTCCTTTTCCTTTTTGATATGTACAGAACACTTATCAAATCTTATAAAAAAACAATTGTTAAACACATTGAAGAACACGTTAATTCTGTACACTTTTAGAAGGAAATGTCTCTAAATGCATCAGTCACTTTACAGACTATATTGCCTTGAGAAACTGAATGTGGTTTTGCTGCTTATTGTTACCTCCTGGCTTATTAGAGCTAAGAATTCACATATGGGTGACCTGGGGACTCATTTAACTTCTTTTATTAGGTGTAACTGAGAAAACAGTGATGAACACAGTACCTGTGAATAACGATGCTGGAAAAATGTGATATTTTACTTGAATATCAGTTGTTCTATTCCCAAGCATATTCAAGTTGCTAACGTATCCAAGGTACATGCTTTATAGAAAAGGTGAGTGTATGTTATGACCTGGACACAGGAAAAAGAATATCAAGTTTGCAAGTAATTGCCCAAATTCAAACCTGCAGGAATATTTTCTCATTGGGATTTTGTTATATTAAGTTCAGTGTACAGCCAGTGTTCCTCTCTACCCTTCAACAAATGCTTTTGCTTAATGAAACTCGACTTTAGCAAGGATCAGTTGACTAATTTGTTTTTCAGCATTCCTGGCTTGAAATCAGAAGAAGACTAATGATGCAGTCAGTAGATACTTCTCAGTTTGTACAGGTTTACCCAAGGCATTGGACATCTGTTTATGAGAGATCATGCTGAGAAAATGCCTAGCTAGTGTCATATTTCATCTTAACAAGTAGTGGAAGTAACAATTAGCATCTTTGATTTATGGATCTTATTCCCCCAGATTTTTGTGTAGTTTGTCAGCTATTATATCCTCTATTATCTAGAACCATTCCTGCTTACTATCAGTTATATCTTTATTCCTGTCCTTTGAATATGTACCTTATTCTGTTTGGTGTGACAGCACAGCTAAGAAGCAGCAGAAGAAGTATTTACAATAGTTGAATGAAAACAGAAAATATTTTCACATACAATTATGCTAAAAAATAATTTTGCAAATATTCTGTAAGATTTTGTGCTCAAAATTGTTTTCTGAAGTTGGCTTGCAGAATCCTCATATCAAGCATTTTGCATTCTGTTGTCTTGTACATTTGACATTTCTTTGACAAATAGAGTTGGGGAAGAAATGAGAAAGCAAAACACAGAGGGGAAACATATGGCTGTGGTGAACTTTGTCCTTGATGGTGTAAAGTAGCTCAATAGGAAATAAAAGCATGCATTACTATTTCCTTTCTCTTCTTGAGAGTTTCTAAAACAACTTATTGACTACAAAATACATCAATAAGCCATGTCAGTAATCTCCACTATTTTGATAATGCTGAATACTTTCATACATATTTATGAGATATTCCATTGGGGGGAAGGTATATTTCAATCCATTAGTGACTCCTGACTGCTTTGTTCAAATATCCCTGTGAGTCACTGCCAGAGGTTTGTAAGAGTGGTTATCATCACACTGTTATTCCCGTTGTCTGACACAATCACTGGAAAATACAAATTTGTCCTGTTAATGTTGTTTTTGCCACAAAAAAAACTTTGATAATTAAGCTGTAGTTGCAATCCAAATTCAATTCTTAAGTTCACTGATACGAAGAAACATTTGTGACACTGCAACACCAAGGAAGTAGGTTCAAGAACAGAGGAAGTTTAAAAACTCTTCAAAAGAAAAAGGTTACTTCTTCATGGTTACAAATATGAGGTCTGCTCCAAAAGTAATGCCTCCTATTTTATAGTGTTGGCCCACAGTATCAGAGATGGCTGTCAATGGCATAGCAGTACGGCTTGCACCTCCTCATCAGCATCCCATTACACATTGTTGCCGTGTCACAGAAGGCAGCAAAGGGACAGTCTGACAGAATGGCATCTGATGTGGAAGTGCAGATGAAGCAAAGGTGTATCACTGAATTCCTCCATGCAGAAAAAATGGTTTCCACTGACAGTCACTGACATTTGCTGAACATTTACAGACACCAAACAGTAGGTATGAGAACAGTGAAGATGTGAGTGGTACATTTCAGCAGTGGAGACAGAGATGTAAAAGCCAAGCCACGTTCTGGATGGCTATGCACACCTATCATGCCATGAAATGGAAAGTGCCTCTATCAGCTCATCCACGTGAATCAGCTAATAATGGTGACTATGTTGGAAGACAGTGTTCTGTAATTGAGAATTTGTTCTATCAGTGTTATGGTGCTCCTTGTACTCCATGGAAATGGATAGGAAGTATTACTTTTGGAATGAGCTATGTATTATCCTAACCCTAATATAATTGAGCAGACTACCACTTCTTCATTTTTATTAAGTTTCTCCAGGGAAAATCTTAACATTTATTTAAACATGTAGTGGGCATACTGTCATACCTCAAATCTGCCTCACCCAGCAAAGCCTTCCTAAACAGACAAAATCCTAGCCATAAAAAAATTACTGGACACTGGAAGGAGAATTGACTTTTCAGTAAAATCTGTAAAGCCATAATATTTTGTGATGATCTTTAATAACATGAGCAGAGGTTTGTAGTAGAAGATGCTTTGTATTAAACAGTGTGCAGTAAGGATTAGATTCTGCAGAACTGGCTTGACTTAATGATTTCAACAAAACCCCACTAAGACACAGTCACTGCTATATATTACATTTTGAGAGCCAAGATTTATTATTATTGATCTTTGGTGTAAGGAAAAGGAAAAGAATAACTAAATACTTTCTCCATGTATCTTTGTTTATTTCCCTTTGCAAACTTTCCACAAAAAAACAAAACAAAACAAAACAAAACAAACAAACAAAAAACTGAAAAGTCTTGCATGGTTGTATATACAATAGTATGGAAGAAACTTGTAGGATTGGCTCTGTAAATTCACACAGATGGCATTTTGAGAAAAAAACTGGCCACATTAAAGGTAAAAGTCACTCAACTTGCACTTGGCCAGGGCTTCATGTGGAATTTTCCTGTCACAAGCTACCTTTACCATTCACTAGTTGTTGCATCAGGAGGATGGAGTAACGTAGAAACACTTTCAAAGAAAAATACATTCCAGAATACAGTCTATTATTGCACCCTTCTTGAATTAATATTGTTTTTTTTTTATAATTCACCCAAGAAAGAATAGGTTTGGGTTATTTTAGCCGATACACACACAATTTACTGTGTTCACACACTGTGTTCACGTGATGACTGTCAATATCAACTGCAAATCTAACTGCAATTTCAGTTGAAACTGAAATGGCTGGGGGATCAGCAATGGTTGTGTTGGAGGACATATGCTAGAATGCATAAAAAATGTATAAAATCTTCTTTGCATTATGAAGTCTAACGAGCTAGCAGTCTGGTTAATGTCTGTTGTAACCAAATGGCAAGTTAGTATATTCATATACTTCCTGAAAAACTGTTGACAGAAAAATTACCGAATGTTAATCTATCACAGTTTTATTCTTTCTCTACACATCTCAATTAACTTCAATTGACTTGATTTCCCCTGCATTTATAGTGTCGTTCTGTGAGTGAATTTCGTGAATTTCAAATTTTCAATAACTTTGACTACTCCCTTTTTCAAAGAAAATCTTTCCTGGTATGGTTTTTGTGCTTCTGGGGAACTCTGTGCTCTCTTTAATTAAATTATTTTGTCTTTCTGCATGGAAAGACTCTGGGAGCTCATTCATATTTGATTATGCAGTGTTGCTATAAGTCCTATGGTAAAATGAAGTGTAACTACACAGGGCTGATGTCATGAAGCAGGAATATATCTATTAAGATGGGCTAACTGTATGGTAACTTTCTTAAACCTGACACTCCAATATTGAGATATAGTGCACTGGGAGAGACAATGTGTTCCCTGTGATAGCCTGATTTTCACATCTTTCAGCTGCTTGCATTTTATCTTTTCAAATGCATGATTGTAAAATATCAAACTCAGCCCATCTGAATATGGCTTTGTTTTTCTTTTGCTAAGTATTAAAGCACACATTCATTAAAGTCTAGTAGATTACAAAAAAAATATATATTGTAGTTTGTTGTGCAGTAACAGATACGATTTCACTAAAAGTAACAATATGTACATTTAAAAATACTTTCCTGAAAACAGCAAGGAGGAAGATTAATATGATGGACTTCATATTCACATAGATGTTTATAATGTTTTTACAGGTAAAAATAAATACATGTGGATTGACTACATTTAGTATTAAGACAGAAGGAGATGATAGTTCAGGGTATTGCAAATAAGCATGCATGCATAACATGTGTCTGTACTATGTGCATCTACATCTGTATTTACATGTGCACGTGTAATTTTGCAAAGCAAAAATCTGTACTGCTGCTCTCCCCCAGGGTAGAGCTGAACAGAGCTGAAGTTATGGTGGAAACACTAAGGTTCTCTTCTCTCCTTAAGTGAGAAAAAGAAGAAAGAAAACAAAGAGCTCTTGAAATTCATCAAGCACTTTGTGCTTGTCATGGAATTCATGTTGTTATTTCTCACTTGCAAGAGTGAAACTGAAAACCTGATTTTTGGGAGCAACATGAGAACCCAACAATAACCTGCAGACTGTAACGTGCTCCTCCCTACTTTTGCATCAACATGTGAATATTCCAGCAGCTATGTCAGCATCTTAGTTTACCTTCCTAAGGAAAGCTAACCAAACAATTCTAAATATGTTAAAAACAAAGATGATGGATTGCAGGCTTTATGAAACATAGCACAACTCAGCCGTCTCATTTTTCATGAGCTTATTGTTTGTTTTCATTTCACAGTTTACCTCTGTTTTACCTACAGAACTGTTCTGTGCCAAACTATTTCTTTAGTTTTTGAGACAGGCTCCATTAAAGAAGTTTTACTTTTGCAAACTTAAAATTTCAAACCAATACCTTTCATCCTGGATAACGCTGGACACAATTGCACATCCTTTGCTCTTCTGGATATCTTTGTAGGAGACTACATTTCTCAGTACAGACTTCAAAACCAAAATTGCTACATATGACTCACTTAATGCACATAGATATTACCAGTGATCTTATATTCGTATGTCTATGTTGTCAGGAACAACGGTTGTATACAAGAAATAAACAAATAGAGGAAATATGGCACTAAAGTTTTAGCATTGTAATGAAACATAACAGAAAATACTACAGAAATGCACCAAACTTTATGTAACCAACTGCTTGAGACGTGTACAATGCTCTCAAATAATATATTCCACCATATTTGTTTTGGGTTTTAATTTCTGGTTAAATTATGGATTTTCAGCTAATTCTATAACATCTTAGAGAAGAAAATAATCTCTGTTTGCAAATCACATATTATAATGTTTTCTTAGACTTTGTTACTCCTAGCCAATGACTGCACTTTAAAAACAGAAATACTGCTGATGTACAAAAGTGAAACAGAAGGCAATAGGATGGTGTATGGGGCTGCTGAATCACAGCCTGAACCTCTGATTGATCACCTGAGGTGACAATGAGTCAGCCACAGGAGCACAGGTGAAGGCAATTCACCTGTGCTGCCAGAAGGGGTGGAGCCAGGCTCCACTCCTCCTAGACCCATTTAAAAACTGACTGCCAGGGGGAAGGAGCTCTTCTGGAGATCTACTCCATTGGAGTTTTTTATGTGAGCCCAGGATACGGGGAGTGTTCTCTTTTCCTTACTCTAGCATCATAATTACATCAGACAGACTCCTGGATACCATGTGTACATTCATTGATTGTACAGACGGCGCTCACAAGGAATCACTCAAACCATGCTTACGAGGGATATGAAGGAGAAGACAGTAAGGACAGTGCTGAGTGGCAAAAAATCTCTTCTCCTGTGTCACTCATGTTGGAAGCAAATACTCAGAATTGTATGTAATTGCCATATGTAATTGCCCACTGATGTTTTTTTCCCCTGTATTGCAGATAGGTCTGAGTGCTCAGGTCAGGTAGTTCTGATGTGAGAGTTTTATATCTTTCGCACATTTCAATATTAGCTTCCCAGTTATCCAGCTATCAACTGTGCACTGTGCTTTGTTCAGTTCTGCTGTCGTGTATACCTTAGCTTGTTACCTACATGTGAGAGTGCTACCTTTGACTCTTTCTGTTATCACTAGGATTTGGAAAGCTTCAGTCTTTTTGGGGGTGACTGTAGAATCAATGGGTCACTGATCATCTATGCAAACTTTTTTCTATTCTCATTTAACCCCAAATTTCTCTTTTTGTTTGTTTGTCTTTTTAGATCCACTAACCTCCTTCTAAGAATATAATTGAATTTCAGACACGGGGGTTTTGTAACCAAGTCCCACTTTTCATACAAAAGTTCTGCTATTTGCAGAAGCTGTTAGAGTGGTTTTTTTTTTTCAGTGCTCTGTTCAGCTCCCAGGATCCCTCAAATCCCCCAGTTTTTGACTGCATAGGAATGTAGCAAACCCAGAGTTCAGGTTTCATTTTTTTCTCATATCTCCACAGACAGAAGGATTGTATTTTCAGACATGACCATAAGGTGTGTAATATTTTATCACCACCTCTCCTACAACCCCAGCATTTTTTGATTGTCTGTTTCAAGTTTCTCCACTTCAACCAGTTCCCACCAAGCTCTAAAATGATCTCCTGATGTTTATATTTTAACCTTACACCTTGCTTTCATTTCCTTCTTATTTTTGTGCTCTCTCCTTCAGCTAGGATGAAGTTCCTACAAGTTAATCTCCTGCAACAGTTCTCTTTAGGCTGGCATTATGCTGTAAGGCACCAAATGCACCCTGGCTCTTAAGTTGGAAAATGATTGGAATTGACTTAAACTTGCTGAATGCAAGCCAATAGAACAGGTACAGCATACACTGCAGCAGAGATGCTGACTCTATTTCTGTGAGACTGTGTACAAGATCTAACAGTGAGAAGTCAGAAAAAATAACTGTATTTAACTTGCCTTGAGGAACTCGCAGGAAAGGGCATTTGAGGGTGGATCAATGACATGATTGAGGTTTAGATCTTGCTGGCTACAGCGATGCCTTTGAATTCTCTGCTCCCCTGTTGACCTGTACAGGAGAGAGGTAATTGATGACAGCCCGTTACCAAGAGCAGGTTATAATACTCCTCTTGTCCATCCACACAGGCAACCTAATTTTGTCTTGTGTCTTGAAACCAGTTTATCTCAAACACCTGTATTCATGGATTAGCTTCCCATGAGAGCTGTTTGGGCATAGTGGTATTCAGTATCCTTAGCATGTCAACATCAGGAGTATAGGATATTATAGGGCATTACTATTATGCTATCGACTGTATGGTTTTGGCAGTGCAGGAAGATTATCTTAATAGTACACATTCTGTAGTTTATTTCTAAGTAATTTCCCAGTGATGTTATAAACACATGCCAGATATAAGTTTAGGATATGAACGATACATTAGTTCTTTCCGAGTTATTATGCAGTGAAAAACATGATTAAGATTCAGTAATATAACATTAATATAATAATATAATGTTATTAGCCAGCTGTTTTCTGACATAATTGGGCAGTTTTCTTCTATTTCTTTCAGGAATGCCAAGATATTTGTAGTTAGTATTACTTCTTTAAAATCTGCTTTACATCTTTGTCTTTTTCTTCACCACTTTTTAATTCATGAAAGGTTACCATGTTCTTGAAACTCTCCTCACTGATTTTTTTCTCCTGATCACCATTATAACAATGCCACATCTCCAGAGCTGGCTGAACACTGATTGTAAAGAACTTGGTTGAAAAATGTTTGTGCTTGCACTTTTTTTTTTTTTTTTTTTTTTTTTTTTTTGTGGATAATCTATCCAAAACTCTGGGAAGGCATTTGTTATTTTGAAATACTTACAAAATAGATTAGCTCAGTTTGAGTCTGTTCACAAGCTTAGGATTTAAACCATAGAAAGTGATCTTTACTGAAATATAATTTTATAAAACATGAAGAAAATGAGGGGCTGGCTTTCTTGAATTTGGACATTGATAGAGACGAGTTTCAGCATCTCTAAAAATGGTACAAACTTGCAAAAAAAAAAAAAAAATGCATCCCATGCTGTATCTGCACAGCAAGCAGATAGGCTGGATAGCAGTGGTTGATCTGCTTTAGCTTCTTCATTTACCAAAGCTGTTCATTAGCCTGTGGAGAACACTTTGGATTGTCCTGTGTAAGCATGCATGCCGGCAATGAAAGTAGCTTCAAGAAAAGTGGATGTTCACTGGCCAGGTGTTGAAGGACCAAATACTGAAATCCCCTGAAAGGATTCATTTGATAAATCTACTATACTCCTAGAATTAGGCTATCTTACTTAAAATCCACATATATAACTTTTTTCCTCATGTTATATGTTTTACATTACAAATGTTTTGATGATATATTGTTTTTCCTGTTCACCTTGGTTTCTCACTCCTGTCAAAAACAAAACAAAACCTCTCCTTGCAGCCTGGGTAGTACATATACTCCCCAAATAGTAACTGCAAGTTTTTTTTTCTATTAAAGAATCAGATGAGAAGTGTCACATAATCTTTACTAAGTAATACACAAACAAAAGTATCCAATAAACTAACACTAATGAACTAATGAGATTAGCAGCCATTGGATTCTGTGCCTTCATGCATACATATTTAAATTTTAGAAGTTCAAGAAGCAAATCTAAATTAAGACCTATTTTGCTACAGGACATGGGATTGATCTCGACTGTATTTCCAAAATAGGTATGTTTTCCTCACAGAGGGAGAGGGAAGAAAGAGAGGCTTCTGATAGCAGGAGATGCTTTATGTGGTCGTCTTGTTCAATTTTACTGTTTCAGAGAGCTAAACTATATCAACTACGTGCCCTACAAGGAGAGACTGAAGGATCTGATGCTGTTTAGTCTGGAGAAAAGGAGGCTAGGGGAGACCTTATTGCTCTTTTCCAATAGTTGAAAGGTGTTTACAGCGAGAGCGGGGCTGGTCTCTTCTCACTGGTGACAGGTGACAGGATGAGGGGAAATGGTCTTGAGTTGCGCCAGGGTAAGTTTAGGTTGGATATCAGGAAAAACTTCTTTATAGAAAGGGTTTTTAAGCACTGGAATTGGCTCCCCAGGGATGTGGTTGAGTCACCATCCCTGAGTGTGTTTAAAAACCATTTGGATGTGGTGCTCAGGGACATGATTTAGCAGAGGGTTGTTAGAGCTAGGGTAGTATGGTTAGATCATAGTTGGACTCAATCTTAAAGGTTTTTTTCCAACCTGCATGATTCTATGAACATTCTATGAACAACTCCAATTGCTTGTACTCCCTGGCCCTCACTGAACATTTCTAGATGTGGCCTGGAAATGGTTGATATTTAGAAGAGTAGTGCAGGTTTAATTTGTTAGTACATTAGTACATAGGGTAATCCCTAGCCATATCGCCATCGACAAACCAGGCCATCCCTGTGCATTTCAAGAATGTGCAAAAGTGGACTCTGTAAAAAGCTCTGAACTGATTCAGCAGCCATGAAAACTGACAGAAAACTGCCTTCCTGCATCACCTAAGCCTGGTCCCAATACCAGGTGTTTCTCCCAGGTGCAGGGCACGCAGCAGTTCCTAGTCCCAGGCCAAGGCAGTGAGAAAAACTGAGCAGAAGCAGCCCACAGAAACACAGCTGGATGCATTTGTCCTCTTTCTCCCTACTCCCACAAGAGTCTTTGGAGAATGATGAATGACAATAAGAACTAGCACAACACGCTGACTAAAATCTTGGGGACGTGTAGGAAACCTTGCCTCTGTTATTAATGCTAGTGTCAAGAAATCAATAAGGATTGCATGTTTCTCCTGATAGTATCCTGGATTATGTTCCTCGCTGGCAGTTTTCCATGTTAACACAATTGGTGTATGCTTGGCTATCACACCAGCAAAAAGTAGCTAAACCCTCCAGCACAGCAGAAAAACGTTATTAACATATGCATTACACTGTGCCATGGGCTATAGAGGGTTCAAAAAGCAGTAATCTTCATGTCAACTGCCGCATACACACATCAGCATGCCCCTAGAAACCAATACAAGGCTTTTTTAGTGGATGGATGCGCAGCTGGCAAATTGGAGGAAGCAAAGTCTTCCTTTCTCATTTTCTTCCCCCATGTACTTGCTACTTCAGGTCTAAAGACAAATAACAAGATGTTTGTCTGCTGGTTCTATGTAATTAGTATGACAACATTCCCAGTCAATGTAATTGCTATAGTAAGAAATTTCAGAATAGGATTACGAGTTGACACTGGTTCTTGGGTTCGTCAGTTTGTGATAGTGCTGCCCGCCAGCACAGCATCTGACAGAAAAGGCTAGCTCATGAGCTCACTCCTGGAGGAAAGTGCCTTGTAGTTCCCACCCTGCTTGTCAAGAGGCTTTTGCAAGTCTTACAAGACATTTAATGAATTCCCTAGTGCTTGCACATTCAATTTCCATCCTTTCTTTTTAATCTTCAGTGATTTTAGCAGCAATGTCCTGGGAATCATTTTGGTACAAAAACTCTAATAAGGAAAAAGGCAGGGTGACATTTAATTAACAAAATTAATTAGTACTAAATAGAGAAAGAGCATTCTCTAGCCATTTATGAGACAACATCTGAGAATGGAGGAATGCTAAAGATGACAGCTGGAAATTGTGTTCAATTAAAAAGCAAAATACATTCAGAAAATATGAGAAAAAACTAATTTCTGCACTAAAATTTTAACTTCACACTGCTGATTTTCATCTTTTCTTGCCACTCTGACAACGTTCCTCTAGATATACAGTAACCCGTGTAGAGAATTTGAAATCGTCAATAATATCCTTGCATTCATTTTCTGGATACTTTAGAAAGTATCTGCAAGGTCCCCCTCCTCCAAGGATTTTGTAAAATGGAGTTTGATAACTGAACACAAAGTTTAATGAAAGTAACAGCTGAAAAGAATCAGTTACATCCACCATTCCTAGTAATTATACGTTGTATCATTGCTGGACCACTTTAGTTTTATGAACCAACTGAAAAGATGTTCTTGAATGGTATTTAAAAAAAAATAAAAGCAAGTGTTCTTTATGGCAGAGATTTTTTTACTATTTTTAACTCACTGCTGTTTTATTGCTCTTAACTCTCTACAACATAAAATCAGGAATAAATCTCCCAGTTTAATCTTAGCCTATTAGTTTTTCTTATTTCTTCTAGCTCTGATGTTTAGTGTGAAACAAGCTAAAGCCAAAATATTGTAAATTAAGATAAAACCACAGTCAAACAATGACTTGAATGGAGTTATTGAAAGTAGTGATAAATGATCCTAACATATATATTGAGCTTTTCAGAGACAAAGGCTACAAAGGAGTATATGTAGTCTCTACTCGTGCCAAATTGTTTCTTCATATATTCTGGAAAGTAGGGAAAGCAGGTTGCTCAGTTGTCCTTGAGCATTCACAGTCTTGTCTGTTTCAGGACAGACTCATTTTCTCAGGAACCCTTTCCCCTTTACAGGAAGAAATGTCCTGCCTCGCTGCATCTATATCACTCGGAAAGTAGGGTCTCCAGAGGCACTCTCCTGGTAAGATACAGCTGCACACCAGCCTCTCCATACCTCTGTTCCTAAAGACGTACTTCTAATACAAGATTTTGTAACTTAAACCTCAGATTGAAAGAAAAGTTGAAGCTTGAAAGAATTTTGAATATATTCTCCAGATTCTCTAGATTCTCTATGCAGAGAGAAGGCATACAGCAGCCTGTCTAAAGAAAAATCAAGAGCAAAGATATTTAAATCAGGATTATAGGATTTATAAAGCAAGGAAAAAGCCCGGTGTTCCCAGGAGTTGGATATTTTAGATAGCCACATGAAATATATATGCACTATTCCCAAGTGTGAGCTCTAGCATGTTGATGACATGTGCCTTCTACAAAACAAATATAAAATGAGTTATGAAGTACTCAAGTAAATGGAGAGTAAAATACAAAAGGAAAAAAAATAAATACATAGTTTATGGTCCAGCTGCCATGGAAAAATTATTGTCCAGAGTAAAAGAAAGGTAATCTGAAGACTCTGAGCCAGACACTGTAAATCACATCATGCTTGCTCCCTTAAAATTGAATACTGTGATTTTTATTTATTTTTTAATGCAGAAGATAGAAGTATCCTTAGGACCTATTTATTCGATAACTAAAATGCTGCATTTGACCTTGAGTTCATTCATGAACGTACAAAACTGCGTATTTTGACTGCAGTTAGATACAAAAAAATTAAGAATAATCTTCCTGTTTGTGGGATAGTCTCCATATCTGTGTTTACATACCTTTGTAGAAGAGGTTCCTATAACTTACATTATCTTTTGAGGGATGTATGCCAAATTTTGAAAAATTTGGCCCATCTTAAATTATTCTAAAAAGTCAATAACACGATATGGTATGGGTAGATGTGCTTGATATTATTTTTACCATTCTCAGTGCTCAAATTCTTGAAGCATACATTAAGCCAAAATCTAATCTCCAGTGATACTTGGACAGGCTTGAGAGTTTTTTGGAGAGGAATCTTATGAGGTTTAACAAAGGCTAGAACAGAGCTCTACACCTGGGGAGGAATAACCACGTGTATTAATGGCGTTGATCTGCTGGAGAGGAGCTTTGTGGAAAAGGACTTGGATGTTCCTGGTGGACAACAGTGTGTCCTGTGGCCGAGAAGGCCGATGTTTCCCTGGGATGATGAAAAAGAATATGGCTAGTGGTTTGAGGGAGATGATCCTCCACCTCTCCTCTGCCCTGGTGAGATTATGTCTGGAATCCAGTGTCCATTTCTGGTCTCTTCAGTTCCAAAAAGACAGGAATTTCCTAGAAAGAGCCCAGCAAAGGGCCACAGAGATGATTATGGGATTGGAGCATCTCTTGTGTGAGGAAAGACTGAGAGACCTGAGCCTGGAGAAGACTGAGGAGGGTCTTAGCAATACTTACTAATATCTAAAGGGAGGGTCTTAAATGGATGGGGCCAGACTCTTTTTGGTAGTGTCCCGTGACAAGACAAGGGGCAACAGGCACAAATAAATTCAGTGAATTCCATATGAACATGAGGAAAAAATTCTCTACTTTAATAGCAACAGAGCACTAAAACAGACTGCCCAGAGAGACTGTGAAGTCTCTGACTCTTCAAGACCCATTTGCATGCTTTCCTATGTGATCTGTTGTGGGGAACCTGCTTTAGCAGGGATTGTATGATCTCCAGAGATCCCTTCTGACCATACAATTCTCCGATTCTGTGATGATTACTGAAATTAGTGAGTGAGGGACTTTTCACTGTCTCTCCACTACTTAGGTTACTTCACCGATGCTCTCACTTTCACAGTGAGAATGCACTGTGTTCTAATACTATGGAATGCCGTAAAAGGATTTTTTCAAGATAAAGGAAATACTGTTAGCAAACATATTACCTTTTCAATTGCTGATCTTACACTTTCTCTTATAAACACTTTTCAAAAACCAGAAGTGAACTTCTCTCAGTAAATGTATATTTATTATTAAATGTACACTGGAAGATTCATTAATGAATATTTGAGAAATATTGATAATGTATCTTCCTTACGTCTTTTATCCTGAAAGATCTACTGTGTTTTCAAAGGCACAACCATGCAGTTTGTAGAAAAAAAGAAGTAACACCAAAACCACAGCACAAATGTACACAAAACAAACAAACAAAACCATCAAAAACCTGTAAGATTGAGAATTGAGTATTACAATTGGGAATGCAGCACTGATACAATAGAAAAAAAATATATTTAAATACAGACATCCTTTCTACATGTTTAGGTTTAATGAATAGGCTATGAAGCAGTGTATGGACCCATTTTTGACCATGCGAATTCCTAGGAAGGATGGATACACTTGGATTAATTTAAAATATTCACCCATTTTCCATGTAATAAATTAATCTTAAAAAAAAAAACAAAAAACAAAAAACAAAACAAAACAAACAAACAAACAAAAAAAACCAACCTGATAGAAATAAATTTTCCAATTTAAAAAAAGAATAAAAATCAAAGCTCCTAAAAGTCTTAATGAAAATTATTTTGATTGTGAAAGAATGAAATCTGAAATTACCAAGATCATATATGCAACCTGCAGTCTTTGCCTGCAGATGGCAAACTGCAGTCCCGGCAGCTGCTAATTAAAAGTGATGCATAATTCAGCTTGGTTTTCCTGTTACCCTCCAGAGACCTGAGACAGAGAAATGTCACTGTGATTCTGTTAATCTGACCAGAATAGTCAGGTCTGATGTTATTTCTACTGCTCATTGATAGCCAGCATGGAAACTAAGAAAAATCATTAATCAGCTTTCACCCCCTAATGTTTCCTTCACTGAGAGCTTTCTAGTAGGAGTGAAGAAGGAAAGGAGGTGAAGAAAGCCCTAGATTTTCAGTTGCTTGGCTCTGGGACCCAACAGGATGCTGAAAATCCTCAAACACCCGTCTCCACAGCCTATTTGTTGGCTTAACAGGCTGTAAGAGCTTCAGAAGGCAATCTGAGAGATTGCCATGAAGGTCTACTTCAACCCTCCCAAACATGCTGAAGTCACACCAAGTTTCTGTAATGGTCTGAGTTTCACAGCTTGGAAAATGCCCTACCAGAGGTAGAACATCCAGAATGTACTCCATAACAAGGTCAGTTGATTCTAACAGCAACTTTCAGAAATACAGTGTTTAAAATGTTCTATTTATAACATACAGTTTGCAACAATATATAAATTACTTATTTAGAAATCATTGAAATTTCAGTTAAGTGAAAACAGAATTCTGCTTCTTTTTTTCCCTAACTTACAATTCAAAAATTGAGCAATGATTTGATGGTTATGAAGCCAATTCAGTCAAAACAATTTCCCACAGTAAATTGTTCAACAGTCCCAAGTTCTTGTGCTTTGTTTAGTTTTGTTGTTTAACAAAATAAACGGATGATTTTATGGGGTATCATCTATGAATGTAAGATTCTGAAACATCTTTAGTCCGGCACTTAATGGTAGTAACAAACCCATTACTAAGGAAAAAAAACAACACAAACCTGCAATGGGACTTACACTCTAGCATGCATTTTTTTCCAGCAAAAACCACAGTGTTCTAAAGTCAAACTCCAGCTGCTTGCTTTTTAAATGAATCTTAAGTCAGTCATCTCTAATTCAGAGTTTTCAGAGACGGAAGTATTAACCTTATTCTTCTGAACTACCAGTCGGTAACTGAATACCCATTTAGAAACTGTCTCTCTTGGCACGCATCAAAGGGTTCACAATCCCTTTGATGGTGTCATCTTGTTGCCCACACCTTATTGAACAGGTTTTCAGTGGACAGAAAGTCTGCCACAGAAAAGCATTAGCCCACTGCTACTTTCTGAACCAGTTATAATTACACCGAATTAAGGCAAACTCTGGATTCTTTTGTCAAAGCTAAATTTAGTCAAATTTGGGATGTGAATATATTTTACTTTAGTTCTGTTTATCTGACTAATTCTGACTGCTCCCTTAGAGACTTATCTGAGAAGCTTTCCATCCTTCTCTTTGCCTTTGATCAAAAGCTGTCAGAATTTACTTCATTTACATTTCAGACCCACTGATTAATACCACGTCCTTTGGGTTATGAAGTGTTGTTGGATGACAGAACTAAGACAAACTGTTCCAACTTGTTCATACCATGGTATCACCTCAAGATTATTATCATCCTGTTATTATGCCATTCCTGCATTTGCATGCCTGGGAAGGGAAGGAGCTCTCTTGTTGCAGAAATACTGATCATCTTTGTTTTTTAGGACAATAATTGTCTCTTGGTCCTAGGGATAGCGTTACTGCTAAAAGTGTTCCTAGTGTAAAAATAACAAGCAGGCTGCTGGGAGCATAATTCTTTTTCAAATGTTACTCCACAAGTACAGTAACACCTCATTTTGTGGAAGTTTATGAAGACCTATGGCAATGTTCATTTGGAAGGGATCAGCTCTGATAGATACAAAGCCGTTCTGACCAAATAAACTCAGTAGTGAGAATATTTCTTTGGTCTGTCTTGCAGAATGTTCATCGTTTTATCTTGCTAGTAATGAGCATGGTACATTGGCATGATATTTTGTCAACTAAATCTGTGTTTCTTGATAACCTCTCAGTTCCAGGCTCACACCAGAATTCCCTTTCCCCAAGAAGAGTTCAGTTAATCTCCTGTTAAACTCTAAAGTGATACCACAGGTCACTAGAAGAATATTCCACTTTTATTATTTCTTTCATTGCCATCCTCCTTGTGGAGCAAATGTTTCTGACTAAGAGCCTTATGCTTTTCCTGGCTTTGACAATCAGTACCTTGGTACGATGAGCACAAAATGAGTAAAGCACAAAGTACAGTTTCTCCTATGGCACTGGCAAGTTAATTGTACAGGCAAATGTATGACTACCATGTACTGGTATTGCTAAAGAACAAACAAACAACAACAAGAAATACATTCTTCTGCCATTACCTCCAGGGCTACACATTGTAACTTTGCTTTTAAGACTTACTTTTTTAGAGATCATTTATGCATTTGATACATATTCTTTCTGTTCCTGCAGGTGTTTAAGGTTAAAAGTACTGGTTTCTTTCTTGGCTATCATGAATATCTGCACAAAGATAAAAGCTTACTAGCTGGTTTGAGATGCAACACGGTCATACTTTGTATTTTCCTAGTTTATTCATTTATTGACTGTGAATTGCTCCAAAGTTTTCAAGACTTTTATATCTTCCTACTAGCAGTCATTCTTGATACTCAGGATGAAATTTTTACATTGGTTTACTTTAGTTAAGGAGAGTGAATACTGAAACTGTTCCTTTAGCATTAAGAAAATAGCCTTAACAATCTTTTCACTCACTTGTCAGAGGACAGAGTGACTGCCAGATTTCTGTTGTCTTTTCAAGACATTTAAATGCTTTCAACTGCTAACTAAAGTTTATAGAATTCACTAGGGTCTTCCCAATGTACTCTGCAGGTGCAGATACAAGGAATCGAATGCCAGTTTTCAGTTTCTTTTCTTATTACTTAAATTAAAGATCAAATGTTTTTACTACTTCATATTACTTATCTTTGGAAAAGTATCAACTTAGGAGCCATGTGAGGATAACCAGGATAACCTTTCATTCCTTCTTTACCTGGAATGTTGTGTTTCTATACTAGAAGTGGACAAAATAAGTTTGTAAATGGACATAGCAGTTATAATAATTATGCATCAAACCAGAACGTGGTAATCTTTTCACAGTGGTTTAAAAACTTCCACAGAAAACAGAGATATATATTCAGATTACACTATGCTGCTAAAGTGTCTGTGAAAAGAGCGTGAGCTATTAGATCCCTAAGTAGCATTACCATTAGCACAACCTTGATGTTAAAAGAACAGGGTTTTTTTTTTTTGGTTTTTTTTTTTTTTTTTTTTGTTAACAATGAAAGCAAATGAGGAATGTAAGGAATTGTGTAATGTAAGGAATCGTGTAATTTTGACATTGCAGGGTCTAAACAGATTAATTTCCCTGGAATTTTTTGAGCAGTAATGAAGGATGCACCATTTCTCGAACGCAATGTAGCCCCATGTCACAGACAATATGTATGCATACAGTTCAGAATATTACGGTGAAAATCACCACGCAGCCTTTAAAGATTAAGAAAGATTATCTCTCAACTTCAGAGGAAAAGACTGCTCTTGTATTTGGAGGTTACTGTATGTATATTTAGAGCTCAGAAAAAGCTATCAGAGATTTAATTTTAGAGGATAATTCATATTTCTTGCTCCTCCTGCTGCACTCTAATGCCCAGAGTGTTTCACTGTAATACCCAAAGATGTTTATGTTGTTCTGGTAACCATAAGAAATGAGAAACATGAGTGCCCACAAGACAATCTAAACAGCAACACATAGTGCTATAGACCTGTACCATACTAGAACAGAAATGTATACAAGGTACAGAGGGTCCTGTCAGGAGTGGTCCCAGTTCAAGTGACAAATCCTTCCTGAATTCTTTTTCTTTTGACTGGGTCAGCAGGATGTGTGGATACTATTTTAATCTTAATTTAGTAGAAAAAAATGACCAGTGAAGTACCCTTACAATAAAAAACAGAATACAAATTGACTACGATGCAGGGGTGAAAAGATATATTGACTAATTTGTAGATCAGCCATTACACAAATGAAATAAATATTTATCCAGTTTAAACATGCATTCTGTTTCAATGTAGACAAATATAGAGCAAAAGGATGTTACTGGAACACAGCCAGCTAATTTCATTTAGCGTAGTCTCTCATTTTCAGTAACCAATCAAAATTAAACTGATGCCTCATAGCCAACAATGCTCAGTGCATTTAACACAAAAATTGTTATTTCTCACTCTCGCATAGTACTGTATTGAAAAGGAACTTAAACAAAATCCTTGGGAAACGATAAATGCTCTCAGACTGAGCAATTGAGAAGAGTGTCAGTCTCATATGACTGGCTAAGGAAACTGCTTTTTTTGCCTCGTTCTTAGGCCCAGAACAAATCCTTATTGCTTCTAAATATCACAGGTTTTATTTGCTTTGAAATAGCAGCTTTAAATAGGATATGTGTACCAGTTCAAGAAGAACCAAGTGAAAAATAAGTACCTGGGCAGTGTAGACATTCAAGAATAGGAGTAATAAACTCCTGTCACATAAGCTTTTCCAAACAGAAAGACATGTTTTTGAGCTTAAATCTATTTTCTCAAGCTTTTTTACCCCCTTCTCTTTTAAAATTAGTAATAAATTTGTAGTCACTTTTAGGTTGTTAAACTGTGCTTGAATATCTGCACAACTCAAGCAGATGTTAGAATATTCTGAAGAGCTTCCATAATTTCTAAGTGGCCATATTACAATTTTCTTCTAGTAGGCTGTACCCTACTAGATACTGCAGAGACAATTCAAGGAAAGAACATCATCTCAGCTGTACTGCAGCTCTAGGGCCAAATCCCTCTTTTTGACTGACAGGAGTTGGTGCTGCGTACACTTGTGCATCTTGGATGAACTGAACAAGCAGAGAGACGGTGTTCCTACATGCACAATATCATGATGAAAAAGGATTAGTTCTCAATAGTGATTAAAGCATAACAGACCAGTGAGCTTCAGTCTTGGGACCAATGAGAAAGACTTGGAGATTCTCTACTGACCCACAGGATAAGTTGAGGGAATCTGGCATCCCCAACTACAAGACAATGGCTTGTACCCATGCATACAACAGTACATGCCTCAAAATCAACATAGGAAAATGAAGTTGTTGCTTGCAAACTTGTCATTCTTTTACGTGTAGATGCAACAAAATAAATGACTTCTCATGGGATTTCTTTAATTTGCTGTGAACTCTCTTTTTAATAGAAATATTTGGAAAAGTAGGCCATCCTTTATTTTGCAAAAAGAAAGCCAGTTGAACATGAACCTCAAGTGCAAATATGCTTAGTTACATGATTTAACTCCTGGTATTGCTTTCTTCAGTATGATTTGCTCAAGAACAAACATTCCACTTATAATTGAGTGGTAATGATGAGTATATAACATTTCCAAATAACTATATGCTTTGATGTATAAACATTAGTTTTCAAAATAAGACCCTAGCCACAAGCAGTTGACAATAAAGATGAATTAAATCCGCTTTAAAAATGAAGAGCAAATAAAGGTAATCCAGTAAATGTAGATATAAGAAGCAGAAGCAATCATATTTACCTGTGATTATGTTATAGACTAGTTATGCTCAAGGTATTTGAAAAACGTTCTCCACTGAATCAGTTATTGAATTTTATCAAAATAGCATTCTGGGGTTTGCAATACATCCTGTTTGAATGGATGGCAGGATTTACTTCACACAAGAAGGAATCTAGAACGTAGTCTCAGATTTCAATAAAACTTCTCCAAGAGTAAAGCTAAGTGGAGGACTGCTTCCTAGTTTGCAGTTGTTTTTTTTAAAGTGATCTTGTCTGCAAGGATAGACTGAATTGAAATAAAGAAGAAATTTGGAGAGAACTGCTCAGTCTTGAATAGAAAAAAGAAAAAAACAAAGGAACAACACCAGGCATACGTCTGAGAAGACATTACTCTAGCAAAGATCCTAATAAATTGCCTTCAACAACCATTGGGGAATAAGATGGAAGTGATGTGTGTAAAATGCAGAGGTTTAGGTAATACATTAAGAGAAATCTATCATTGAGAACACAAAGAAGGAATCAAATTGGCTAAGTGGAGGAATTTATATTTTCAAGAGTTGGTTAAACCAGAATCAGACAAGAATTGTTCAGCTGTAACTGCTCCTCTCCTGGGATTAGAATAACACAGAGGTCTTTTTCAGCCTTTCTTTTACAGTCTTGCTGAAGAGAAAACATTTTGGATTTTAACATCTGTAAGCTTCAATGTGTTAGAAAATACGTGAGAAAATACCCCAATTTTTGGAAACATCTTTCACAATAATCAGTGAAGTTACTCTAAAATGGACCTTAATCATGGTTTAACTAGAAGTCTTTGGTGTGAAAGAACCCTCATTTTTCACACAAATAATTTTGCTCAGGTAAATCTAAAACTAAGTTAACTGCTCATTAATTCTTTCCCAGGTGGTTTCTAAGATCTGTATCACAAGTTTCCTTGGCAACAGCAGACAGCATACCGTGACATTTATCCACTAAACCACACAAAACTGTGAATCCTTAACGTGTGTCCACCTAAGAAGATAAGCAGAGACTGATGGCAAGCATATTCCCCCATGTGTTCTTGATCCAGCACCTATACGCATGAAATGCAGTCGCTGTGGAAGGTCATGGCATCCTGTGGCACACTGCATATGCAGATAGCAGGTACAAGTGCATGTAGTACTTGCTTGTGCCTTTTCTCCCTGTACAGATCCCACTACAAGCACAAAGGAAGATGTGAGACTTGGAACTCCAGGCAAACACAGCTGCAATTTCCTAAATAAACTCTTTGCCCAAACTGGCACAACATTTGCTGCTCTGCAACAACTTAAACCAGCCAATACTCATCAGGAAATAAAACAAAACAGAACATTTTCATTTGGGATTTTTATTCTTGATAATCTCATCACTGTTATTTTTGGTTTATTTTTGGTTCAAAAATATTCACAAGAATCATCTCAAACATTTCAAACACTGTCAGTTTCTTTGTTCTAAATGGTGTGCAGTAGATATCTGAGAAAAAAGGGAGTCAAATTGGCTAACTTCAAAATCCTGTAACTGTGTCCCTAAATATTTCAGTTGCTGTCTATGTGAATTCACCTGTTACTGGACTAGACCATCGTAACAGATGTTTGTGACCTGATAATAGAGAAAACAACTGGAAGAAGATGGAAATCTCTATGTTGGAAGTGAAGGAGGTCAGGATCTATCACAGCAGGAATTTGAGAAAGAGTATGTTGAACCAGTGAACAATTGTCTCTGAAATGGGCAAGTGTGAGGTCCTCAGGGAAGAACACAGAGTGACTGACCACAGCCACTACAAAGGAAGCTGAATTTTTCCTAAAATTCAGGGAGCCAGAGGGCAATGTTTATTATTTATTTTTTTCTCAGCTACTTCAGCTGAAAAAATCAACTTGTTGTGTAATTTTTTGTCCTCAAGTTAACGAAATGAGTCAAATATTTGTCTTCCTGAGTTAACCAGACTGCAATATGGATGTATTCATGACTTACCCAGAGTCAAGAGTATGAATATCAAACAAGGAACAGAAAACCTTTAAGAAAAGCACTAGGGTTGTGTTGGCTTTAACTCATAAATTCCTTCTTGCCAACTGAGATGTGCAACATCTTGTTAGTGACCATATTTTAAAGACTTGTAATGAAGCTCACATTTTATTGTGATACAGCTGTATATCACTGTTGCTATTCTGCTTAGTGTATTTTGCACTTGTGCTGTGATTTCAATTCATTCCTTTATCACACTGCTAAAACTAAATAATTGGTGAATTCAAATAACTTAAGTGAATTTGTATTATACATTCAACCTTCCACCTGTGGAATAACTTAAAGAACACTGTCAGAAAGCACTGGGCTCAGGATAAGGAAGTTAATTTTACTATGACAGCATGCTAATACAAAAAAATGAATGAGCATATGAAGTTTATTATTCCTACTGTGATTCGAACTGTGGTAGTACTGAATCTTAGGTATCAGCTCCTCTACCATACAGCAAAAAAAAGATTGAGGTAAGTGTTGTGCCAAAGTGAAGTTTTTGCAGATTTGTTACAGTGGAATCGACCTCGTCAAGATTGCCTCTTAATAAAGCAGAACATCCTAGGATATAAAGAGCCGTGTTTTCTTGATCTGATTCCCTATTGATTTCAACAGCAATGTGTATGTCATTCCAATACTGAAGCATTACACTTGGCAGTGAGGGCAAGAAAGATTAAAAGGAATCTTCCTGATCTCCAATTACATGTATTTAAATATACACTGGACTCAGTGCATTAAAAGGCAAAAGCCTGGAATTGTAACAGTAACAGATTCACAATTTCTTTTATTCATTTTCTGTGGACACAGTCAGACCTCAAGGAGCAAATATGAACTGATGCTGGATTTTATTTTATTTTTTTTCCACTTAGATTCTTCTCTCAGGTATGTCTTCATCTATATTCAAGTTTACACACTGAATAACAATTTTTACTCATCACTGTTTCAGTTTCTGTGGCCCATGTTATTTTTTAACTTTAAAATTAGGTTACCTTCCTCTCAATGCCACTCCTAACCATGGAGACAGAATATGTCAAACTGATTTATGCCTGGACTCTTACCTCAAGATCAAGTTATTTTCCCAAGTATGTATGTCAGGATAATATGTAATCATAAAATGTGGAAACAAATTTGGTTGAAATTTTTCTAGAGTGTAAGTAAAAGAAATGTACATATATACATTTCATGTAGAGATGCAGATCTTAATACATGATCCTTCATTGATTTTCTCAAAGAGAGGAGGGTACTGAAGAAATAACAAATCCATTTATTTCTTGGAACGTATGCTGATCACATCCCAGCAAATTTCATCAGTTATTCAAACTAATAATTCATTCAAACTCTGCTACATGGAGACAAACATTACTCAAATTAAAACAGTAATTCTGTACAAAAATGGGTTTACTCACTGTGCTTAATTGACATGAGATACGTGGAGATGAATTATTGATCACAAATCAGAACAGCAGTCTTACGAGAGAAAAATTGAGAAAGACTGTAGAGTGAACATATCTGAAATGCGAAATTAGGAGCAGAGGCAAGAAGAGAAAGCAACCTTTGCTTGAAAATGCCTGTATCATCATACCTATGGGGGTGCTAGGGTTGAAGATAAGGCAGGATCACTGTGGTCATGAGAAAACAGGAGAGAAAGCCATGTCTCAGTTTCCTTGGTCACTAGGAGGAGTGGATGGCTCTATAAGATACTAGTCCTTGCTCTTTAAACCTCACCTAGAAGCAAGGCAACATTTAATTCACAGAGATCATTGCTCTTGCTCTGTCTTCAAACTTTATCAATGGCTAACCAGAAAATAGTAGAAACTTGAATTGCCACAGGGTATTAATTATTTATTTAATATATTTTTTTCAAGCTCATAGAGACGAGGCCCAGGAAAAAGTTTAGCACAGATACTTTCAGATGCTGCCTATCAGCTTCATTACTAACCTAGCATTTTGTTTTGTTGAAACAGTCTTCAACTTATGATTCTAATACAGAATTCCTATTGAAAATGTTATTTGAGATGATAGTGAGTAGACAAGAGAATCAAGGGATAGAGATGGTGCCTGTACAGATCTGGCAGAACAAACGGGGTCTGCACTAACATTTGTGGATGTGAAGAAGAGGTACTCTATTTAAACAATTATGATGGTCTTTCAGATGCCCTCAAAATGAAAGAGCATACTGTTTACTGAAGGTGACAGTAAACAATGATACTGACACCCCAAGAAAGACAAGTGCGCAATTTCCAGAAGAAGCAACGCCCCACGACATGAATTATCCTGAAGTTGTTCAAACGTAGAAAGAATGAAGAGAAAATTCAGGCAGCTATCAAAAACCATCTGAGATCTGTAGTTTCATCTACGTAGTATCTAATCTATTTAATAGTAATATGAAATAGGTTGGTATATAATTTAATTATGCTACACTTACTTATACTTCAAACTACGTCTTGAAAAAAATGTAAGTGGATAAAGAACAAGAAGAGAGGTTAACACTGATTTTTGATGAATCTGAATGCAGTAAGTTTGGTGCTGACTATATTTACACCATTAGTAATTGTGTTTTCCAGTGTTAAAATTTTGTTTCCACCCATGCTATGGTGGTAACCACGTGTCAGTTCACATTTTCATACCATTTGCTTCCTATCTGCTGATGAATTTCTTCTGGACATTCCCAAAATCCCAAACTGCAAACACAGAATCATAGAATGGCCTGTGTTGAAAAGGACCACAATGATCATCTACTTTCAACTCCCTGCTATGTGCAGGGTCATCAACCACCAGACCAAGCTGTCCAGAGCCGCATCCAGCTTGGCCTTGAATGCCTCCAGGGATGGGGCATCCACAACCTCCCTGGGCAACCTGTTTCAATGAGAACATCATTCAGGTGGATTCTTACTGCCCTCCAGCTGGTAACACCATTACTATTATTTATATTAAAGTACACTGAGAGGATGGAGGTTCTGACCTGCTATTTTCTGCTTTTGTAAGTTGTGTTTGCTGTCTTGCTGAATTACTCTAGCCAATAAAATAGCAATGCACTTCACCACTGAATTTCTAACGAATTTTACTCATGTTTTCCACAATGAAGAAATTCTAAATGAGAATTAACAAACTTGAAAGAAACATTCCTGTGTTACTCAGGCACCGTAAGTAGTATTTGAGATAAAATACGGATTTTTATTAAGACCAGTAAAAATGTCACTAAAATCTCTTCCTCTGTACTATGCTGTAGGTATGTACACACTATACCCACAGCAAATTTTGCAGTAAGTGACTAAAAACATCGTAGTTAATAAGTGATATTCCTACTTATTAAAGATACACCGGATGACTATCACTCTTCCTTTTACCATGTTATTAATTGCCTTATTAGGAATGCAAATCAATGTCCACTATGTAAAATGGAAAACACAAAAATCAATGCATGTCCTGTTACGTATGGTTTAGATTCAGATTTTTTTCCAAGTGTCTCAGGTTCAAATTAAATGTTGAATAGTAAAAAAAAAACTTTAAGTGCTCACTTTAAGTCAATTATGGTTTGATTCTGTAGATTTTTTATATTTACTTTTAATGTATCAATATAAAAATAGAGACCAGAATTAAAAGAGTAGTTTTGTAAAATAAACTTTAACTCTAATTAAAAACACAAAGTAAACCATTCAAAAGTAAAGCCAAAGGAAGTCAAGAGTTAGGTTGCAAAAATACATTAGGATGCCTTTTTTTTTCTCCTCATTTATTATTTCAGCCATTTCAGAGACCATGTCCAGAATTCTAAAGCTGCTTTCTTTTCTCCACTTATATATCAGGATCAAAGTCACTCTTATGTCCAGTTACATGCTTACAGTTGCTGAAAAACTGCTTTTATTTCTCTTATGTAGTCCCTGGGACTTTTTGCAGTTGCAAGTGGTATGTTGTAAGTTCTTTTCATTTTCTTTGATACAGTTTTTTTTATCACTAGAAGTCACCTGGGATTAGAACCCCTTTTAGATCACCCATAATCAAAGAGGAAATGATGTTAAAATTCAGTATTTCAGACCGTCAGCTTTCAGCTAACCGATTGGTTACAGAGGTCATCTCCTGCTACAGCATGCAGGTTTATCACTGCAGTCATCTAAAAGGCAGCCTCTGGTAGTTCCATTTATTTCACTAACAAAATACAGAAGAATCATTAAAAAAAAAAAAAAAAAAAAAAAAAAAATCAGTGATTTCCATCTTTACCAAGTGTGAGGATTTATAATTTCAAGTTCTGTAGAATTTTCCGTTGGGTTATTTTATTATTTATGTTCTGTGATTTTTGTAAGAGCTGAAAGAAGTGCCAAAATACTGCCCATTTTCTTATGGTGTCCACTGAATATACAGAGAAGTCAGTAAGCTTTCATATAATGTTTAAATAAAGCATTCCAGTGTTGTGTCTATAGAGTACCAAAAGGACAGAGGCTCTCACATGTGAGAGCTGAAACCCTGTAAAATGGATCAAATCAAAGATATCTAATCAACTACATTTAATTTCTTAAAGATAATACTGGAACAGAGCCTTATCTTCTTTGTGCAATCTCCCCAAGCACAACTTCTGGATTTCAGTAGAAATATATTTCTTTTTCTTAGCTAGCTTTAAAAAGAATTTTACTTTGAGTGTTTTATCAAGTGTATAGCATACACCTCTTTCCATTTTGTCAAATCAATGTCCTTGAATTTTTGTATAAGCTTTGCTGAAAATCAATTGCTAAGCAAATTGCATATAAATCTATAAATCATAAAAGTGTGTACGTGTGTTTTGCACGTATGTACTTATTTTATACTTAAATACAATAGAAAGCTCTTAAACCTTAACAATACCTAATTTGTAAGCTAAACATGTCATGACTTGAACAGAAGTTGATGTAGAAGAATGAGTATCTTGCCCCATATCCTTTTTAATCTCACTTTCCCACTGCTAATTTGGGTGGTGTTAAAGAGAGGAACTGGGAACAGGCCAGAAGAAAAAAAAAGAAATTATTAAGTCTCTGTGTATTATACTTATGGCAGAAAATCATGAAGGATGTCTGCACCAGAAATATGGAATATATTCTACATATATAATGCCTGAGCTTTATCTATAGCAGTATCATCTAACAACTTATGAAGCATAGGTTTTAACCAGGGTTTTCTGAATATAAACATTTCACTGTTGTTGTTTTGTTTTTTTTTTTAAATTATATTAGGTTAATAAAATTATCAGTATCACAGTCAAAAGAGCAAACTCAGTGGCAGATCTTGGTGGATATTTTATGAAGACCTGAATAAAGGATCAATCACCAAATCCAGCAGGAATGAAAATAGATAACTGCTCTTTACTGAATAGTTAAACAAAAGTACATCTAATATTTAAACATGACTAGCAGCCTTCACATGAACATGGGAGCTGTTTTTCTCACACTTGAGAATTGACAGCAGCTGTTCCTTTGGATCATTTTTTGGAGATGACAGCTGGATTGCATCTTCCTCCCTTTCTCCTTCCTCCCTTCATGTACCATTTTCATTTCCCTTTTACTTACTTTTCTGATAGCTGAGTGCATACTGATGTAATGCCTACTTCACATATTAGTTTTTCAGTAGAAGAAAAGCTGTTGTACATTACTGTTTATTTTACTAGAGTAGTCTGTAACCGCAGACTATTCTGTTCTCCCATTATACAAAAGTACCCTCATTGCTAGCAGAAATATACGAAGACAAAAAAATTTTAATTCCATTGAGATTGGAAGAAATTCCACTGGGAATTATACTGCATACAGGGACTAACCAGATTTTCAAAGGCTTTACATTAGCACAGTTCCATTCACTTCAGTAGAGTCACTCTGGACTCCCAACTGCAAGAGGAAACTATCTCACTTCTTTATAATCTCAGTTCCAAAAAATTAGCATTCAGGCTATATGTATAAGCTGTTGAACGTACTGCAACACAACCCTTTTATTTCATGGACTATAAAGCATATGAAATACAGGCATCCACAAGCTATGAAGCAAAAGCTCGTAAAAATGCCATGAAATACGTAATTATCCAGTAGGATGAGTCTTCAAACTATGCCTGGAAGGAACTGAACTGGTGTATTTAGTTGAAAAGCCGAAGTCTTCACAGATCATACCAATAGTAGGCAAAAATGGAGAGGTACATGAAATTCAAAATGAGCAGATCTCTCTGAATTTAATGAAGCAAATACACTCAAATAATTCCATGCAACTGTCTAAGAGAAAAATAGCTATCTTGAAACTTTCTGCTGGGTGCCAATAATTCCATAAACAATGTATTTAATTAAGGAAAATTACCGTAACAAACGTCCAATAATTGATAGTTGTCACTTCTAGCAAACCATGATTTCTTCCCTAGTGCCAACCACAAATATTACTTGAAGGATTCAAGTACACTGAACAATGAACGGTAAGATGATTTCCTTTTGTGATGGAAATTAGATTTATTATCATGCTGTTTTCCAAGAGCAAAAGATACTTACTAAACTTTAATCTCTGCACAACACCAAGACCTCTGGTTTTAGTGGTTTTTTTATTACTTTCCAGATTGGAAAAAACTAGTGAAGAACTATTTGAGTGATTTCAACCCCCAAAACAATTTCTGCCTCTCTTCTCTTTTACTCACTTACATACTCTCCATCTGTCCTGTCAACTGAATAGATCTCAAAGACACAATTGTGTAGAGTTGTCAGAATCTATCTTTGCATTATTACCTATTTCTAACTTCCACTTTAAAATAAGTACCAGACAAACTTCTCTGACGCTGCATTATTCTGTTAACATTTCCCTTTATATCTCACACCAAAGAAAACTCTGGTTCAACTGGAAGTAGCGTATCAATGTTTCATAGAACTTTTACATAAAGTTTTCATGTTTCCTTCATAGTTTCAGAGCTGATCCTGCAGGCTCATCTAATTACAGACATATAAAGCACAATTGATGAAAGCTCCATAATACCTGATTGCATTTGACTGACAGAAACCAAAAAACTTTTCAACCTTTAACAAATGATGTGATTTCTATAGCTGAGTAGCAGGTATTCAGTTTCCTGTTTTCTTTTATTATAGCAACAAGTAAGCCAGAATATCTGTATGAAGCACAAAGTTCAGAGTTACCTTTGAGTGTAATACAGTGAAAACTTACTGTAAGAAATAAATTCTAGCAAGAGAGGATAAGGTTTACTCACATGGGATGTCCCATGAGAAAATTTAATATTACTGAAATTAATAACTCAAAGAGTATAGTCCATTATAAAATGTGAAGTTTTCTATGTACATATACCTTATAAATAAACACAGAATTCCCCATCTATCCAAGTCCTTGTACAGCTTGTCTCTAATGCATAAGAGTCTTATGCGTAAAAAATAATTTTAACTAGATAGTTTTTCTTACAAATATTCTCACCTGCATGTTATACTAGAGTCTTTCAACTCCAGAAATGATGTACTAAAGCAAGCGCTTAATATGGCCAAGTATCCGCCTTGTTGTCTTACCTCCAGATTTTTACTGTACTGTCAGTGGCACTGCTAGCTGTTAGAGAAATATGGTTTTGATAGTAGAGAAGATAATAGGAAGAAAGAAAGACTGATCTAAAATCCACTGAAACCAGAAAAAACAACAGTTCTAATTAATCTAGACCGGAGAGAACAGGAATTCGAAACACAGCCAATATTACATATAACTCACCCTGCCAATGCCTAACACTGAATTTCATTCAGTGAGACAGCTAAAACCTGAACCGTATTCATTTTTGAGGAACGTACACGCATGACCACGTATGTACATGGGCACAGCCAATCTCAGTCTAAGTGTCCTCCCTTCAAAAGAAAGTGCATGCATCTCCCGGCTTGACCGCAATCACAGATGCAAAATAAAATAACCCGGCACATCATGTCGCTCCAATTCCTGTCCAATGGAGCATAATCGGATTTGCAGTATTTTAAACTATATCCTGATTGGATTACTAATGAAGGCTGGCAATTCTGAGGAGTTTACCAGTTGCTGACAGTTTCTGTGAAGCAGCTGGGCAACTACTTTTAAATTGAGAAAGACTGTAAAATATATTTACAGCTAAATGCCTTTCTTCAAAGATGGGCCAGATGGTCCCATAGAAATTGGAAAATGAAGGAAGCATTAATGAATCATCCAAGAAACCAGAAATCTTTCAGTGGGTGGTTCAGTCCATTAAAAAGAAAAATCACCCCAAACCCAACACCACCCAACTCTTCATAAAGTGCTGTTTTGCTTACTGTAATTTAAATGCACTTATAGGCATATTGTATTTCTAAATAATCACAGCGATGCATAATTTTATAATACATGAAGTTTGCTTTTGTCATGTTAATAGCATATTCCATTACCAGATGAGATTCAAAGCTGAATGTATTCTATGAAAAGTCTGAACCAGAACCTTTTAGCATACGCACAGCAATCCTTAGTGACAGGGAATTCTGAAAGCAAGAGAGATATTCAAATAAAGAAACTTTTCTGGGAAGAGTTCTGCGCTCACTGGAAACTCTCTTAGATGGTAACTAACACGTGTGAGTTGCCAGTAAGATGAAAGCAAAAGAAGACTCAAACTCACACTCAATTGAATGTGCAGGGGAAATGTCTGATGTTTACGTGTACATACCAAGCTGTAACGCACATCTGATTTCTTAAGGGATCATATTCTACAGACAGTTTTCAAGAATTTATCCTTCTGACAGCAAAGTGAAATCACCATTGGCTACTCCACAGCTAGTAAGATTTTGTTAACTTCTCTTACAAATTTTACAACCCATCTTTTTTCTTCTTCAGGGCAAAATATAATTCTTCTGTCAATTTGTTACACTGCCATTTAACTATCTTGAAGAAAGAAATATCACCACTGAATTGGGTATGAGTTGCACAACTTTCTTAGAATAAGCTAATGAAATGCACAATTAGCCTTGACATTACTGAAGCGCTTGATGCTTTCCTAAGTTAAGCATTAATGATCAAGCTCTCTCCTGTTATTAAATGTAGTAAAAACAAACAAACCATTCCTATCCCTGCAGATCACAGGATGAAAGGGTACCACTTCAAAAATTTTAAATGGAGGCTGTGCTGTTTAAATGACGTGATTTTTCACGCCTGTTTGAGTTACAGATAGTTTAAACTTGAAGTATTGAAAGCAGATTGATCTTTTGCTTTATATGTATGGGAAAAGGTTGCAGCAGTGTTTCATTTGTTCAGTGTTTCGATTCGCAGCTTCTGATTATATGTCAAATGAGTTTCTGAGCTGAATATAGCCTTCAAGTCACTGCTGACACTACTCTTTCCTGATACTTCTGATAAAAGTATCCATACCTGTGCAAGAAGGATTGTTCAGTCCTACTTAGTTCTGACAGAAGAGTTCTAACAATTCATGTTAATATTTCCATCAGTACATATCTGGAAAACATGAGCTTTGTTGCGTTGTTATGACTGTTACTACCATCTGCAAGTGAAATAGTTCAATGTTGATTTGAAATAACCATAAACTCACTGCTTGTCTATGTCCCTTACACCGGCAGCTGCTAGGTGCCAAAGGGAAATACTATTTTTTAAATGTGTTTTACATCAACCAGTTAATTACAAGGGAAAATAAGACCTGAATACCATATTAACTTCGCTATTTTTATTCAAACTATAGATAAGTGCTTTGGAATGTGTGCTGCATGTTCTTACTAGAAGACACATCACAGAATCATAGAATCGCTAAGGTAGGAAAAGATCTCTAAGATCATTCAGTCCAACAATCCACCTATCACCAATGTTTCCCACTAACCATGTCCTTCAGTACAACATCTCTGCATTTCTTGAACATCTCCAGGGAGGGTGACTCCACCCCCTCCCTGGGCAGCTCACTTCAGTGCCTGACCACTCTCAGAGAATAAGTATTTCCTAATATCCAACATTTTTCACTCTTGTTTGGGTATTTTATGTTTTGGTACATAAATTATCTCTCATAGACTCTGTATTTTATTTTTTAATTTTAGTTCAATAACAGCATTTACTGAAGGTACTATTCATTAAATATAGTGTCTTCTTCAATAATGCTAAAGAAACTAATATTAATCAGTTGATATTGTTACAGCTAAAGAAAAGGAAGAAGACAATAGCTGAAAAAAAAACAATAGCTGAGATTCCCTAGAAACTCAGTTGATGAGAAATTTTATTTTCAGACTGTTGAATTGAAAAATGGAACTTTGCTAATGATGAAATTTTTTTTTGCAGGATTGATAGGAACCCCATGATGGATATCGCAGGAGGAGGAGATTGCAAAAGTTCTTTATCAATAAGGCAAGCTTAACCTGTAGTCAATATTCTGCTTGCACTGATTCTATCTGTATTATGGAAAACCAAAATTCACAGTCCATATTTTGAACACTTTCTGAAATGACTTAGCCTTGGAATATTTTCAAGATTATTTTCATTATATTCATTTTTTTCTCCAAGTTGTTTATGTTTTTCTTTCTCTCGAGTTGCCAGCCATCATCCCTAGTCAGGATTTTCTACTTGAAATGTGCAGCATATGAAATGTGAAAACGGCGTGTCATATTGCATCCTAATTAGAAATGGTGAGTTCTGAAGAAAAACATCCTATGCACAATCATTTATTTCAGTTTTGAAATTAACTTAGACTGATTGTACCCTTTGTGCTCCCTTTCCATTAATATTCCAGCAAATGAATTTACTAGCAGGCATAAGCGCATAAACAGCTAAGTTTAAATGAACGTTGCTGAGACTTACACCAAGCAAAATTAAAACTTAAGATGACAGCATCTGATTTTTTTCACCTGATCACAGGTCCAGAGCATCATGGTACAGCCTTTGTGCCTGCAGGTGATACCTACGCTGTCAAAAAGCGAGCTCTCCCCTGAGGTCAGGCTGAGCTGCTGCCAGGGCTGGGACGGCAACACTGATTTCAGTGCCTTTAGGGCTTAAATTCTTCTCACTTCAGGGAATCTCAGAGGACACAGAACAACTTTGTACCTATATTTTATCTGGAGAGTGATTATCCTAAGACATTAAATGAGTGTTATATTTAAGTGAACCACGCAGAAGTCTGTCTCATGTTCATCATTCTTGTAGGCGATGGTGGGCAAAGGGACTGCTCGGCACCTCTGCGACTTCGGGAAGTTAAAGATGTTTATGCAGCATTTATTGAGTTAGGAGAACAAAGAGCTCCATAGAACATGCAGCCTAAAGTTTCTTTCTATGGGTGAGAAGAGGCATTACTCTGAAGAGGGTCTAGATTTTAATTGGGGGCCAACAGCAGCCTAAAGCCTGCTAGCTCACCTGGGAGGATGCCTCTCAGGCAACACAGACAAGAAGCTGACCTTGCCTGGGTTAGTGCTGCCCTGGGCTGGCATTGTTTTTCTTTTTTATTTTTCTTTTTTCCTTTCTTTCCTTGCTTTCACCCTTTTAAATTAATGCTTTTACAGCACTCCTAGTGCTGTACACCATGTTTTGCAAAATAAGGTAAACAAACTGCTTCTGCGCCTTAAAATGCAGAATGGATGTAGCTTCCATTTATGTCAAATGGAGCTTTACCCTCAATGACCTGAGAAAATTAGATCTGATGAAATCCTGCCTAACTTATTTTTTATAAATTAAGAATGAAACACAAATATATAATTAGTTGATACATGTTAAGGTATATAATTCAAATGAGAATGGCAAACTTGTGGGAGCCAATGACAAGTGTAGTCATTCACATTTCAATAAAAATATATTTATTGCCTGTAATTAGCTCACTTAATCACTGTTGGATACATTAAAATTGTCCTTTATTTTAAAGCAAGTTATTATTCATTGAAATTCAAAGGGAATTGAGCAGCAAACAGTATCTAGTGTGATTTGCCTCATAATTAATACACTTATTCATTGTGAAATACAGTTATATTGGCCATTATTTTTAACTAAAGCATAATATTCTGAATTTTAAAGGCATTGGGCTATTACCCAGAACAAAATATTTCTAGTGGATAGAAGTGACATTTAACATTGGTGGTATAAGTACCTGCCCTGGGTAAATAAGGAAAACAATTTTTGAACAAAGTACACATTTATATGAGAGCAGGAAATCATAAATACATTTTATACCCAACAACCCTCAAAATATTCTCACTGCACTTAGGTAAAGGGTATGGATGCATAAAGAAAATTCATCTCAACAAGATGCTTTTAGGCACAGTGAAATCTTGTCTCTTCTCTTAACCCAATGCTTGCCCTCCTTTCACCAGTGGAGTTTCTGTTTTGAAATACCACTGCAAAACACTTCTGAGCTTATGCCCTATGTTGTTATTGCTTTACTTCTAGTTTGCTTGCCCATTATTCTTTTGTTTGTTTGCTTTCCCTTCCTGTTTCTGCCTCATATATTTTTCTAGACACAACTACCTTCTCCTTCACTTTCCCTCCTAGTTTAATCTCTCCTCACTTCCATGCTCTTCTCTGCAAGGTTGACCATTGGCCCTGCTTCCTGCTCATAGCCCCTACCTTCTGATCTCACACACTCAGGAATGGAGCTGGACAGCCCAGCAGTGACAGGTCTCAGCCACTGCAATGCCACCTGAGTGATGGGAACTGCAAGTCCTTTGGCTCCCAGACCGGTGTCTTTTTCTCCCTTACCACTAAGACCCGGCTTTCTTCTAATCCCTTCCTAAACACAGAGCCCTGGTGCTAGAGGAGCTGGCTGGAGGTCAGGAATCCTCCTGGCAGTACAGCCCAACTCTGCTAGCCCCAGGATTGCTGCTGCCACCAGCCTGACCTCTGGGGAATGTAGACTCACCAGGCAGAGACCTGTCCCTTCCACCTCGCAGCATTAAACCTGTGAGAGTCTGCATTGCCTGGGAGCATTCTGCAAGGATTTTCTGGTGATTCACGAAATGGAAGTACGCTGAAGAGCCATTGCCTAGAGAATATAATGTATACAAGTATTGTCACTTATAGTATTTAGGAAAGAAACGTTCTTGCATGCAGCACCTTAATGAGGTTGACACGTGTGCAGTGCAGCAGAACACACACTAATGAGAGGATTACTACCATTGCAGTCTATCCCAGACACTTTCCCATACTTTCTGGAATGAAAAGATCACTAAATCTGCAACTTTCAAATCTTCTGAGAAGAAAGAATCTCAACTGGCTTGCCCACTCTCACACTGATTAAAAACTAATGTGCTTCTGATGCATTCTCTGGTCACTACAGCATTGTTTGAATAATTTACTCCACCTTTACAGCACAGATAAAGAGATACAGCCTCAAAGAAATTGATTTCTTTAATTAATACATAAAAACAATATAAATAATATTATTAAAATTCTGAAGGCGAGGCAGTTTTCAGAATAAAGAATGCTCTGTTATAGCATTTTTTTCATAAGGCTGTCACTCACATTTACCCCAGGTCCATGGGTTTTTGTTGCTCATCTGCCACAGAGATGTCAGGGCAGCTCTCAACAGGAAGGTGTCACTACCAAAGATATTTAACACCCCAAACTCATCTAAAAGGAAGGACAGAAGACTGTGTTTCACTACCTTGGGTCCTACTAACATAGGGCAGTTAAAGGAAAAATGTACAGCTGTTGTCCAGCAGCTACTCTACAGAGAACAAAGGACTACAGAGCTGTTGATCCAGCGCTGTTGAGGGAATCAACTTCACAAAACACCTGAGGGCCCAGGAGATCTTCCCACTGCAGTGAGTAATACATCATCAGCCTTTTTTATCTGTGTCTGACTACCTGGACAAGGTAAGCTCAGCAAGGCAAAGCCCATTGCTCCCCTAGATGAGCAGGGAAAGCTGTACTGCTGCTTATTTGGGTCTGCTGGCTACCAGCACAGGTATTTTTAATCTGCAATTTATTTCTGTCTGTCAAAGGTGAAAAGCATTAAGCAGTTAATTATTTGAAGTGATCTAAGAAACAGATGGAAGCCAGAGACACTTCAAAAAGTAGCCGATTATTATTAATTCATGCGGTATTCATTAGTGTGTCATTAATGATGCTGCTTTCATTTGATATAGAATGCAATATTATTGGAATTTCTCAGTAATTTAAAGTCAGTTTAAGAGTATTTATTGAAGTCTGAGAATAGTGCAGATGATTTTAAGCCAACAACTAACACCTGATGCTATGTCAGGGGTGTCTCATGCTTTTATACCCTTCCTCAGTGCACACCAACAAAAGATGATTCTAGCCAGGATCTGACAAATTACCTCCCTCTGTACCCCAACAGTACTACTAAATACTATATTGCTCACCAAACTGTTGGTCTGTAAAGATTATATCAGGAAACACCTTTCTATTTCAGTCCATAAAACTTGTGGATGCTGATATCTAACTCGTCAAAAAAATTCCCTGGGTAAGCAAGTGATGATCCCAAGGGGATCCTTTGGATGCAGGTGTCTACAATAAAGGACCTATTAAACTACTGCACTGTGCAGTGTCATTACTAAGTTCACACCTGAGACTTTTGTGAGATTTTTATACACCCTTTACATGTTGAAGCCATTTTAACAATTCACTCCTTCACAGTCCCACAGACAGTTGTTTACTGTACGAATTACAAGGGATGCTTCAAAAGTACTGCCTCCTTTTTAATTATTTTTGCCCACAACATCAGAATCAGATCTTTGGTTATATGGCAGTGGAGGTTGAACCTGTGACATGTAGTGTTACGGAACTGAGAAACAGAGTTATTGTGCTCATTGTATCCTGTAGTTTCCATGGAAATAAATAAGAGGCATTGCTATTGGAGCAAACTATATGCATTCCTATCAATATTTTCTGCTTAAAAAGTTGAAGTTCAGAAACTCAGTAACAGTATACAGATTTTTGAATCTAAAGGGAGCACACATTACAGTTCCCAGAAGAGCCTTAAAAATTACAGAAATGAAGCTTTTCTTTAAACAAAGGAGTTCTGCAGACAATTTCCTACTCTTTCGTCTGATGTTGTGAAATACACCGTATCTAAACCCAAGTATCATTTTAGAGCTTGCACTATCTCCTGGAATCAGGTTATTGCTGATTTTTCTAAGCAGGCAATTATCTGCAAAAAACACCCGTGTCTTTGGAGACTGATTGTTGTCCGCAGGTCTTCTGGGACCACTTGACTCTCCAGCAAATCTTTCAGATATTTCCATCTTTGAACAAAAGCTGTGGACTTTGCCCAGCTTGCCATTTTAAACTCTCAATACCTCAGGTTAGCTACAGAGGAGAGTATCGGGCACTGATGCAATCACCGTTGTTATTTGGTCCCTCTGCCTCACAGATCAGGCTCAGTGGTGCCTCAGTGACTGATTATAAGGGAAAAAGATAGATAAAGAGCTCCTGCATGACAGAAGGACCTACTATTACACATTGCATTTCTCTGTGTGAGCTTGTGGATGTATATAATAACATGCATACCAGTTCAAGCAAATCAGCCGCTACAAACCAGAAGACAGATTCACTTACTTTGATTTAATACGGAAATATTAAAATCAACTAAAATAAACTCCATCCACACAGCACGAACGAGGTAAACAAGTAATGATAACATCTGATCTGGAGAGAGTCCGCAGAATCATAAAACAACCATAGAATCATTAAGGGTGGGGAAGACTTTGAACACCATTTAGTCCAACTGTCAGCCCATCCCCACTAATTATGTTTCTCAGTGCCACATCTCCAAGTTTCTTGAACACCTCCAGGGATGGTGACTCCATCACCTCCCTGGGCAGCCTGTTCCAATGCATTACCAGTCTTTCTGAAAATAAATAAATAAATAAAAATCCTAATATCCTAAATTAGTCTACTGGTAGTGTTAGAGGGGACAAATTCTCACTGCCTGTTTCTCTAGGTTGAGGAGCTAAAGATACAAGTGTGCCAGCTGTTCCTACTGAGCAAGTGTTCAGTGAATGTGCACCCTCTGAGTGACTCCAGACAAGAGCAGGAACTAGGAGCAGCCAGGCACTTTGGGACTTCTCCCACCCTGTCCCCCCTACAGCCACATATGCTGCCTGCCCACACACAGAACAGGTAGCTCTGGAAAACTTGCCACTCTGTAAGCTTTGAGGCAGTTCATAATTCTACCATTTATTCAATGTATGAGTACTTCACTTTCCCTGGGAAAGCAACAAACTGAATTAGAAACATTAAGAGAAAGGTGCTGCACTATGGGAGACTGCTGATTTATTGAAAATAATAAGCTTCTAAATCTTCAAACAGACCCCATAATGCTCCTCTTGGACCTTGTCCTTGCCAAAGAAATCACAGAGATTTCTGCATACATCTCACAGATACTCACACTAGAATAAAATGCTCTTCACAGTCTCCCCACATTTTTCAACTGATCAAGAAGAGCAAAAGTAACCAAGTCCAGGAGACATCATTCCTGCTGCATTTCTCGTTTATCCAAAACTAGGATTCCTGGTAATTACACAAGTCCATTATATGCATATTAAAAATGTTTAGGCACATGACAATAAGTCCTCACTTTCCGTGATCCTCATACTGAATTGATAACAACTGATTGATTACAAACAATTGATTACAAACACCATGGGTTTTTTTTCTTTTTTTTTTTTTTTTTTTTTTTTTTTTTTCTTTTTCTTGGTTATCCCAGATCACCAGTGGATCTGGGTGAAAGTTGTCAGAAACCTTTATTTCTGGATAGCTATTTTCTGGCTACTAAAATGGCAGGATTAACAAACGCTTTCACAAAAACTATTTCAAGCCCAAAGTGGAGCTTCTGAGCTGAGACTAGAGGTAGACAGAGACCTACAAAGCACATAAATAAATCTGGGGAGATGAGGAAAGCTTACATTCAAATCAGACTGAACAAAAATGATTTATGGAAGTGAATTAAGCAGTTTATTTTTTTGAGTCTACTGGTAGCTTTAGTAGACAAGGGTTTTCCAGTTGAAATCTGCTGCATGAACTTGCAAATCTTAAGATCAAACATTCTTCTAGGTGTTCCAGAAAGGTTTAGAGAGAAAATACTTTTTTTCATCCCAATCATAAAGTAAAATATTTAACAGGAATATGATACGACACATGCGAAACTATCAGTACTGCTCTTATTCAAGCTTATTTTCATTTCCGTTCTCAGAGACCACAGAGTTGCATCAATGGAAGAGTGGACCTGATACTTCTCCTAGAGATCCTCCTATTGAATTTTAACTAAGATACAAATAAACATGGGGAGTGTGGGGGGAAGTAGTGAAACGGGAGCATAAACAGAAGATAGGCAGAAACTGTAATAGAGATAAGAATAGATGGTCATAGACTAAGATATTGCATAATTTAATGGCTTTCTTGAAATGCTGAATTCCTTTTGGGACAGATCAAGTATCTGCATAATAACTTTGTGTGATGCTGGAAGTGACAAGCACCTTAAAATATGTATAGAATATTAGAGGAATGATGAAAAAGTATGAAAAATATAACCCTGCCGACTATGCCCCAGTGGTTTTTTTATTTATTTCAAGCAGACTGTATCTGACTGAATTCTTACTGTCTGAAGGCAAAAGGAATGGTCCCACCTTGATCGCATTTCACTTTTAGTACCACTAGATCTAGGTAGCCTAAATCTTAAGGCTTCACAAACATTTCAAATTGTACATATTACCTGTGGTACAGTTCATAAAGCACAGAAATCACTGGCAGTGTGAGAAAGTATTTCAGATTTTTTTTCTGTGACACAAATATGGTGCAGTACTTAACCAAGATTAAGGACAAAGCATGTGGTTAGGTGTTTACTAGTCAGCCTTGCTGTTCCAAATGCTTGCCTTACCTATATAAACATTTTTTTCCTTGAAACAGTTAATACTTTATGGTTTCCTCCTATGAATAAATCACTAGACTGCATCTATAAAATGGTATGGCACAAAATCTAACTCTCAAGCCATATGAGCACCTACAGTATTCTGTCCAACAGATTATAAAGCTTTAAAAGTTAAGGCGGCAATCAAATCTGGATCAGTCTTTCAGACACAGTTCAAGTCATGTCTCTTTCCCTTCTATTTCCTCTTAAATTGCACTGCATGGACTGCACAGAACAAGGGCACACAGTTTTGCAAGAGTTCAAAAAAAACCAAACAACTCAGTGGTACTGTCAGTGCTCTGGGAAAATGGCAAACAAGAAAGCAGTTTTTCAGGCCTCAAGGTACAACCAAAATTGTTAAGCAGGACCTACACCTGTTGCAAGACCCAAAGGGATGTTATACATTTGAGTTTTGGATAAGGAATAACACACTCAAAATAGACGCATGCTTGAGTACTGCAGAATAGAGAACCCAAACAGTTCCACATTCTTCCCTCTCTCTCCATAAAAACTGGCAGTGCTTTTCATTTCACCTCTCACTCATCTCCACTGCACATTGCCATTCAGGATCACAGTTTGGCCTTTCATTCCCACTGCTTTTCGTGTTTTCTTTAGGATAGGTTTTGAGATCCTTGTGCTGACCCAAAGTTTATTACTGTGACAGAAAGCTGCCTGTAATAACAATACATACAATTTAGCCAACCTATTTAGTTCCCAAAATGGTAAGGTGGAATAAAGCCCAACTTGTACCAGTCGAATAGATAAAAAAATCAGAAAAAATAATTAAAAAAAAAGAAGAAACAAAAAACTTGTAGTTTTATCTTCTGGAAGCCTTCTATCTTCCCAGGGTATTCTGGCACTTTAAGTACTCTAGGTTCATTATCATTTAATGTTGTATCACAAATTAGCATGGGGAGTGCTCAACAGCTACCTGCACAAAGAAATACTTGGGATTTTGTATCACTAAGCGAAGTCTATTTATTAGGAAATAAAATATGATCTCACGTAGCATACCGAGTACTGAAATAGACTTTACTGCGATTACATCTGGTCACCTTCAGTTTTAACACTGCATTAACAAGACAAGCAGTGATCTAAAGTCCAATTAGATGCCAAGTTATTCAACTCATTAAGTTTGAATGAAGTAGCACACTGTTCTCCTGCAAAGAGACTGCAGAGGAGTTCGTGTAAAGTTGGGGAATAGCTTTTTAGTGCTGGCAGAAACGTCTGGAAATTCAAAATCATAACCTAAAGCTACTGAAAACATCTGAAGGAACAAAATAAGCAGAAATGTGCTGCATAAGTAGATACGTAAATTCTACCTGAAGCATCTGTGCTTTCCAAGTGTGTGAAATGCTTAATAGCAGAAGCCATTAATTAAGAGACGAATGTTTACTTTACTTTCAGAAGTGCATTCCTTCCCTTGTAACCTGACAAAACACAAACTGATGTGGCAGTACACGAGAGGACTATCCTGTGGACCACATGCACTGACTGTTCTCCTTTCCTTCCAGCCCCCAACCTCTCCATTTCTCCTATTTCTTTGTGAAAAGTCAGGAGTAAAAATGTGATTCAGACTGTTACAGTAACAAATAACTCCAAAGTATCAGTGGAGTTGCACTGGACCACAGAGGTAAAATCAAAATCTGTTTTTGAGGTACTTGGCCTATACCATATCTTTGCTCACAGCAATTACATTGTCAGTGGGGATAATATCCCAAAGCAGAAGGGTAACAAAACTGTTCACAAGATCTCTTTGGCAACTTCCATCTGCTTTTGGCAAAGGAAGTTCTTTTAACCTGACACTTAAAACTTTGGAGGAAAATTCTTACTTCCAAGTTTACAGGGTCACATGAACCACTCGGGATTTTTCACTTCCCAGTGTTCCTGCAGAATTATGGTGGGATGAATGCTAGTAGTGGAGCTTCTTCTAAAAATAAACTATTGTTGGATGAATTCTAATCTTCTAAGTTCCAGACTGAACTTTATATTGCCTAAGAGGGAATACTACCTTGAAGATACCACAAATCTTCCTGCACTGAGTCTTTTAGGTTCCCATCAGTCATGCTGATAGTCTTCCCGCACGCTGTACCATTTCAGTCTTAAGAAATACCTCAAGAAAAGGCTGCCTATTTTATTATTTTATATAATGTGGACCTTAATCAATATCCAAAAAATCCAGAAAATTTGATCATGACCTAGCTTTTTATCTTCTTTTTATCTTCTTTTTTTCTTCTCAGTGTTTCTGAGGCTGCCCCTCCCTCGTCACAAAACAGCTCTCACGCCTCATGCCTCATGCTTCAGGTGATGGTGAGCCCAAGATATGAGGGAGCAGATGCTAAGCCCTCACATACATGAAAGGGAATACATCTCTGGCCCAAACAAACTAAATATCTTCAACAAGAAAAGGTTTTTGACAAAATGGCTGAGACAGAGAAAAGAGAAGAAAAATCTTTCCTTTCCACTTCTGAGCTTGGAAGGTAGAGAAGAAAGGAATCACTTCTGGGGAGACGCTAGAGAGCAAGCATCTCTGCAGCAGCAAAATTAAATGTTCACCATAGGATTTGTAAGGTCTCACAGTAAGTATTAGTGGATCCTGACTTTGCTGTAATGGCTTTAGATGTTTGATCTCAGTCTAAATACTTTCAGATTTATTAGAAACCAAATATTTATTAAACAAGTAAGCTAAAGACATGTGTTTTTCATCATTAGAATGACTAGTTATTTCCATGAAAACGTTTGTGGTTTAGTGCATGTCTGTCCTTAGCAGTTCTTACTGACAATAGAAATGTGTGCTAGAAATAAGCCTACATAACACATTACAAATTTCAGTGGTTTTAGAGAATCCTTCCAGCATTTTCTGCAGCTCAATATTTTCAGAATATTTTCTATACGCAGTGAACAACAACAAAATACATGGTGCTTACCTGGCTACTATCCAACAATTAGTTCATGCATTATGGGCAAATCCTCAGCTGTTACAATAGACATATTCCCATTCACAAAAACGGGGCAGCAAGAATTTACAGCAGCTTAATGTGACCTCTGCAAACAATTCCCCTGAAAAAGAACTGTTTTCATTTGTAAAAAAAGGAACTTTGCCTTTTCATAACCCAAAACTATGTGTATGAGTAAGGGGTACTTTTAAATACAGAGTCACCACCTTAGTCTACCCCAGACAAGAAAATGAACAGGTTGGTGTCAGCTTCTTGAATGGGTATTTCCAGAGACTTGCTTTCACCTGACCCTCAAGATGCAGGCAGATGAGCTCTACTTGGAAATTTTGTAAGGAAATCAAAGTCATTGCTGTTGCTTTTAGATCACTTTGGTTTTCTTACAATATCTTTAAGAGTGTTCCAGCACTCACTCCTCATTATACCAAAGGAAAACATTATTTTCAAAGCATTCCTGGCTACTTCAGAGTAAAATTTTCCATTTTGAATGATCTTTCATAGTATCTCAAGTCTTTTTCATTTCCTGAAAGCTCATTCCAGACAGCCAGCAGGATTCTGGGGAATATGACCATCTTCATTGATTTGCACCAATAATTCTTAGGTTCAAAGAGACAATATAATTTCCTCTACTGATACTGCATCTACATGTTCTAACAGGGTATTTTATAGGACACAAACAGATGAACGGGTCAGGCAGGTTTAGGCTAATGAAAAATAAATTGTTCTCATAAGTGACCTAACTTTGCCTGTAGGGTTTAACTCTCCTATAATAAATTTGGACTTTCAAAGGGTTCCCATGATTCTGTGCCAATGAGGGGCTTTTTTGTCATTTATGATAAATCTGGCATTTTTTTAGTTTGATTACATTGTTCAAAAGTTAATCTCTTTTACTAACTACTGTCTGGAATAATTGAATGTTTCTCAGATGAATCTCTGCTTATCTCAACTCCATCAGTATAAAACCTCTTTGTTTCTATTTAACCCTTCTGAAAGCAGAAAACTTTTTAAGCCCAGACAATCAGTCAATGACACACAGCTAACATTAAATAAATACTTAAGCAATTGCCTTATCACAGTAATTCCTTAGTACTGACAACAATTATTGTTATAGTGAATCATCTGCTTGTTTAATGATGTGGCATTTATTCTTTATTTACTATTCTTCATTTGTGTATTATGAACTCTTTATCATTCTGGAAAATGCTTGCCTAAAAAACTGATGGGATTATCTGGGACAGAGAGGATCTAAAGATATAATTTCTTGAGCCCTTGGCCAGTCAAACAGTGATGAAGTGGCTGAGAATGAATGAAGGCAAAGAGCAAGCATTGACATGGTACCACCCAACAAGAGAGAGCAGAGCAGTGCAAAGGTGCTGAATTACATGGAGCTAATAAGAAATAGCCCAGGAGCAGAAAAAGGTGTCTGAATGGTAATGATACTGCCTGGAGGGAGGACTGCAGCTGAGGGAGGTGGCTTATGAGAAACAGAGTTAGGCCTGGGGCTCAAATTAGAGCAGATGAGGGGTTTTATATCCAGGACCACAGGAGATGAATAAGATTAGACCAGGCTGCGGGGCAGTGATCAGGCAGTGATAGTTTCAGCAGGCAAACATGCACGAAAAACCTTCTGTGGCAAAAGAAAAAGAATAACCCTCAGGACCCACATTAGGTCAGATGTAACTGTAAAAGCCTATGGCTCTTGTTTTACTTTGCTTGCTTCTTTAAAAATCGACCAGCTGACACTGGAGTTGCTAAGAACTGTATGGAAACTGAAATATCCTTTTTTAACTATCTTTTTGCTTGGTTTGTGTGTTAATAACTTATTAATAATTTTATTATTTTCTATAAAAGTAAGTTACAACTTTAAAACAAACAGAAAGGAAACCACCACCAAGAACAAAGCCCTACCCAGATCCAAAAGTACCTACATAAAAGAGAATATTCATTTCAGGTTTTCAGCTTTCCATAGCCACAAATACCCAACTCAGCCTGCTGCCTGCTAGTCCTCCAAGCATGCAGGTCCCCTTGATAGCTGGGACTTCTGAGGAGAATAGGACATTTTGGGGTAATATTGCCACACAGATCCTTTTGGTCTTTTGTGGTCAGGTGTGAGAATAAGTCAGAAGGCAGTACAGTATCACCAAGATTTCTCCCTATTTAAACATAGTAAATCTCATCCCTGATACCAGTTAAGTCTGCACAACAAGACAACAGAAATATTCTTTAAGTTTTCTATTTACTAATCTCAAATAGATACAAACCATCTCTCCCAAATCTTTATTCTCAATTTACAGTCATTTATAACTCAGATATTCATGCTAGGCTGGGCTGAGTTATTCACTTTTTCAAAGAACTTATCTTGCATTTTTTTTAGTGGTCTCACGTGAAATAATTAGAAAATAGCAGAGGAGAATTGTAAAAACAGTACTTAAAATGAAGTGAGTTGAATTTATGCCTTATTGCAGAATTGTATGTATTACTGTAACATGCAATTAAACTGTGGGAAAAAAAAATAAACTCCTCCTAGGTTACAGAATGATTTCATCATTGTTTTGTAAGCTACTGCTCTGCTTCCTGGGGTATCTCTCAGGCTTCATTCAGCATGAAATCCATTATACACCACATACTCAGAAAGGTATTATGGTAAGCTTAACTTTCCTTCTATTTAGCAAGTAATGAATTAAAATTATTCTGTTTATGATATGGAAGTTAGCTGGGCATATGCCTGCAAACCTGTTTCTTTTTGTTACTGGAGGTTGTTGCTTTTTTAACAGCAGTTTTTCTCATAGTATCTTTTACAGTAGATTTAAATGAGAGATGTGAACACAATGTTCCTGGTCAGAGCTCTCATCTAGAGTTTCTCTTGTGTGTGATTTAGAGCCTGTAGTACCCTATTTATTACCTGAGTAAGCTGAAATCAACCACACAAAGAGACAGCCACAAGTTCCTTTTGCTTATAGCGTGTAATCTTGGCTCCTTACAAAGGAAGTCAAATGAACACGAGCATAAAAATAAGGAATTTAAAAGAATGGGATGCTAAGAGTGAAGTTGAAAAGGTACAGCCATAAGAATTAGATATTATCTTATTTATTTTTCACTTTAATGAATGACTTTGCTGCTTAAGAGACAGATCCCCATAAAAAGCAGCATAGCTTTTTATGACTAGAACATCACCTGGCCGATTGCAAGTAACAGAAAATAAAAGCTAAACAAGGATTAACAGAAACACAGATACTGGCAGGACCTTTCTGAGCATTAACAAAAAGCAAAAATCATAGGCAAAGAGTCCTCCCTTGACTATGTTTTTGTGTTTTTTTCCTTATTTCAGCTCGTTCCTACCAATAGTGAATTAGAGTCAGGCAAACTTCTGCATTGTCAAGAGTCCAGTTACACCTCTCTTCCTCCTGTTCCCGTTGGTATGCTTCCAATGTGTCTGCTGTTCTGTTGGATGTAAGCATTTTTTGGTCCTCACAAGTAGAAATGTGTTACCATACTATGCTTGTGGGTTTTTTTTTTTTTTTGCTTGTTTGTTTGTTTGTTTTAATCTTTTCACTAACGAGTTAATGATAATGAATGGAGAAAAATGAAAAGAAGAGCTATAGATGGTCAAAATTTTATGGCCAGAAAAGTCCATAGATAATAAAATGGAGATTTGGCACAAGAACTGTTGAGAAAATCAACTTTGTTTTTTTTTTCGGTTCTTATTACTTCTACATGTGATTTCATAGGGGAATAAAGGGGAAAAAATGATCAGGGAGAAGCAAAGAGTTTGGTTGTAAAACTAGGATGCTTATTTCTTGCTCTGGAATTTCACTACAGAGTTCAATCTTTTCTCTCTTTTAAACCATCTCATAAAAGAGAAGAGAGCTGAGCATCTCATACATGAGTTGCTCCAAAAGTAATGTCTCCTATTTATTTCCATGGAAACTATAAGATACAAAGAGCACAATATCACTAACTGATAAAGCAAATTGTCAGCTGCAAAATACCATCTTTCAACATACTCACTTTAGCTCACTTTAGCTCTGCATTTTTTGCTAGTGATGAACAAGAGCCTGCACGTTGTGCTTGTAAAAATCTGCACAAGCAGAGTGAGCCAGTGTTGCAGTCACTACTGATGAAGTGCATCATCACCCACCCCTCACTATGCTGTCTCAATATCCACCGTTTGGTCTCAATAAACATTCAACAAACATCCACCTCTGATGTCATGGGTAGTTAAAATAATATAGGAAGCATTACTTTAAGGGCACAGCTTCTACACATGCTCTTGTGAGGAACAGGTCCATAAAACAAGGCTGATATTTCAGGACAGTTGTTACCATAACCCACATTATGGCAAGAATGGAAGAGCAGAGTGATGAAAAGGCATGAATGATATTCCCAAAACCTTCATTCATAGATTTAATATTATTCTACTAAGAGAGAAAAGTACCATCATGTTACATATTCAAAAGAATGAGGGGGAGAGGTGAGAAACCGCCTCTCTTCACATGACCTGCTCTTGTAAGAGAGCCTTGCAGTGTGAAAAGCAGACAGCATAGATGGAGCAATGATTGCATTTACACACTGAGACTCGCAAATGCCTCCGTAGGGAAAGGTGATGCCAAAGTGCATGAGAAGTAAAAACCCTGGTGACTCTGACTGTATGTGGCTGCTCTTGTATTTCTGTTAAAACATTACTCGTCTGTTTTGACTGTGCTCTCTTATTTCAAACAAAGGATATCAATAGCTTTAGATTTCAATGTTTTGCCTTGGTCTCTGAACAAATAAATTTTACTACATTTAGCGCACTGAAAATTCATAGACTTTGCTAAGTCACAGGCTGAAGGCATGCTTCCTACAACTCTGCATATTTATACGCATGCCTTCAGCTTGGTTACAACCGTTGGCTGCTCTCAGGTCAACAGCATCACACAATAATGTTGAACTCTATTAACTGCATAAATAAGAGATTTTAAGTGTGGACTTCACTTGAAGAATGGGTCAGCACACTGAGCTAAGGGCAAAATTAACCTCAGATTTTCACAATAGATCTACATTCTATACTTCATCTTCTTAACGTACTCAGAAAAGCCAGAAGTGCTAAGCTTGTATGAGACAAGTAATGAACAACTCTACCTTGAATGTATATTACAGTGTGATTAATTTTTTCATTCCCAAAGAAAATGTCAATACTTTTTTTTTTTCTCACTGAAAAAAACTGAATTTCAGCTCAAGGTTTTTCTGTAAGTCCATTCTTCTGTGCTAATAGTTTTGCAATCATTATTGTGAGATATTCCAAACAATTTTAGAATAACAAGAAATATCTCTGAAACTATAACTGAATCATGCCTGTTTTAAGATAAAGGTCTAAATATTTTTATTTATACTGCCAAGAATACTAATTTGAAAATGAGGCCCTTTAAAACCCATCTTTTTCATTACCAAGAAGACCTTCGGATTTCAAAGCAGAATGCATGGCCTACTGGTTTCAATAATGAAATAATAATTGATAATACCATTCCAATTATTGTGTGCACAGTCTGAGAATTTTATCCAATCATTTTGTAATGTAAAACACTGGAAAGTGTAGAAAGGTAGAATTGTTCCTAAAATCAGACACTGATATTAGCTGTATGATTTTCACTGATCTTAAATAAATTGATTCAATTGATTTCACCTCAAAGGCCATTTCCAGAAGACAAGACTTTATTCTTGTAGAAGAAAACAGTGACAAAACTAGGAACGTGAAGAAACTTCCCAAATCAACACTGACTTTGCTTACAGAAGGGAAATTCTTGTTGTGGAGTAATCTACAAGAATGTTAGGCAGCACTTTTGTGCACCTCATCCTATTCATCCCACCATTGTTTTAACATCAAAAGTGTGTTGCTTGGCTGTAAAATGCAGGCAACACAGTTTTCTCTGTCTTCTCTCACTTGTTGTGAATGCTTAGCCCCCCTGAAACCAAGTCTCTTGTGTCAGTGACTTACACCACCAAGCCACTTTGCTTGATTTTGCTCTCTGGAGACTTTATTTTCCTTGCCTTTTCCAAAACATTCCTTCAGCAGGGTGAGCATAGGTTTAGGATTGAGTCAGATGGGAGAAGCTGACTCATGCCAGGAAGCACTCTCAGAAGGAGTAACAAAGATGTTTTCCATCTCCAGCTGCTAACAAAGCGCTAGCATAACACCATTCTACTCACAGGTTATAAACTGCAACCCTTCCTTATGTCTGTGCTCTGGGTTGGAATTTCTGCAGTCAGACCTATCACCCTGTTAGCTTGCACTATTGCAGTTTACCTGTCTGACCCACCTCCACCTGCAGCTACAAGCTTTGAGTTGTGCCTGGCACCTACCACACTCCCTGTGGAGGATGAGTAGGGCAAGAGGGAAACAGGATGGGCATTGCCAAACCCACACTTACTGCTGAAAGACCAGAAGTGGGTATGAAATTTCGTTTAGCAGTACTTCTGAAACTGAGAAATGACAAGGCTTTTTATCATTATGTTAAGGATCATTCAGAAGAAAGTACAAGTATGCAAGTAATTCCCTTCCTTAAGGAGTGAATGTCTAAATTGTAATAAAGCTGCTTATGTTCATTCTCTGCCTACTATCGCTCCAGAGCCATCCTTAGTCTTTGGTCACTCGATGAAATCCAGCATTTTACTGAAGAAGGGACAGCAAGGGAGTTAAGATACCACTGGCAAGACAGAAGCTGAAGCAGTTCATGCCAAATAGAATTTAAGAACTCCCCTGAAAATGTACCTTATCTCTACAGCTATGCACAATTTGCTGAAGCAAGGGACTGTCTTTTAACATGTTTAATGTGCTAATCTGCTATTAAGGTAATAACCACAATCTCTTCAGAAATTGACCTCTTGCTTGTACTAGAATACATATCAGCTGAATTTATAAAACATATGTTTAATGATTGGGAATAAAAGGCTCCTGATTTTCTAAGTGCATAAACAGGCTTCAACATGGCTTACACCTTCATAGGTGTAATTTTGTACTTGAACCAAGAGCAGACTAAAAAGTATTTAGTCACCTGTTTCTCTGTTTTGCTCTCACAAACAAATATAAATGGTAATATTAAGTTAGAGCCTGTTCAAGGAATGTGTTTGACGAGCAAAAACATCACAATTCCCAAAGCTGTACCTTCAAACCACTCACTCATTTAACTGTTTCAGTGAAAAATGTGTTTTGAGCAAGGCCTCATGCACGCTACTGTGGAAACTTTAAAAGGTGTCCATGACTCCCATATCACAATGCCTCTCTTACTGGGGAAGGCAGAATTGTTACCCTTTTAACTGCCAAAGAAAATACTGAGTACAGAAATACAGAAGCACTCTTTTCATTTATGGTTCCTCAAGAAGTCCATCTAAAGTGAGTACAGTGATGCCATTGCAGTTTTTGACAAAGCTGAACCATGTTATGAAGCTTAACTGGATTTTGTGATTGTGTTATGAGGCTAGGTAATAACTACTGTAATGTTCCTCAACTCTGGAGCAAAAGAGAATAATCCAGGCTGAGGCTGAAATGTACTCAGCTCAGAATTACATGTCACACTAACCAAAATCAGGAAAGAGGAGTTTGAAGGAAACAGTACACAAAATTCAGTCAGATTTGTCAATGGCAGAACAGGAAAATTAGAGAACAATGAAATGTCTGCCTGTATTTATCTGCAAAGGATAATGAAGACTTACTGTGAAACAGAAAGAGAAAACTAACTTAGGTAGATCCATCTGAAGTGTGATTAGTAGAAAACAAGCCATTCCAACACCTTTGTCTACCATACACAAAGGTTTCTCTGAAAGTAAAATCTCCAATTATTTCCATGGCAACTACAAAAGATACGAAGAGCACAATAACACCGTTTAAAAGTACAAACTCCCAAATACAAAACACTATTTCTCAACCACCATTAGCTCTGCACTGTCACCAGCAATGAACAAGAGCCCGCATGCCAGGCATGTAAAAATTTGCACCAGTGGAAGTAACTCACTGTCACTGCCACCACTGCTGAAATGCACCACCTAACATTTTGCTGTGCTCACATTCACCGTTTGATCTCCATAAACATTCAGCAAGTGTTGATGAATGTCAATGGGTGCCATTATTTCTGCATGGAAAAATTCTGTGACACACCTCTATTTCATTCTCACTTCGTTGTCAGGGACCATTTCAGTGGTGTGACAATTTTGGCCTGGAACATGGGATTTAGCCTCTAATTTGCCTAACAGAAATCAGCCTCCTCAGCTCTGCCAACTCCTAATCAACCCAAGTTCTAAGGCAGAGCTTTAAAAATCACCTCTTAATTACTTTAGTTATGCTAAGAACAGAGAAGAATGGCAAAACGTCACAGCTAATGAAAAGCCACTGAACTATCAAGACAGATAGGTGTTTTTATTCAACAACTTGAGATGCCAGAAGATTCTTTGATCTAGGAATGTGGGAATTAAATTCTTCCTTGTCTGCCCTAACCTATGAAAGGTTTATCCATAATGCCAGTTATAATCTAATGAGAAAAGATATCTGCCAAACAGAACACTAGTCTATTTTTCTCCAGCATCTTTGCAAAGATGATCATTACGAGTACTTGGAACAAATACGAATAATCAACCTCCTATTATTATAATTGTTTGGATAAAAGGCTTCCAGTTTAAAACTCATGACATAAATCAACAGTCTATTTATGCTGTTAGTTATCAGGTGTACAATTACGCACATGTATTCCCTTGAGTAATTGACCTTAGCCTTAAGTGGATGCCCTCTCCATCATGTTTACTTTGCTATTCTTTCTCATCCTCTAAACAAAATAACAGATCTATAAATCAGAGGCATTAAAATAGCTTAGGAGTGACGCCAGGCTGTTTTCCAGCTTTACTGTTCTCGAGACTGCCCAGTTAGCAGACTGCTGGGTGACATCTCATGGGCCATTTCATTTTAATCCATGTTGTCATCACTATGCCACCAATTTTAATTGCCAGGGATGTGTGACTTTTAGGATAACCTGGCCAAGTCCCAGCTGCAGTTTATACAACGGGAGGTGTAATAAGCCTGTTGTGATTATCTGAAACGAGAGAACTTTATGATGCACAGGCAAATCAGCTTTAATACAGCTAAGGTGACAGGAAATCTGTTTCAGAAGATGAATCCACTAAATCTACACAAATCATGTACAGACTTGAGCAGACATTATCCAAATACATTAGTACATACACAGGTGCAGAGGGAGCAGGCAGAACATGCACAATTTTACATGTGTCCAATCGCAGACAGATCAGATCAGAAAAATATTAAATTACAACAGAAAATACTTAAAACTGTTACATATTATCTGACAGCATACCATCTAAAGTTTATGATAGCCAAACTTCTCTTGTGGTTAAAAAAAGAAAAAATCCCTTGTCAATTTTAATTATTGTAATATTTGGGCTAATGTCATTTACAGGGCAATTGGCCTTTCACTCTAAGAGCCTGGAGGCTGATTTTGAACACGTCCCAGAACTGTTTGGCCAGAGTCAAGTTCCCAAATTGCTAGATAACTACTAGATAACTAGTTGAAAAACTAGACTGACATTTCCAGAGAAAAGATATGCTGCATTGAAGACAACAAAGTCTCTGAAAGAAGGGTGTCAGTTCTCTGTAGTCTCCCTCACCTTAAAGCAAAGCCTCGTTCTGGGTGACGATTAGCTTGCAACTATTTAAGTGAATTTTGGGAAATGAGAGAAGAATTCCAGCTGTTTCTTCAACATAATTTCCATGTGATAAATTGAAACTAGAGTACTATTTGAATATCTCAATGTTCCTCTTTTATTTTGTGTTTATAATAACATTTATTTATTATGTCAATTTGAAAATCCTTTTTTTTTCCTGCTATTCTATGTCCACATGCCAACTTATTTTTCAAGCTTCCTCTTTCTAATGGTGATAAAACACTAAGATATTGCACTTTTCATTTTTCTTTCCTGTTGAATTACACTCCTGTTTTAATTTTTCTGATGAATTATACTCTTCAGAAAAACCACAGAGGAAGTAAGAGTAACGCAGAAGAATGTAGCACATTTGACAGAGGTGAGACAATCCTATTCAGGTTGAAAAGATTCACATTTCATTTAATTAATTAAAATGTTGCCTTATGAGCTAGTGAAATTTTTCTAAGATTTCTAATCACTTTCTAATAGCGATCTTAGCTTAAGACGCATAAAAAAAAAAAAAGAAGAAAAAAAAAGGTACACAGAAAAAGAAAAGGAGAAAAATAAAAGCCCAGATTTTTTCAACACATCATTCCTCCTTTCTTTGATATAAGCCCTGACATGAAACATATCTATACATTTTCCAGTGTTTCAAAAGATATCCCTCCTAAATAAAAGAATTATTTCCTACTCAGAGCAAATCTTCCTAATTGCTTACACTAAAAGAGAGAATTCAGTTCCTACATTTCACAGTTTTTGGATTGAGATTTTTCAGCCTTTATGACATGTAGGCAATGTCTCAGGAGCCACCTGACTCTTTTTCATTTGCAGTCCATCTATCAAGCCTAAACACCTGCACATACAATAAATGAACAAGCAAACAAACAAACAAATAGCCTTGCTTTAGTATTATCAGGATGGTCCCCATCTTTCTGTCTTGTAAATAAGCAAAATGATAGCATCAGAAGAGTTGTTGAAGATCTGTCTATAATAAAGTCCATATCCTGTCCTTCCCTTGGACAGTTCATACTCTTTCGATCTGCATGAGCCCAAGCAGTTTTGTGATCCTATTGTTGTTATTTTGTTGTTTTGAGAGTATTATAGTTGTAAGAGTGTCTAACATATGATAATGACATAAGGCTGGGCTTCACAGGCAATATCTTCATGATTACGTAGAGGCATAGCGCTGACACTGAGTTAGACAATTAAATCATTGCATAATGATAATTAGTTAAAAAAAGAACAAAACCAAGTCCAAATTCTAGGCCCAAATTCATATGCTCTGCTGGACTGATCTTGAAGGGAATCACACTTCAGTTTTCAGTATTGAAGACATATATCTCCACATGAGCATATGCAGAATCACCACAGTCCTGGAAGGCCACGGAGAACCTCAGCTCCATCCAAGGTTTCACACAATCAATTTGATAGCAGTTGTCTTTAAGGCTAAGTTCTCCTGGGTTTTGGACCTTTGGTATTTCTAAGGGAACATCCTTGTATCAAGTTCCTGTTTTAAGGTTTACCAGATGTATTTGCCAGAAACATGAACTTGATTGCTTGTGATACCTTTGGGGAGACAACTAGAAATTGCTGCTCTAATTTTGCTCCAGCAGTGCATGTAGTAAGGTGCTTATGGGATGTACTTGAAATGACTGTACAGCATCACAACATGTAGATTGCCTCTCAGTTGCCTTGCAACTCTCTCTGAATGTCTGTTTTAACAAGACAAGAGATAACAGCGTTAAAGAAAAAATTATCTTTGGAATGAATGGTGAAGCACTGGAATAGTCCACGGAAGCTGTGGAGTCATCATCCCTGGAGGTGTTCAAGAAATGTAGAGATGTGGCATTGAGGGACGTGGTTTAGTGGGCATGGTAGCGATGGGCTGACGGTTGGATTAAATCTTCTTAGTGATCTTTTCCAACCTTAATGATTCTATGATTTTTCTAGTATATATTGAAGGATTTTATATATACTATATATGTTATGTTCTTACATACTTAATACATTTAAAGATCTGATTAAATATCTGAGAAGTAACTTCACCCTATAAGTACTTCACACATACGTAACTATAGCTGACTTATTATCTAGTTTGCTGGCTACAATCAGATGCAATCTTCCCATCACATATCCAGACTTAACTTTAGTTTCTACCTACATTTTCCAAGCTGAAGAAAATTATGCTAATTCCTGCTAAGAGTTCTTCTAATCCATCTTCTTAAATTACTCCTTTTTCTTTGCATTATTTTCCAGTTCAGCACATTTAAATACTTTGATTATTATGAAAGTTTTGTTCTTCAGAAAGCCAGATGTGTTTAATAATGTTTATTTTACAGTGTTGCCAAATCCTGAGGGTTCAAGCTTGACTGGTTCAAGGGACAAGGTAACGATGTTGAAAATTATTCCATTGCATTACCCTTATTAATCAATCCTCAAAGCACGCTAGGAATGTTGAAATCCATTAATACTTATTCTTTAATTAACGTTACTAAGTTCACACGCTGCCTTGAAACTATATAAGTAGCTCTGAAAGTAATGCCTCCTACTTATTTCCATGGAAACTGCAACAGATACAAAGAGAGCAATGCTATTGGATAGAGCAAATTCTCAGGACAAAACACTCTTTTTTCAACATAGCCACCACCACTGGCTCCACATTTTCACCAGAGATGAACAAGAGCCTCCATGCCATACTCAAGAAATCTGCACCAGTGTAGGTGACCCACCATTTCACAGCTGCTATGATGGCACTGCTTGCTAGGAAAATGTTGCCCATGCAGTCCAACTTTTACTCTGCTCGCATCTGCTATTCAATCTCCGCAAGCATTCAGAAAGCACCAATGAAAATCAATTTTTTCTGCATGAAAGGAATTGAGCAACATGTCTTTGCTTCATCCATACTTCCACTCAGAAGCCAATTTGTCAGACTGCCACTCTGCTGCCATCTGTCCCACAACAATACAGTATAATGGGATATTGGTGGGAAGGTTCATCTTCTACAGCCATACCACCAACATCCACCTCCGACACTGTGGGCCAAAGTAATAAAATCACTTTTGGAACAGCCCTTATAAAATGTATTTATACCTTCTGTAATTTTGTGACATTTTTGTTGCTTTCCAGACATCAGTTAACATTCGCAAAAACATATCTTGCATCAACAGCACACTATTATTAGGGCACATAAAAACAGAAGTATGGTTTATGCCTGCCGTACATGCCTTGATTATGTAAGTGTTTCTGCTGATATCTGCAGGCATCAGAAATGTCTCAAGAACTTAACACACTTTAAATGAAAATTAAGATTATTAAGATCCTCCCAAAGAGGGGAAATTGTTGCTGCCTGAACAAGGCATCCATGGAGTGGATGTCCTTCTGCTCCCAGCCTCAGTGTCTCAGCAGAAACCCCTCTTTGTTGTCTACTTTCTTCCCTTCCCAGGATCTTTCATCCACAGAGACTTCTGGGCTACCTTCCTGTTTTCCTAGACTCACTGGTTCCATGAACTATGATCCTTAGGTTCATGAAAGCCAATTATTTATTTTTGAATGTTTTTTTTTTGTGAGAGAGATGGAGTACATGACTAAAAGCAATATATTTGACACTGCACTATATTTTTTGAACAATTTAGTTGTTCCAAATCATTAAAAGTTTTAAAATTCCCAAAGAAACAATCAACATATTTTCATTGCACCTCAGTGTGGAGACCTTTTCTACCTCATTATGGGAAAAGAACAGACCATCATAATTGAATCAAAAACAAACAAACAACAACAACAGAAGTATTCAAATAGACATCTGTAATACAAAATTTCTGTACAAACGATTAATATTTGGCAAAGCAATTGACAAGTGAATCACTGTCTTATCATTAGGTGTGTCAGGCTGCCTCAATAATGACCTATCAAAACAACATTAGAAAATGAGTGAAAAATTAGATCATATTTAAGTTATTCAGGGAAGGATACATAACAGAGTCATTACAATCATCCTAGGACTAAGTGTTAGCAATTTGAGGAATTCAGATTTCAGTTATTAGAATAGATCACATATGGAAATAATCATACTCAGTGGCTTGTGATATTAGCACAAAGTCTTTCAAGAATACTATAAAAAAAAAAAAAAAAAAAGTAAAATATTATTGCCAAAATTTAAGATGCACTGTTTAAAATAACACTTCAACATGCTGTAACACTTGTCTCCACACTCCTGAAGCCACTCATCATGTATCTTGCACCAGGCTGTACAGATGTGCCTGTTGATCCACCTATCTGAGACCTCATCAACCAGGGGATAACAACTGCACTCACACGTACTCTTAGCTATAATTTCACATCCGAATTGTGGCCTGCCTTAAAACCAGACCCGGTAAAAACACAGCCAGCAGCTGTGCTGACACTCCTTGCTGAAGAGCTCCTGACACAAATAAATTATTATAATGTAAGGAAGACTTCAGTTGTCATGTAGCATCCTTCAGAAGTGATTCCTACATAAATATATCACCTAAAACAAACAAAAAAAAAAATCAGAAATCTCCTCCCAGTTCATAGAAGAAGTGCATTTACCTCCATGCAGAGATGTTTCCACACCAGAGAGGAGATCTTTTCTTGAAAGAGAGGTGTATGAGTCATATCAATATGTTTCCATTTGTTCAGAGGCCTGGGAAGGCCATCCCTTGCTACTACAAACCCTCCATAGCGTAAAAGATCTACTGCCAGATTGCAGGTTCCCCAGCCATTCCTTCCAGCCAAAATAAACATACAAAAAAACACAATGAGTATTGAACTGTGTTAAAATGCATTACATTACTACAATCAGTACAGAAAATATACAACTAAACTGATTTCAACAGGTTTCTGACATTCTCATATTTTCAACTATGATGTATGTATATATCCATACACAAGGATGCTTATTTTCATTTCAGGTCTTCAACTTGTTAAACGTATTTTTTGAGAGAGATAGTGAAGTTTATTATGTCTGTACTGCCATTCAGGGCTTAACAATAGGGATGCAATAGCACTTCTGATACAAGACTCTGAGACTGATGCTACTTTTTGTCTCCAGTCTTTAAATACACCTTTCATGAGAAGAAAGTCTGCACAAAGTGAAATGTGATAAGTTATCACTGATTTGGAAAACAGCCACTTGAAATGACTGGGCTGCTACCTACTCGTTGAGTCATTTGAGGTGGGCGATTCAATGCAATTTTCAAAGCATATTATGTTGTGGGCTTACCACAAACTTTCCTTTCCTGGTTTTCTTCTTTGATTTTTTTTTTTTTCTTAAATGGAATTAGGACAAAATTCAAGGACAAAATATCTCATCTAAGGTATGAGGGAGAAAAGAAAGCAAGAAAATCTATCAATCTGTTTAGGAACAATCAAAAAAAAAATAATTTCTGTTTGCAAAAGTAAGTATCCATTTAGGAATAACACGGTAATGGTTATTCTGAGCTACAACAGCAGCAATATTTCCTGAAACAAAAAGATGAGAGAGAACTCCATGCCTGTGCCCACAATGATTAAGAAGAAACCATGTAAGTTGATTGTGAAAAATATGAGAAAACTACCTGTTCTTCCTGTATTATTAAGCACCTGTTCATTTACCTAGAGCAATTTTAAAGGTAATTTGATGTAAACATACATCTCTCTTTCGTAACTGTCTGAGCACTCATCTTCATGTGCTTATGAACTTCCATAGAGATTATCAGTGTATTTCAGATTTTGAAAAAAAAGATAAATCTGATTGCAAATATCTCAACAGTTTTCAATATGAAACAACTGAGTACACGAGCTTTAAAAATTTTTGGTCAAATTTCTTACTCAGGTGCTCAATTTTTATTGTTATTAAGAAATCGTGCATGGCCCTCTACTGATGGGGTTTGGACTCCACTTGAATTGGCTCTAAATCAACCATGTAAATATGCAAGCAATTGTTATGTAGAATATTCTGGGACATATGCTGATTTTCTTTGGCTACATATCTGATAAATTTGATCAGAATACTGTCTTTGTGTTAGCATTTCCTATGTGCTTAAAGTTTAATACGACAAACATTTGCCTTGCTTTCTGGGGTAAGAATTGTGAGTGAAGTCTAGATGCAGGTGAATCATCAATTTGTATTGCACCTTAAGAATGTATTATGAACACTTTCTTTTCTGATGCCAAATCACAAACAACAGAAGCAAAAGAAAAGCAAAATAATAGGAAGAGTAACTGTCTTTCGACAAGGGACAAAATTCCCATTGGGAATAAAAGGACAACTGAGATTTCTAGAGCCAAAGTAGAAGGAAGACACTCCTTCCAGAGTATTCAGCTAAAGTAAGTATAAGCAAAAACAGAAAGCTAAGTCGTTACAGATAGATTACATTCCTTTCCTTTAGAAAAATGTGCAAAATAAAAATAAAAGATGCTATTTCTCTCTGAAACTGAACCAAACTTGTAATTGAATCATACATGAATACTGAATTGAACCATGTCTGTAAAATAGAAATTTGCTTTCCTTCTATTCGTCTTCCTCCAACCACCATTTGTAAACCACATATGTCTAGTAGATGATGATTTGCCCAAGTACCTGAAGAAAAACAAATTCACCGACTGTGCAAAGAAAATTGTGTGTCAGCAAAACTGTTAAATAAATACATAATGATGGAATTGATTCTATGTAGATTTCATTTTTGTCCTTGGCATTACAATCTCGATTTACTTAGTCCAGCCACATTTGGGGAAAATCAAATGTATGATTCTCTAGTGTAATCCTGAAATAATTACTGCATATGAAGATATTTCATCTTTATGAGACGGAAGTTACACCTTCGAATAGAGAAAGCTGAAAATTCAACGTACACAGACCATTATTCTTAACAAATAGTAAGATATATCACTCCTTTCTGCATCTAAAAAATAAATAAAAATAAAAAATCTGAAAATAAAAATATTGAGATGTACATTGGACAGCATCCAAGGAAATTATCTCAAGTTCTTTCTGTGAGTATGGGAAAGAATAATCATGCATTCAAGGGCTTGTTTCTTTCATCATTTGGATCTATTTCCTGCATAACAGTAGATAAACATAGGTAGACGTATGAGCTCTCAGCTCACAGTTAAAGAGAAAATATGTCTCCCAAGCTTTTGAAATGAGCCTAGGAATAATTGAACCTAACAGCCACAAGCAGAGGTGGCAGCTATGCAAAAATTATGAAAATCTTATTTCTTACACCACACATTTCAAAGCAGATGGTCAAGCATTTCAGAAAAAAAAAAGCACAATTGTTCTAGTATACTTTTTATGATATGAGAATTTAAGACAAGGGATCAAAAATGATAGAGATGACAAAGGCCAAGGCTTTCACAGTACAGTTATTGGATGATAACAAGGTGGGAAAAAATGCTTATGTAATTTAAAGGTTATTGTTTTTATCTCTCATCTTTTTTTTATTATTATTATTATTTTTTTTTTTAGTGTATTGTTGTGGATGAAGCTGCATAACATTTTTTAAAAGTACTGAAGTTTTAAAGCCAAGTCAGCTTTATTCTAATACTGTATTTAACCACATTGGCAATCAGTAATTTTCAATGGTATAGTAATAGTCAAACTGACATTTTTGAACCTGTGATGTGACACCATATGCTTGGTTTCTGCATATGCTGCTGTCTATTCAGAAGTGAGCTAATTGAATTGATCAGGCTTTTATAAACTTCTTTAGTCTACATAATTTACTGTTACTCAGCAGTCAGTCCTGTAGGAAGTGATATTCCAGTGACTGAACCCATTTATCTACGAGCCTTCCCCTGACAGACCTCATAATTTATATCTATAAAGTGTCCTTCAAAATGGATAAAGATTGATAGCTGAACAAGAAGTGCGTTTTAAAAGTCATTGCATTACAAGCTTTTTCTTTGAGCAAATCCAGACTTTCATAATAATTAGGCAAAGTGGATCTAAAACTCCCTTCATGCTATGACTTTGTATGGATACATGGGACGGCACACTGAATCATGGCTGCCATGACAAGCATGGTATTAGACAGATACTGGAGACTGAAAGCAATCCGTATACTTTACATCCATATGCACAACCAATCTGTAATAGCACACTATCCTTTCCTCTTATTGGCTGCATCAGCTGATATCAAAATAGGTTGGGAAAAAATGGAGAATTGATGGCTTTAGTGGTTTCAGAAGACCTGTCCCATATGACAGCACAGCTTAACCATGATATGCTCACTTTCATAGTCATCTGCAGAGAAACAAGTTGAATGCTAGTGTAACTGATTATAGCGCATGCTTCACTTGAAAAATGGGGACAGGTCTCAGTTGGGAGAATTTAATTATAGCAGTCTTTCAACAAGAAAATAATATACCTTCTCCTACATTAGACCCTCCTAGTCCTTAAATTTAAGTTAATGATAGAACGACAATGAAGTCTTCTAGATTTTTGGCCAGCGAACAACATGGTGGACATGAAAAGTATCTGGAAGTGTGGCTTTTCTGAGTACTCTCAGGATGCTCTCGCAGTCTGAAAAGAAGCTGAATGACTCGACCCTTATCTTGTTGAAAATGAGTTCTTCTCTTAAATGATCTATAACACTATCACCAACACAGTAACAGTTGACTCCTAACGATACTTCCTTGTGCAAGTTTGATTTATTTACTTTGTAATTTTAGCAAAAGATGTAACCATAATTACTGTGGTTTATGGACTCTAAAACAATCACATGGAACTGAAGGAAAAAAAGAAGACTAGCCTGTAAGAGAAATAGGTAAACTGTTTTTCTTCCACCCTTACACAATGTTCTGAGCTGTATATTATTTATTTGGATGTTTGGGATGTGTAATTGAAAGGATTTGTGAACAAGGTGAAATGGCATCTACCAGTTCACAAGTTTTATTATAAGCACGTGTTATTTATTTTTATGCAAAATCTTAGGGTTGCTTTATTTAGTATCAGATGATATCACCTATCAAAAGCGTAGATGTACCAACACCCTATTTATGCCTTAATATTTCACTGCATTTTCAACTGGAGGATAAAGGAAAAGTATGTCTGTATGTACATTAATACAGTAATAATTAACACCTTTTTATACATCGGATACATGATAGAATCGACTCTTAATTCATGGAGATGGTTCTGAAAAGGCAGAACTGTTCCAATTTCCACAGAGATGTACCTAATATAATTTCACAGAGTAGAAATAAGAAATTTCTCTTAAGAGAATAAACTTCATAATGCCCTTGTGCACAAGATAGTTATTGTCAGAATTATTATCCCCCTATCCAAGTGAAAGAGCAGTAACTAGACAGTGGTTTAAGACTTCCCTTTATCACACATGAAGATACACAAATTTGGATGGGTTGGATCTCTAATAAATAAAGCTTTCCTCAAGGATACAGACTTACAGTCATCAAAAAAACGTGTTCACAGAGCAAATTCCATCATGTCCATCCAGTGATCTCTCCAGATATTATTTTGGATTCCCATTGCTGCTTTCTTTTAATTGCATCCTCATCAGTAGCAACTATCACAGATTTGACTCTGTGCAACTACTATCCTATTGATGATTTTTTGGATGTTAATGTCCATAAAAGACATTTTTAGGTAACTAAGAGCCACTACATATTTGAGAGGAGAACAGACAGAAAATGAGCACTCTTCCAAAACTGTGGAAATAATGATACAGTGTAGATTCATCTTTGAGCAGCCTGCATTCAACAACCCACCTTCAAAGTTTTTCTCTCTTTTCAATCAGTTGTGATGCATCAGGAAATGGTTTTGAAATAACATTCAGATATTTTATGTGTCGCTATGCAACATTTCTTTGAAACATACAATTTCCTTATCAAAAAGAATAAAAGTCCTCACTTCTTTTTGAAAGTATATTATAAAATCTTATTTGACATGCATTGTTCTATAAGCTGGCAATGTCTGTGGCTTAAATTACCTACTTAAAAAAAATAAAAGAATCAAGTAGTGTGCAATACCTGTTAGCCTTACATAAGTAGTACTTCTGTTCTTAGCAACACATGAAGATACTAAAGAAAAACAGATTTATTTTCCAGACATTTGGAGTTTCCTTCCTGACTTAATGAATGACAGCACATATTTTTATGAACAGGGGGCACAGAGTGTTTCTTGACAAAGTTGTTAGGTTTTAAACCCATTGTCCTTCTTTTTCTAAACTAGCTTACCAAAAGCTATCTGTCACTGAACTGGGAGTACGCAGCGATAGCATAACCAAAAACTAACACACTTCAAAGCAACCCAGGGCATTATAGGGCTTCTTTTACAGCAAATACATACGCACACGTGTGCACACATAAATGAAATGAAAACTCAAAATTAAGGCCATGGTATTGGGATTCAGAACCTTTCAAGTATCATGATGTAACAACCAAAAGATTCAATATTACTTTGAACCCAGTCTCTTAATAGTCTTTTTACAGGCACTCACAATTTAATGAGTATAATCACATAGGAACACATAATCACACAGGAATAAATTTACATACATAACTGAGGTTTTCAGGTAAAGTTCTAAATTCTGCTTTGTGTCTTTCACTGATCATGTAAAGTTTTCTTCTTCATTAAATGTACTGCCAAATTGCAAATAAAAATCACAGACAAGTGTGACCTTGCAACAATTGAAATAAAATGGGCAGAAAGTCAGAACTTAAGTGAAACTTAAGTTTTCTAAGTGCGAGCAGTCATTGCCAACACCTTGCCAATTGCCTAATAGATATGCCATAAACATTAAGATGGACAAATTGTAAAAACATCATGAAAAATTATGAAGAGAAAACCTAAGCAGTATTTTCAGATACTTCAGATACACACAACTCGTATGAAATTAAACAGAGAAATAAAACCCCACTGAAACTACAGAGCACACAGAAGCAGTTAAAATAATTTGCAAAATTCATTTTTACTGATGGTCAGCTTTACTTTCCCAAAATAATGTAACTGTCTACGAGACAAGTAACTTCTGACGCTTTTTCACTTAGTATAGACTACATGCTTCCTAAGGAGATTGTCTTCCTAGATAAAAAGTAGAGGAATGAGGGTTCAAGATCCACTCTTTTGGAACAGACACTCTACAACAAAGAATGTTATGAGAGGCAGAAGACATACTTAAGTAATTTAAAAGCGTAATTGATTAGGACAGAAAAAAAGATCAGAATTAGTGCTGACTAATAACTAGTTGCTGTGGACTGGTAGAAACAGTTTTGTTCTTTTAGATGGAATAGGAGTGTACATTTGTATTCTTTTGACATGATTACCAGTACTGTTCCCTACCTCCCCCCAGCATCCCGTTGTCCGTTTTGTTTTCACTGTGCACGTTTTTCCTACGTGTCTCATTATACAGACACGTAGGGCCTCAGTATTTCATAACCACTAATGTATTTATCCTTACAATGTCTTTGAAGTAATGCAGTATAAACCTGTCACTGTGCGGAAGGGAACAGCAAAATGCAGACTTCCCAAGGGCTCATCCTACAAACCATAGCCAAGCAAGGGAGTCAAATTTCATTAGTTCCAGCCTCTTGCTTGACTTTCTTTCTCTTCCCTAATTTGCTCGTCCTATTCTGCCACCTTCCCTTTCAATTGCCCTACTTTGGTGACCTAAAAGAAGTTCAACAAGAGGCCAGAAAAGATGACAAAGGAATGAAGAGTCAAAGAGGATTAGACAGTTTAAAGAATACGCTGCTGCTTCCGAAAAATTGTACCTCCACTGTTCTTTGATTTCAGAATTGTTGCTAATACATTTAAGTCTGGACATTTAAACATGGGGAATACTTTGCTTATCTCTGTTCACTGTGGATCAACTGCCATATCAACAGATTCCTAAACCACTGAAGAAAACTTGCCATTTGCCATACTTTTCCAGTCAGTGCTCTACAGTCTTCTTAAAAATCACTCCAACTGTTTTTGAGTGAGACATTATAATACTACAGAAGTAAAATCCACATTTTACAAAATTTAGAAAGCTTTTTAAAAAGCCTTTTGAAGTCACTGATACACTGGCTTTACTACCCACAGATAAAGTCATTTTTTCCCAAAAAATACATCTGATTTAAGCATACTTATTTGAGAATGTATGGAAAAAGTTATCAAAAATCACATAAGAAGTAACCCACAGACTGTACCTTACAAGTTATTTCTCCTCACACAACAGATTAGACTAAGACAACGTCTGCTCAACTGGTTGTTTTGTTTTTCACATTCATGTTACAGTCTTTTCCCTACAGATTGGCCTTTGGCCAGCAATACATGTAAAACACTGCAGAAGAAAACTCTACTCTCATTTGTTTCTAGAAATATCATTAGCTCAGTTCTTTACTGGCAACTTCTTCATAGGAAATTGATTTCAAACTCTTTTGACCATTCTGTACCTTTCCTTGAATAAGAGAATCAGGGCAGAAGGGAATTCAGGTGGTCTGCAGCTCAACTTCCTGTCCAAAGCAATGACAACCTGAGACCAGGCCAGGCTCCTCTGGATTTTACACAGATTGGTCTTGAAATCCTCGAGAAACTGACTGCACAATCTGTTGCCTCTGCTGGACTCTCTAACTGGTGAATATGTTTTTCCCTATATACATGCAGATCCACTCCTGCTTTAGTGCCTCTTATTCTCTCCACTGTGTACCAATGCAAGGAGCCAGACTCCATCTTCTAAGTCACCAGCTGTTTGTTCCTAGCCACCTTCTCCTGCACCTACCCAGAAACATGCTTTAAGAGGACTCCCTCCTCGATTTTCCTAGGGAAGAAAGGAAGCTGTAGTATCTTTTGAATGTTTCTGAAGATGAGTCTTCCTTCTTTGAATGTGACAAGGAGCAGCTCTGCAGGTCACTGATCAGCTTTCATGGCCTTTGGATGCAGACTCTTTGGTCCAACAGATTTTTGGGGCAAAGATCCTCTAGTAACCCCAACCTAGTCCCTTGTCCACTGCTAAGCTCCCTGAGCACAGCTGGTACAGCTGGTCAGCCCAGGAGCACGTCAGACCTTACCTCTAAACTCCACACTCAACTGCATAACCACGCCTTACTCATTCCAACACTGTTCATGCTACCTGATATCAGTATGCAGAGTAATTTTATTTCATTTTTTTTCCATAAGGCCTGTCCTAAACTGTCGCTTAAGAGTGCACTGAATAGAAAACGGAATTCTTCAAACTGAAAATGTGCTATTACTTCTACTTTACTGGCTTTATCAGAGGGTTTTTACTACATCCTTCAGCTTTAAAACTCTTTTTTCTTTCTTTCTTATTATTTTGATTATGTTTAGCTGTTTCTTAGAGAAGTATGGGGTTTTATTGTATTACTGCTGTAAAAGTAATAAAAAACATTCATATACAACCTGTTCTGGACAATCACACTCGGTATAAAATTGGCATTATTAGGTACTGTATGAGGTAAATTATTTCCTTTTCCTTATTTTCTTATTTTCCCTTTTATGAATTACCTATGAATGAGAAGGTTCAAGGGTTTTAAGAATGATAAATTCCAGTAATCTACTGATCCAATAATCTCCAATATAATCTATTTTAATTAAAATAGTATTTACAAAATTTAAGCAGAGTGAAAATCTCCTAAAACCCAGATGAGTTAGCATTACCTAAATCCTTCACTCAGATTTCTTACATTTCAAGAATTAGAAGAAAACCTCTACAGCAGCAGAATGAGTTAAGTAGGCAGTCAGGAAAGACATAATTCTGCTCTTATTTACTTCATTAGTTTATGCTGGAGTTACAGTTCTGTTTCAAGATTGTGTTTGCCTGTGTGAAAGAAAGAAAAAAGCAACACTTCCTTTTTTTTCCACTCTCATATTTTTCAAACACTATTTACTGAGAAACAGAGCCAGTCATTTTAGACAACGGCTGTGTTTAATAGGCCAAAGAGGTTTCTCTAATTGTATCAACCCACTGAATTGACATGATATCTGTACAATTATGCATTAACAAATAATAAAAATTAAATTAAAAAAATCAATATGTACAATATTATTTTAAGCAATGCAAAAGAATGTACTTATACATTATACATTAATAATTATTTAGGCATGTATATTTCCAAGCATATTCTGCCTAATCTGAATTGAAAGAATTTGTTCCAATAAAAAAAAAATTAAATGTAAAAAACCCCAACAAAAAAATATACTAAAAAAACAAAACAAAACAAAACTTGAGAGTGCACCAAGGTATTGCAATGCCATAGAACATTCCTAACTTTATTTTAGGGTTCCTTGACTAAAAGCAGTAGTCAAGGTGTGTTCACCAGTTCAGTATATGTTTATATATACTTAACTGGTATACTTAACATATATATATGTTTATATATCTGATTTGATCTTTCTGTCATTCTAAATTCATTAACTTCAGACATGCTGTTGGAACCCTTGTGCACTTCAAATTCTTACTGTAGCCACAGAGATATTTGTTACAGAATGAGCTACAGCAGGATGCCTGTGTATGTTTGCTTGGAGCCTCCTTCCCTGCTACTCTTGGCTGCAGTGTCACTAAAGCCTGGTCAGCAGAGCTCTGCAAACCTGTTCATGTTGCACTGTCAACTCAGTATGCCAAAAGCAGCATCACCCAGTCCTTACACTGGGGCTGTCAACTCCATGACATAGCTCAGGGATGAGGACCAGGCAAACCCTTACATGACACACATCAGAAGAACACGCTGGGAGAAGGAGCAGGTCCTTACTCGAACCCTTGTTTATGTACTGTGAAAATAAAGCAGCTGAGGTAAACCTGTTCATGCGTTTCAGTGAGTGATGTCTCTGAAGTGCTGAGGATTGAGCAATTTCAATATTGGAACAGCTGCAGTTTACCTCTGAATTACCTGAGAGTTAACTTCTCTGGTGCTGGAACATTCTTAACCCTTTCCAAAGCACTAGAGGGCCACATCATCATGGTTATCTATATTTAGCTCCCATCAAAAATGGAAAGCTCATGAAGTTTTTAACTAAGTCGGAAATCTGTTAAAAATTCCAAGTAAATGCTTGATTAGCCATTGTGTTCCTTTGCCTTTATTACTTACAAAGACCACCAATATTTTGTCTAAAGCACTTCAGTCCCAGGAGAAAAGTTCTCACAATTCTTGATTGCAGCTGCACATGGTGTATATTGGAAAGGTACTGAGGATAAAATTAAATACTGACTTGAAAAAAGGTTTTTGCACTCACACACCAAGTGACTGTTGCAGAGAAAGACTTGTACACTGTCCTTTTAGAAGTCATCTGTGCTTATGTCACGATTGTGCCATTGATCAAAACCTACCACACTTGTTTGAATTAGTTATGTGGCTAAAAGTAAGCACAGGAGGGCCTATGCTGTCTCCAGAAAACAGGTAGTAATATTTGCAGTCAAGAATAATTTCTAATGTCCTTGTTAGCAGCTACCATGATCTTACTTAATTCTTCATAAACATTTGCACATTTTCAGAATTTGCTTTTTCTTCTATCGTAAATACAAACATTTGCCTATTTAACAACTGCCTTTCTTTTCCATTTAGCATCACCAAATTCAAGAAAATTTCTTCCAGAAGCAGTGCTAACACAGGAAATACAAACATTTTTGCTTTACATTTTTGCAAGCATATATACATTTCTGTTGAATATTTTACCTGTTGTTGCAACCGCTGTCCCTGGACCATTGCATGTATTTGTGGAATCAAAATTGAGCTATCTGGGAAAAAAGTTTATTATTTCTGTACAATGAAGAACTGAGATGTCTGTTTTCAAAATCTGTGTGAAACTTGGAATCAAATATATATTTTTTTTCATTTGCTAGTAGTCCTAGTAATGGATCCAATTTATTCGGAGATAACTATTAGACAAAGGAAGATTTACACTTTGGGACTGGATGTATCTGAGAAGCTGCTGCTAAGGAAGTGAAAGGATTTCTACTCCGTTCTTGAGTATGGGACTGCATGATTCAAGGCAGTAGAAAACTGGAAGCTGGTACTCTGACTTGATTTTTTCCTGACTCTGCCCTGCATGTAGAAGAAAATTATTCTCTCCTACAAGAATAATAAGACGACAAATCTCTCTCTTCTGAGAGTTCTCAAGGAGCATTTTTCCTTTGCACCGGCCATCTTCATAAACGTACAACACGCAGAGAAATCTAGATGAAGGCAAGAGGATAGACTTTTCTCCTCCAATTCTATCCACCAAGAAACCTAACGAAATTAGAAAATACATTTCCAAGTGCCTCTCCTCTTCCTTTATCCCTTTTCTGGTAGGTCTTTCCATTGATGGCTCTACTAAGGGCTGCCTTTAGCTGAGGAAGACCTGACAGTTTGAGCTAAAGGTAAAGCATACGAGATAGTAACAGTTCCAGAATTTTAGATCAGGTAAAAGGGGAAATATCTGGGACCCTCTGATTAAAGCACTGAGAGTGGATTCGGGCTACAAATTTGAGTATTGATTAGTTTGAGGAAAAAAAAGAATTCCCCTTGCATTTATTTGCCATGCAGCCTTATTACATAGACTTTCCCACAGAATATGAGAAATTAGGGCTAGGCATTATGAAAAAGTAGTTTCTTCTTATGGAGCTGGAATAGGAATAACATGTGAAAGCCTTCATACTTTTTAAATCACTGTTGACTGTGCTGGAAGCCACCAAAACTCAATTTGTTTGACACCTTCTGGAGCTGCCACATATTTGGAGGCTACCTGGTCACCAAGAAACTCTAGAAGTTATTTGTCTTGTTGGGCAGCTACTCTCGAAGGCATAGCAGCATCACTTCCACAGCCATTATTTTGGATTGTGGCTGTTCTTGTAGCACCAGAAGATGCACAGTGAGCGAAAGAAATGTTAGTCTGAAAAATTCTGCTTCTTGATGCAGAGCAAATACCTGTCAGGATGTCAGGAGAACCTTAAGCTGCCATCACTATTTTGCCAGCTGTCATAAATAACACGTAGACATGTATACGCACATTTCTCCCAGAGAATCCAAGAAGGCGTTCAAATAGCATTTCATGTGCTGCGGTCACTAAATAAATTCCCTGTATATTCATACAAAACAGTTACTCATTGCCTCAAACACCATTTCACAGAAAAAACTTAGCTGTTCCTTCCAAAAATTGTTCAAAAAATTTGAACCTCTAATGCAACAGTGATGCAGCAAAAGGCATGGTGTTCAAATCTATAGCAGATGTTTCACTGTTAGCGAACGCCACAAAGAAAAATCTCTTAAAACAGAATCAAGTGATACTTATTTACCATTTTCTTTTTTCCAAAAAAAACCCACACATATGAAGCACATTAAGTCTTTGTGACAGATGCAAACTTTAGACTGCTAAGAATAGATTCCCTAACTAAAAAACTCCAAAACTCTGATAAGCAGCAGCACACAGTTTAATCAGTTTAAATAATCATTTCAATTCCAGAAACTGCTTGTGTTTTATTATTTAAGTAAACTCTTGGTTGAAGATTTTCAAACCTTATTTCCCACAAAGGAAATGAACATCTACTTGCCAAAATCACTAAGAAAATGTGATTCTCCCACACAAAGCTGCAAGACAAAATGAGTAAGTGGATTACACACCAGAGCATGAATTCGTGTCTATAAACACCCAGCTGAGGCTGTTACAGCAGTGGGCTAAACAGCAGCTAAGCCTTGTTCTTTCGCACACATCTAACAGTTGAACTATATATATACCTTATATATTATAAACATTTTTCTTCTTCAAAAGAAAAAAAAAATCACAAATTAGTATTGCAAACTAAATAAATTACCATGATCTTCATATAAACTAAATGTGTAAGGCAGATAAATCAAACAGAAAATTTGAAAGCAAAGCTTTAAGGGTACTTGCATCCAATATGCTCATTTTCTATGAACTCTGGAGATATAGCTCTTCTCATGGGGATTCCAACAAGCAGAGCAAGTCTGAAGGAGTAACTTTCATATAATTGCTTCATAGGTGGCATGTTTCAGATGCTATCTCACTTGACAGGAATTGATTGCCCGAATTCTTGGTCACAAATAAGAAGAAATTAAACAAGACAAGCAGGATCTAATGAATTTTTGTAATAAAATCAGATGTGCCACATAGACAAGGTTTGGTTTAACATACGGGAACTACATGGCCTTCCTTGTCCTCAGCATGAACTTTAACTCAATTTAAGAGTGGTGGTGTTCACAAGAACTTTTCTCATGGCTACCTAGCACCTGATCTCCAAGGATTGCCCAGCTGTGGGAAAGAGTCCCTGTAGGTGTCATCTCTGACACTGTGGACCACGAGACACCAAGTTGTAGGACCACCACTGCCTGGGGTAAAAATGTCTTGACAGCTCTGAAGCTCTGGCTAGCGCATTTGATTAAGACACTCTAGGCATGTGTTTATTCTGCACACAAAGCACTCACAATCAGAGAATTGAAAGATTCAAACCATCTGAGGCTTTCTATTTGCATGAATGTCTACTAAGCTCTTCAGTGAAAACATCTGAAGAAAAATTGGCAAAACGTATTTGGTCACCTTTAAGTAATAATACCCAAAGAATTTCTGACATTCTGCCAGTAATTATTTACACTGCTTTGCAGTGGAATAAACTAGATCCAACAAATACAGTCATCCTTGTTATTCCCAGTATTAATCTCAAAATTTAGCTTTGAGGAAAAAAGAAAACACAGGTAGTATCATCTCAAAAATAAAATATATGTCAAATGATCTTTTTTTTTTTTGAGCTTTTGCACTGTAAATGCTGCACAAATTGTTTCCATTTTGTTTTTGTGGGTTTTTTTTTTGTTTGTTTGTTTTTCAGTTAAGATCATTTAAGGGAGACCTTTAAAGATAATCTAGATTCAATTCTCCTGCCATGGACAGGGCTGTCAACCACCACATCATCCAGCCTGGCCTTGAATGCCTCCAAGGATGGGAAACCCACAAACTCTCTGAGCAACATGCTCCAGTGTCTCATCACCTTCTGAGTAAAAATATCTTCCTAACAGCTAACCTAGATCAACACTTTCAATTTAAAGCCATTCCCCTTTGTTCTATCACTATCAGATTGCTTAACATGTCAGTTCTCCTCTTGCTTATGAACTCCCTTCAAGATAAACTATCAAAATTAATATATAACGAATGTATCAACTAGGTGGAAGTGAAAAAAAGAAAAGGTTACCTTTTTATGACTGTTGCATAAACTTCATTTTGTTCTAGTGCTGTAAATAGTATTTTGAAAAGCAAAATTCATTTAAATACTGACTAAATTACATTTGTCCTTAGTTTGTCTTTTTTACTCTATGCAACTCTATCATATCAGTATTTGGAAAACTGCCAATTTGAAATGTGATGAATTAAGATTTTTAGTTCAACTGTATTTATAATACCTCAGAGAGAATAACATTAGACATTTTAATAATACATATATATATATACATATATATAAAGGACAACAATGGATTTACTTGAACATAGAAAGAGAACTGTGAGTAAATTATAAGTCACGATAGCTACAATGGAAAACCTTTATTCTGTGATTCCCTTCCTCTAAGCCAAGAATTTCCAACTGGAAAAGATGGCCTTTGGACTGGTGGACACAAAAGCCATTATCTGAAGACAGAAAAGGTAACTTAGGTTTCAGAGTTTGATGTGGATTTTTATGTTTCTTTGGACATTAACATTCTCCAGCTGACATTTTACTAGAGCATGTTAAGAGAATGCAACACTAATAACTCAACCTGCTAATTTTGAGAAACGTGTTTCTCTAAAAATTGATTAAGTCAAATACACAATGAAACATCAAAGTCTATAAGGAACTGAATAGCTAACTACTGTCATTATTTACTGTACTCTGTACTAGCGTACACTAAAAATTATTTCTTGTCATACACATAAAATTGCTGGTAGATGCCAGTCAAAAATTTATATCATTGATCTTGAATTTTCTTGGATCAATACAGTTTGTTTTTGTTCTACACTGCAAGGAATTCTCTGTGTCGAGCTATGTTTTTTGAGCTTTTAAAACTGGCAGAGAGTATGCCTTTGGAAAAAGAAAGAAAGAACAAATGGTGAAAATATACACACACACGTATACATTTACACACATAAGAGTGAGTCACACTGGCTACATTTATCATGATCAAATGTCTTGAAAACAGAGTATTGATCCACATTCTCTAAACTATACTATTTACTACCGTGAAGCTGATACCACTTTAAAACCCAAGAACATAACATGTTCTCCTGAGTTTAACATTTGCAGTTCATGGCTTTGGAGACCAAAACAGTGTTCCACATACAGGAAATACATTCTGCATTCAACAAACACTCATGAAATAAAAAATAAGAATCCTTGTGGTCATCATTTAAAACTCAAATCCTAAAATATTGATTTCAAGGTTGGAAAAAAAAGATAAACTTTTCTATAAAATATGATTTTCTGTGTGTATGCTCTTTACTTCACGACCTTCCCAACCACCATCTGGAGAAATCCTCATGTAGCAGGGTTCAGTATTTGTTCCCATAGCATTGCCAGATTTGCAGGAAAATATCGTGTACCCTGCTGCTAAAGGAAACTTCAAATTCTGATAAAGCTAAATGTTCAAACACTTGCAAGTGTTCTCCAAATAATCTGTAACTAGTTTTGCATCTTTGGCCAGTATAGGCTTTATTTGCATAAATGACAGAAGGCGACCCAATACTGGGACAACAGGATTTACTGCACTGCACCCACTACCAATCCTCCACCACATGAGATCTGTGATATCTATTTGAGAAGAGGTGCAGCATGAACCTGACTTGCAAGCACAGAAAGAGCAGGAAGACAAAGCCAGTGTCTCTATATCCTGTTGTAATAAAGGTAAAACATGCCCTCAGAACTGTGGACATTTATTCATGACCATTTCTCATACTCTTTCCTGTTACGCTCTCCCAGATATACTGCTTTCTTTTGTACTTACCTAGTATTTAAGCTTTAAGTCTATCCTCATGAGAAATTGCTAAATTGCAAAAACGTGGAACGCTTTCCCTCTTCCTGCACATCCATGCTTATTCAAATCTTGCTAATTCAAATAGTCTCATATATTAACAATAATCATTAAAAGGTAATTAAAAGTAAGAATACTTTCCTAATATGTCTAACATTCTGTTACCGTGCAAAGATGTTTTCTAATGCTAAATCTAACTTACTCTATCTTGATAAGTAGGTATCACAGTATTTGTGATAGGCATATGGTACACAAACACTCCCCACAGAGATTTCAGCCCCCTTCCAATATGTTGAAAAGGACAGCTCATCCTTCCCTGTTAAATTTGCAGTTCTGTCACAGAACCAGAGAAGATGAGGGCTTCTCTGAAAGTAATGCCTCCAATTATATGACATCAATGTGCAACATCAAATACAGATGTTGGAAGTATTGCAGTAAAGGCTGAATCCTCTCACACATATTCTGTAACAGTTTGTGTGACAGATGGCAGCAGAGGGACAGTCTGACAAAATGGCATCTGACATGAAGCAAAGGAGCATCACTGAACCCCTCCAGGTGGAAAAAAATGGCACCCAGTGACATTCATAAACACTTGTTGAGCATTTATGGAGACCAAGCAGCGGATGTGAGCAGAGCAAAGTGGTAAATGGTGTACTTCAGCAGTGGTGACAGTGACAGTGGATCACCTCTACTCATTGAGATTTTTGTGAGTGCAGCATGGAGGCTCTTGTTCATCGCTGGTGAAAATGCAGAGCTTGTGGTAGTGACTGTCTTGAAAAAGAGTGTTTTGTAGCTGAGAATTTGCTTTATCAAATATTGTTCTTATGATCGTCCTATCTGTTGTAGCTTCCATGGAAATAAATAGGGGGCATGGCTTTCAGAGTGACTTTTGTATATATACTTACAGTTTCAGCCAAAGACCGAGCTGTCATGTAATGTTAGGACAGATCTGCAGTTTAGAATTTAAGAAGTCTAAAGGGCTGCATTCCCTTTGATGACCAGAATTCTGCTGCCTAATATACACTGACAATCTGTTGCTTACATATACAATCCATTCAAAAACAAATCAAAACAGCAATTAGCTCTTCACCACCGGGTCAGTGATATATCAGAGTATAAAATTGCCTTGATTTTTGCTTTTCACATAATTTCATCGAAAAAATGATTTGTAATTTCATTTTGTGTATCGAAATTGTCTTAACAGTTTTTTGGTTTTTTTTTTAAAACGTATTCTGTCTTATCTTTTGAGCAGTTTTATCCATACTTATCTTTGTTTATACTTAGTCATCTGCGATTTGTAAGGATCTGTGTGACAGAAGAATCACGCATCTGAAGAACATGAGTAACATGAATTTTTCTGCATACCCCAATGATAAGCACATACATTAGAAAACAAACCACAGAATATGGGCCGAAGTCCCCATTTTTCTTTCTATTTCCTGTCAATTGCACCTTAAAAATAAAATGACAGACACTTCCTCCTCTGTAACAAACTTCCTTTAGTCCTTCTTCTATTTGAGGTACATGGCTTGCACCTCTTTACCTGATGCAGTAAACTTCTGGCATCAGGAAGGCCATTGTTTTACAAAGCACATCTTAAGAAAAAACCAAAAAGCCTTAATAAAGTTGTTGAACCTTCTTAGCTGTCACATCTGAACAAAACATAAAGGAGTTTTTTTGTTTGTTTGTTTGTTTTCCCATTTTGCTCACTCTGATTATTTGAATAGTTGGTGGTATTCAAAGTTGAGGTAATTCAGGACATAGATAACATGACATGAACTTTTTAACCTCTAGGAAACTTCTTTAAGGTCAAAAGAAAGTTATAGACATCAAAAGATACCACTATCCATTTCTTGTTTAATTAAGTCTGAAATTTCAATCCTTGTACTTACACTTAAAAATCATAGTTCATTTCAGTATTAACAGCTTCCTAATGAAGAGGTTGGAGTTTTCTGAGTTTTAGAGGCAGAAAAATTTTACATTAAATTAATGTCTGCAGAGGATTTGGCCTTGCTATGGCATATGATGTGCCCAAGGGGGAAGGAAGGAAAAGGGAGAGTACAGGAGGGAAAAGAAGCCAGGCTGGGGAACTTTCAAGGGAGGAAAAAAAAAAAAGCAAACAAATGAACAAAAAAACAGAAGGAACCTGGAGAGGTTTAGGGGAAAATAAGAAAAGCATAGGAAGCTGGGGAAGAGGAGGGCTAGAAAACTTGGTGGAAAAGAAAAGGATGAAGGAGGACTCCAGGGAAGATGTAAATAAAAATAAGAAGGTGTTTGAGAAAACAGAGGCCTGAGAATATGAAGATGGGGATGGGAATACATTGGAGAAGAAGGGATCAGTTAAAATGGGAGGCAGGGGAGAGCAGAAGGCCGAAGAAGAGGAGGTTCTACAATATCAGGAAAGAAAAGGGAAGGTAATGAAAGAATAGAAGTTCAAGAGAAGGACAAAGACTATGAGAATTGAAAAAAAAGGCCAGAGAAAAGATAAGGCTGGACAATATGGGGAGGAACAGGAGGTCAGAGAAGAGAATTGATGCCCAAACAACACGGTGAAGAAGAGAGAAGGATGGACAACATGGGAATAAAAAAGAAGAGAAAGGTCAGAGAAGTATGAAAAGACAAGTTATCACCACCCACAGGGTCGAAAGGGGAAATGTGTCATCAGAAAGGAGGGCAAGTAACCTTTGAACAGTGATATCATATCTGAGAAGTATTTAATGACTAAAGAAATGCTTTATCCAGAGGAGATGTTCGCATTGAGATAGCTCTGAAATGATACCATCAATAAATAAAAATACGTTTTTCACTTGTGGCAATCATCTGAAATAATAACAGAAAAATAGTTACTTCAGTTTGAGTTTTGCTTGTGTCATTAAAATTTAAACCTGATTAAACTGAGCTAGTCTGGTTTTATAACCTGTCAGTGTAACAAAGGGACTTTGACACATTTTTCCTCCAACACATTATGGGGATTTACATTTTGCACCTTACAATTATAACTGTATTAAAATGACTGAGCACACTGAATATGAAAAAGTGATTCATAATGGCAGTAAAAGCAATAAAGAGTTAAGGACACTATGAAGCAAATGAAGCAGAAAGTCACAACAGGCTTTGCATAGAGCAGAGTAGATGGAAAAGAAATATCTCTTTGCTCTTGCATCTTTATTATGAGTCTAAATAACAAGATGTAAACGGAAGGGCTTTCTGCCTGAAGAATCAATACCAAAATAAAAAAGCCACATAGAAATAGTTTTCAATCTCCCAGTTTCATTTTCCACTTAAGATGTTGCATCCTGGGGTACATATACATTAATGCCTGAGTCTTGTGTACGTCCATAATTTCTTGTGCAACTCTAGCTTTTTTTTTTTTTTTTTTTTAATGTTGAGGTCAACAGTGCAAGTAGAAGTGAGTGGGAAATTCTTTTTTTTCCCCCCTTTTTTCCCCTTTTTGTCTTATTAAAATTTTCCAATCTAAACAATAAAGGGGGAGGAAAAAAAGATGAAATCTTGAGAGAATAATGAACTGAATTAAAACAGAACTTAAAAGATCACCCTAAACAGGTGGCAGTTAATTATAACTACTTATTTCAGTTTCTATTAACTGCAGTAAACTGTTGAAAAAATATTACTTAAAACACTGTAATATTAAATTGCTAATACTAATCTTTATTTTGAAAAGCCTAATGTAAATGTTCGCATACTTTAGGCACTGATCTCAAAGCAGCGCAGTAATTTTCCCATTAAAATGTTTTGGGTTTTATCATCTTCAAAAAAATATACGAGCTTTGGCTTTCAATAAATACTAGTGTGATTGCAAAGCAACCTGAATATATAAAAAAAATGAAGTCAGAGGTGAGCCTGTCCATACAGAACAGTGTTATACTGCCAGTAATAAGGAAAGCATACCTTTTCTTCACACTTTGGGGAAACAAAACAAAATCAATAGAGCTATTGTAACTTGTACCACTTGTGAATCTCTGTCTACACTGACATTTTCAGCCCCAGCAAACAACTAACATTCTTAAATTTTGCTCATTAAATGCGTAGTACTAATGAATATTTAAATTTTGACTTTGTCATTTCCATGTCAGATCAGAGGTAAGCGTTCATATTTCCTTGTGTTTGCCCCAAGCTTTCTCCTAAACAATCGTACATTTATTAAAAAGCAAAAATAAAGCCAATGTTGCTGAAAGTTAAATAAAATGATAATTAAGTATTTCTTGATAATCCTTGCATGGCACTTAAAACCTAGTGCCAAGATTTTATGATTTGCCTTTTTTTAAGCTCAGTATTTGAAGATAAGTAGGGGGATGCAATCTGGAGATAGGTCCGTTGGTCACGAAAGCAAAGACAGGCCCTCTCAAAGATACACATTTCATAAAACATAACAAAGTGAAGGGAGCTATAAATAAGAAAATAAAGCCATAGTCTGCAGTTAAAATTCTTGCTGTTTGCAGTACATCACTCTGTTCCTAAGTGTCTGTTGCTGGGCTAGAGTTTCTAAAATTAACATTGCAATAGCCTAGATAAGAACCAAAATGCACCCAGGAAAACGCTGCTGAACTGGTTATTCTCACTGCTAACATATGTTTGTTATTTTCACAATGTATTTACGTCCCTTTTTCGGGATAAAATCTTGAGTTGGCTCTTTGAACAGTCAATCCACAAATACCCGGACAAAAATGTGTAGTTTTTAGTGAAAGCTGAAGTATTTAGAGCATTTCCCCAGTATTTACAGGCATCATTCTTATGCTTGCCATAGGCACCCTCATTTAAAAAATATTAAACAAATTAAAACCTATGCATCAAATAATAATATTAAGAAAGCTAGCCTGACTGATTTACAAACCTGTGCATTTAGAAATGAAAAAATAAATATCTCTTTCACTTAATGAAGAAAATAAAAATGTTAAGACACAAGAGTCTGTTCTACATTATGAGTCAGTGCATTCTGGTGCACAAGAACAGTTCTGCTCTACACACTGAAATTATATTACCACATCTGTGTGCAGCAAGTGCAAAGTTTGATGCCTAGGTGATGAGAAAATGGGAGGTAGGTTCCATTAAAAATAAAATGTGGAACAGAAGATAACATGACCAAGAAATAGGGCAACTGCCACTCACTGCACAGCAAGGGGCAGCAAGACTCGTGGCCCTACACAGCGCTTGTTGTTAGAAGCCTTTCACAGAGCTTTCCCCAGAAACACCTTGTGGCTCCCTGTACATCTAAGGAGCAACAGGAATTTTAATGAGTGTGGCTGAAAGTCCTTGGGAAGGACAAAACCAGCCTGGTGCATGCTGGTTCTGATCTGTGCAGCAGGTTTGGGAAGCAGACAGCATTCAGACTTTACAACAGAAAGATCAAACTGCTTGGCACAAAGTGGGGCTGAACTTCTGTTTTGATGGTAGTCCACACAGACATCAGCACTGTTCTCATTTTGTGTGAAGTCCACATGTGCTCCTCTCAAATGAGAGCTAAACCAAGAGCAAGTGAAATACTTGGCAGAGGTACCCCTCTGTGGCTTTAGACTGATTTCTTCAGTTTCTTTTTTCATCAATTTTTTAAGTAAGAGATACAGACGATCAGTGCAGTGGGTGAGAAGGCACACATTTGTGTTTCACAGATGTACCAAAAGGGCCATTTAAGTCAGATACCACTTTTTCTATTTTGCACACATACAAAAGAATATTTTTGCCTGATTACATGAACATGCTGATACTCCACAACATGATAAAGTATATTAAATTGATGATAAAAAAAACACTTTAGAACAGCCAACATACAGTTAAAAACAAAACAAAAACAACAACAAAAAAAGCCACATTTGTGATGTAGGGAGTTTGTGTCCCTCTCCTGAAATGGCATGGTACATCAAAGAATTAGTAACTATTAGTGTCTCTTAAACACATTCATCTAATTATTATGCAAGTGAACAAAGCAATTACCCAAATGGTAAAACCAGATTTGTATCAGAAGTACCAGTTACGCAAAGGTCATACTCCCAAGCACTATTTCACCTACATGCCCCCATTTATATATTGAAGTGTCATTCCTTACTTTGTATTTATTCATTTGTCTTGCAGAGATCTCTTGTTCCAGTGTTCCAAGTGCATTACACATCTCAACTAGGTTACATATGGTAGAATCCAGTAAGAACTCAGTATAAGGAGTCTGATGCACAGACCAGACTGGATACATAGATTGGCTCACTTAACATCTTCTGCATATGCTGAAAGACTGAAAAGGGTGAAGGCAGAAGATAGAGAACAAAGCCTTTAGAAAATCAGGCAAATGCGTTATCTGGATCCAGACCAAATTCTATACATTCCACCTTACATAAGAGGTAAGAGCAGCTAGTAAGAAACAGTCTGTCAACAAAGCTATTTGCTTGTAGTTGGCTTGTGATTTATTGGTCTGTTCTCTGTTTCTCAGTACTGGGATGCCTTAGGAGATCTTTCTTTACCTGAGACTCTGCTTTTTCAGAGATATTTGAATTATTGTGACCAAAGTATTTTGGCCTTCACAAAGCATTATTCCTCTTACTTTAATTTAGAAGCAGTAGATGGAAAATCAGACAGTAACTGCTCACCTGATATAAATGTCTAACCCAGCAGTTGTAAACAAGTCCCATATTAGTTCTGCACAGTATCTTCCTATCACAGCTTCACACCTCTTTCTGGACTAGGACTGATCTTGCTCTGTCTTTGAACAAGCTAGTAGCTTTCCATTACTTTTAGTTCACTGTTTTGCAGCCTCTTCAAGCAGGAGATGTTACTGCCTCCAGGAAAAGCAGGAAACTTTTTAAGATCTGTCTCTGGATGCTTTCCACAGGCCCGCCCTACTACTGATGCTGTAGAAGGAAGCCATGTTCCACTCTGCTCAATCACCAAACACCACGTCTTCATAGTGCATACTTCCTGAGTCATGCATCTCAAAGCCCAACTCAGTGATGAAAGAAATGAAGCACTGATACCTCATTATTACCTACTACTCAATGGGCCTATTTACAGGGAAGATTTTGCCTACAAAGGCACTGAGAACGCTAATGTATGAGCACTGCAGAATTAGAATGGATCTTCCCATTTCTCCAGAAACCCTACCTACTTAGCTAAAACACCATCAACTGTTATCCAGTTAATAGGAAATGGTGCAGTTGCTGAGAGATTAATTTTCTGGAAGCTAGAAAATGCATTATTATTATTAGGAAAATGGGCACTTATCCTCCCCACAGGAGTTCTAACTGTGGCTACAGTCCAGTTTATAAGCATCATGCTGTGCATGATAAAAACGTGTAAATGAAAGGATGGAAAACAGCTCTCAGGTTTTATTACTGCAAAATCAAGGATCACAAAGGGACCTCTCAAATTGGAAACCAAACTGGAAGTTTCTTTTTCCCTCTACTGGGCTCTCTCTAAAGGGAATAATTCTGAACATCCCTTTAAACACAATATTTTTATATAGCTTACTTGATATGGAAAAACACAAGACTGTGGATCAGTTTGAGCTTGTCAAATGAACAATAAGTGATCAGTTCTCTGGTAATTTTTCCTAATTCTTGGTATACATGTATTCTTGAGAAGATTAAGCTTTCTGATATTTATTGTCATGCATGATACGGAACCACCCAAAAGCTCTCACTGGAACATAGAAATTGTGTATCTACTCAGTAAATTCCTGACTCTGAAAAACACACAGTCTAAAGAAATGCCATAAGAAGACAGATAATAACACTGAGCAGATAGGAGCAATGAAGGGCTGTAGCCCAGAGGGAGCCGCATTGCCCAGTGATGGAATAATTTTTTTGATTCTTCAGTGTTCCCTTAGTCCTGACCAAGCAGTCTCCCTGGGATGCTCAGGCACATCGGAGCTTGGCAATTTGAACATTTCTGCATAACACAGCTACATAGAGCAGTCCAGAGGTGGACACACTGAAAATCATCACTCATTGCATTCAGTCATGGGGTAATGCCATAGCACGCAAGGCTGCTACTGCACCAATGGCCTGTCTTGGTAGAACAAAATTTACAAATATTTGGAGCAAATTCTAACAGCTGCTGCCTCACTCTGACCAATTACAGTCCCACTCTGAATATGGTGCTTGGGAGTCAAGGCCTCCCCTCCAACTACAAGTTTTCTGCACAAATTAATCTAGCTTACAAATCACATGCTGCAACTGGGAAAATGGACAGACTTCAACCTTATTGCTGAAGCTGCTTCACTGTGCAGAAAAAGATAATGCAAAAGTTTTTGACCAGTGAAAGAGAGCATGAGGACAAGGATAAATCTGTAACCCGAGGTGTCATCTCAGGTCTGGAAAGATCTGGTTTTTTTATTCAATGTCACTTGGTGACTGTTACATGTGAAAAGCAAAGGCAGAATTTGGCAACCTGTGCTTTCAGCTTTGTCCCTGCTGTTCAATATTGCGCTTGAACCAGGCCCCTAAAACACTGCTTTGAAAGTCAACAGATGAAACCCCTCAGGACTGGACTGGCTTTATACATGAAACAGTTGCCAAGGTATTCAGGCAGAGGAAGAGCTGAGCTCAAGCAGATATATACAGCACAAAACATATTAAATTCCCTAAGCTGAGAATTTGTATCAATATCCAGTACCTATAAAGCCCTGACACTTCCCTTGTAGGGCAGCAGCTGAGTTTGTTTTCCCAGCTGCAATTCAGTCCCTTCTCTCCAGGGACACATCCAAGGCCTCCCAAGACACAAACCCTATGCTTACCTCCTTCCTTTCCCTTACTTCAGGGGCTACAAAATAAATGAGACTGGAAATAATCAAGTGATAAAAAAATCATGTTATGACTTAGATAAATTGAATTATGAGCACTGCATGTCACAGTTTGCTGTCTCATGAGCTCAGTGCCACAGAAACAGTGACAGGATGGGCTTACCAAGGCAGTTCATCTCAGCTGACCAAAGTACACATTGCCACCTGTCCTAGGAGAATGAAAACTTGAAGACTTGAACTTGAATCCTTCCCAAGTCTCATTTCTGCACCCTGGCTGGTTGTTAACAGCCATTCATACACACAATTGTGTCTCCTACAGCAACCCAAGTGACACCTGCATTTAGGGTCAGTCCAGCCCCAGACTGACTATGGCACTGTGTGTGTGGCTGTGAGAGGGACTGTAACCAAGTGGTATGAGGACAAGGGGACACAGGCTGTGGCAGCACACACAAAGCAATGGAGAATGTCATCAGCCTTACAGAGGAGATACTACTTGCAGCATGGAGTGACAGGGAATCTGGGAACAAAGATGAGCCAAGTCTGAAGTCTGCACTCTTTAGACTGTAGTGGAAAAATCAATTTCCCAGTTCTGTGTCCTGAAATATAAGTTTAAAAAATGGCGGAAAAAAGCCAATTTCTACCAGATAACAAATCTTGGAAACAGCAAAAGAAACACATCCAAAAAGAGAACCTGAATTTCACAGCCCATGATGCTTCTAAATGGCATATGCTGTTAAAGAAAAACCAAATGAACATGCACAAATTGCCTGACAGCAGAGGTATGGGATGAATTATGGATATTTTCTAGCATATGCTACTATTTTGACACTCTGCCATGTTGTGCCAGACAGTAACCGGGTCAGAGGAAGAAGGAGCAGAACGTCAGTGAAGCCTGTGCTCAGAGATGTTTGGCATGGCAAAGCCCAGGCTTTCCAGGCAGGAGGGAACACTGCTCGCCTTTTGACTAAACAAAGCTAGAAAAAGATTTGTGCCCCAGTTTTTGTCTTACAGGTTGTGCTAAGCATAACGTGACTCTGGAGCAACAGAAGTAGGCCAGGTGAAGGCAGAATCACCACTGCCTGTTTACTGAAGGCATTAAACCAACAGTTATTCTACATCTGATATACTTCTTACCTTTCCTAAAAATTTCTTTTTCAGTTACCTGAAAAATTATATACACATGACCATCATCAGAACAAAAGATTTTTTTTAAACTCAAAATATATTGCACTAATACCAGATGAAAGAATTAAGTTTTGTATCACCTTTTCCCCTTTTTTCTACATTTGGAAGGACTATTGCGTGTTCTGATAGTTATTTCACTAGCAGACAGCAAAAGAAACCTAATTTTCTTCTCTATTAAATGCATTTAATGTAAGTACAGAATCATTTATTTTCTTGCATGGAAAATGGTGGTAGTCATAGTATAAGGGCAAACTCAAATGATTTATGTTAAAAAATGTGATGGATAAATCCGATAACTTTTAATGGATGAAACTGAACTGGTTTGACCTTTTTTATGCCATTGTTTCAGCTAGAGCAGCTAATTATTTTGCAGATATCTCAGCTTACCCCAGTTCACTACCACCAAAGATTAGTACCATCAATGACTTGCTAAGGAACTGCTGGTGTACAGATGCCAGTTTTCATCTATTGCAGCTTCTCTGTTTTGTTCATTATCGGCTCCTCATACAGGGGAGCACTATGATCATAGAGCACATAATCATAAAATTACTAAGTATAAAAGGAAATACTATTTCTCTGCCATTGGTGTTACTAAAATAAACTAGCAGAATAATTTCAATTCTAGTGATCTTGCTTTACAAATCATGCCAAAGAGTTACGAGGAGTTTAGGAAAAAATTACCAGCAAAAACTGCAAAAGTGAGATCTTCAGAATATCCAAAGAGGTATGCCTTAATATCTTGTAATTGCTTTACAGCTCTCTTGCATCACTATCATTTACAAATAACCTCATCATTTCACATTCTATACAAATGAAGGTTGTTGTATTGTGTTTTGTTTTTTGTTTTTTTTTTTTTTAAACAAATCAATAACTGGTTTATTAGCTTTCCAAGTAATGAGAATCTGCAAAGATTTTGCTTAAATATAATTAATATTCAGAATCCCTTCCTGAAGTTTTTGCAAAATACTGGTTGTTAGGCACCTTCTGACAGAATTTCCATGATATACTTGAATAATGCTAATTATAGGCAGCAGATAAAGAGCTCTATTGGATGAGTTATTTGTTTCTGACTCAGCTTCCAAAACAATTCAGTCAAATAGACTGCTAGCAGAGAAATGCAAGCTAAAAAAAATAAAAAATAAGTATAAAATGTCTGATTTTTTTGTTTATCCTTTCTAAAAGGACAGATAAAGTAAAAACCAACCAACCAACCAACAGCCACAAACAACACCAATCCAGATCTGTTTATAAGCAGAAGGAGTTGCATTTTTAATGCTGGCACAGTTTATGTGATTTATGTTCGTCAGGTTGCCTACTCGCCTGAAAGATACCAAGGTTTGCTGACATTGTCCCATTTCTTCTCTGTAGATTATTATCTTCCATCGCCTCCCACTTTCTGTAGCTTTCTGCATATTTACAAGCAGAACTTGAAACAAAGAAGCGAGGTTTAATTCTCTTTCTTTCTCCTATCTCTCTAAGGAAAGAATAAAAGCAGGATATTTAAGACAAGAGGATTTTATATGGTGAAGAAGTTATTGCTTACATCCTAAGGTGCTAGCTGAGAAGATGAAGTTGACAGCAAACACCATATGAAATTTACATGTGCCCACTCCAATAGTGGGAAAAAAAAAGGGAAAAAAAAGGATTGCAACAGTTTATTTCTGTCATAACACACAAGCTGTTAGCAAATTCAGACAATTCGTCCCATATAGCATCTCCACGTCCAGCCATCTCCCTCACCACCCCTGCTGCTAAACCCTGTCATCTCACACACCAAATGCAGTACCCTGCTGCTCCCTTGGCTTCTCACATTTACACCTTCATCTCCTTCTGCTTTGCTGACATATGAAATGTCTCGCTGTCAGAATAACTTTCCTCACTTCTTGTCGATTTAACTTCCTTTTCCAAAGCTTTTCACTTCATACCCGTGCACCTCCGATAGAAAACGTTTTAATTTTAGTAATTATATTATTACACACAATAAGCTAAATACATCTGAAATAGTAACTGCCATTAGCACCTAGAAACTACCACATAATGAATACTAATAGCAACTACTCATGGTAAACAAGATCTGTATGGGCAAGGCAAGAACACAGGCTGCAGGAACAGAGATTTCAAAGGAGGCACCATGACATTTAAAGTTATTTAAAGACACATAGCTAAAAAATCAAATGTTTCTATTTGAGAGGAAGAGATGTTTTCTTCCAGAGCAGATTGTGCTTGGTCACAATAGAATGATCAAGAGCACAATAGATACTCTCTCACTTGTTGAAATTCAGCTTGCTTAGAAGCATGTATATTTTTATTTGACAAAGACAAAATTAACCATTTCAAAAGCATGACAGTGTCTTTCATCTTCTGTAGTGGATGTTCTATGTTCTTCAGCAAATACAGTGACGTTTTGCTAAAAAACAGCATAGTAGCTTAAAACCCATTTTCCAAAGGATAAAAGTGGACTGATCGGAAACTACAATGAAATTCACTGAACAGAAACATTAAGAACAGTTTGCTAGTTGCAGACATATGCAGATGCTATGCTTTTGTAGTGCTGTATATAAGAAAATGCATACAGCAGGAAACCATTATCCTGCCTAGGAATTCTTTCCAAGTCCTATCAACACAGAATTCCTGAAGCCCTGTGGATGCACTGTGGTTGTGGCTCCATGAAATCGTGAATTAATAAAGATGTCTCATGGCGGATCAAAACTGCCTGGAGACATTGCAATAAAATTCTAAAAAGCGTAGATTGGGTATGAGAGTCCAAGCATATTCCAACACATTTTTTCTGGAAGGTCTCTGCAAGCTCAACATGGATCACGTATCCCCAAGTCTACAAAATATGAATACGAAGAGTGAAGCTGGCCTGAAAAAATACATTGGTTAGCATACCTTATCCGGATCAAATTTATACCAGAAGAAGCTCCAAGTGTGCACTTTTTATATCAGAGACTAAAACAAACATTAATTGATACATAATCTAGAAAACCTCATATTCACTAACTAGTTTAACAATTCTACAGAAGTAAATGGCTTCAGCATGTACCTGGTTTGCATCGTATTAATCTACATTTAGCAGTCACTGGCCATCCAAGTGGCCCCTAATTATAAAATGGTTTAACAGCTCTACTTTAAAATGAAGAGGGATGCTAGAATTTTCAGTGAATTTATGCTGGAAAAATTAACTCCTCCAAGAAATTTTATAAGCCTATTGTTATTTAATAATGTGATTGATGATCTTATAAACACGCTTTCGAATTATTCCAAAATAATGAAGGAATTATGCATGTGGTTTCTTTTTTAGTCACTAGAATGAGGCATATGGGAATTAGGGAGTTGTGGGGGATGGAAAAAGTGACAGAAACAAGGAGTTTTGTTAGCATCAGAAGAAACGGAGAACAGTTTGCATGCACGGGTGGTTGCTGCTGTGGTCTAATATGGTCATCTAAATACTTCCCCAAATACAGTGTGGTTACCTTTATTTATGAAAAGAATTAACTTAGACAGGGAATGTTATTACTCTAACATTTTTCAAGATGTCTTTGAAGCACCACTGCCGATTTACACGGTTGAATCAAACATACATCTGAAAGGTACAAAAACCAAGCTCTGTGACTAAAGACATACACACTGGCATATAGAAAGGCATGATCAGCTTCATTTGCCATTTCAACTTCTAGGCCACAATCCAGACATTCTGGAGAGGGCACTACAAATGTTCTTTCAGTTGAACATATCTGGGAAGAGATATCATGACTTTATCAATCTCAGCACACTAATTAGAAGAGGACTGGAAGGACGTGCGTGATTCCAGCCTGCCCTATGCACAATGCGTTCTTACGTGTAGGCTGATGTTTTCCTTTTTAGAACAAGGGGAAGCTTAGGAGTTAGATTCACTGTTTTGATTACAACTAGAATGGGAAGAAGTGAGATCAACCAATAATGCTTTGTGAGAGGCTGCAGTCCCAGACTTGGAGCTCGCTCTGTCCTCCCTGCTTGCCACCATCTGCTCTTCCAGACTCCCCCATCTGCCTCTTCTGCCACTGCTAAACACTCTTGATTCTTTTGTATACATTTAGAGACTCTCCCCTATTACTTCTCCCACCGCCTTATTAACTAAATATTTCCAAAGCTCATTTCAAAGGGTCTTGCCTCTTGCAGCTACAGAACTGAACTTCTCCAAGGTCACACCATTCTTCCAAACATCTTCCACCAACATTTTGCTTTTCCTTAACCTAAAGCTTCTCAAATCTCACTGTTAACTTGCTATGTACTAATCGGCATTACATTCCCTGGATAATTTTCTAACCTCTCATCTACAGACCTCCTGGTCCCTTCTGACTACTAACAATCCTTTTCACTTTTGACCTTGAGATTCTCGTTTCTCTTCTACCAACTCCCTACTCCTGCTGGACAGACCAAAGCTGACTACGCAGGGAAGCATGGAAAATAAAAGAGTTTGCTTTTACAATCACTTCTCCAGTCAGATGAAGCAGCATCTTTCCTTTCCACCAATGTATCTTTTTCTTCCTTTTTGTAACCAAGTCTACCTAAGCAATATCCATCACTCAGAAAACAAACTTGATAACTTCATAGAAATATTTGTACCTTCTGAGAACTGCAAAATTGCAGATGTTACAATGTCACAGGTATGAATGGACAACCAGAATATAATGAGACCTATAAAATGAGAACAATGTTACAGTTGGTCAGTATATAATTAAGGACAGAATCAGCTTGAATACAACAGAGTAACTCATACGAAATGCTGTTACATGTGAACATGGTTGGGCAAGGCAACTCATGCCATTTTTATGTTTACGACAGAATAAAGATCTCTACAGCTCAGAGACTTCAAGACATTGGGATGCTTTTTTTAACTTTTAATTTATTATTTAAACCTCCTGGAAACCCAGAGTGGAGAAATTTGGAACTATAAGCTATGATTACACCATATGAGTCATAGAAGTGAGGAGGGACTTGCTAGCACTGAACATGACTTCATTATGAACTCAAACATTTTTGTAATTGATTTTGAGAATTAATATTACACTATAAAATTAGAAGTGCAGGCAATTCAGACTGAGTCCTCAGACTCCATCATTTTTTCTCACTACCACTAACTTGTGATCTCTGGACTCAAAATCTGATCTTCTGGAGAAGTTTCTCACCAATTCAATTCTGAGGGTGGAGAACCATGAGGCCTGGGAACCTCTTTACGGAAGCTAACTCTACCACACTGAACAGAGTGATAACATGGATGCAGAATCCATCTGTTGTTGTCTAGTTAGCTTGGAAACTTAGCAAAAGTGAGCTATCACAATCAGAGAGCTTGAAAGAAGCACACGGAGTACATTCCTGTCTCTGCTGCATTTTGTAGCTTGTGCTACCAGTAGTGCTGTTAGGAGTAGCCAAGGCAGCCAGTTTATATATAGGTTGGACACGCATAAATGAGCTGCTGTGTAATGGTTCCTCGAAGCATTATTCTGATGAATGAAGTTGCCCTCTACGCTCTCTCCATACCAAGATGGATTTCACCTAGGTAATATACTTCATTTGAGAGCGATAGTGATAGCACTAATGCGTTTGTCGTGTTTGGCTTTGCCATATTCAGGACATCACTTTTCTCCAGTGCTGTGATGGCTGAAGTGAAGTTACAAAGCTCTATGAGCTAAATAGCAACAGTATTAACTAGAGTTTTGGCTGCATACATCTAGAAAAAAAAAAGAAACAAAAAAAAAACCAAAAAAAACCCATAAGAAACAATGACATGAAGATAGAGAGATTAATACTATTGATGAAATTTAGATTATTTTTGTATGGCTAGAATGCATAAAAATCCCAGAAACCAAAGGAAGTGGTTTAAGCACCCTAAGTATCAACAAATTGTTTATTCCCTTGCAAGTCAGACTGCTGGAGAACATATTTAACTTACATCATTCCCACAGTTATCCTTTGCATCAAAGAGATGATTATTTATGCAACAAGACGTAACTAGGGAAACAGTTTTTCTGAGATAATCACACCCCTGGGACACTGCAAGGCTAAAGGTTCATTACTGCTGAGAAGAAAAGTGTATTTTGTTCTGAAGTTTTATATTCCAACCTGCACTTGCAGCTAAGCTTCATGTTCCATTCGGATTAATAAATCCTTTTAGGTTGCTCACCTCACGTGTCCATCAGAATATTTCAATCAGCCCAAGATAATTTCTTAACCCATCATTTTCCACAAAAGGCCACAGTTTTTGGAACGGTGATTATTTTAGTTTAATTTTAATGACAACAACTGAGCAGAATATATCCAAACGATATGCTAGTGTAAGTACAGAAGAGAATAACCTACAAAAAGTGCCAAAGCAATATTGAAATCACAGTATGACAAGTTTGCATACGTAACTCAATTTTTTAATAAATGAACTCTGAAAAATACAAGTACTTATAGCCAATTACCTGAGTTATCAAAAGAGATGTGAGTATTTTCCACAAAAGGCGACACCCTTGCAGCCTGATGGCACCTCAGAGGTGCCCAAAATGAAATGGGCATAAGATGCAAGGACAGCATGCTGCTTCCCGCCAATGAAGATGTAACGCAATGAGGAGCTCACTGGGAAAATCTTTGTGCATCACTGTGTGCTCCTAGAAGTAAGGCCAGAGAGAGCTATTTAACTACTTCCCCCCCAAAAAACAACTCCTCTGACTAATCATTTTGATAAGCAGGGCCTTGGGCAGAAATATTTGAAGCCCCTCACAATTTGAAAAGCACATCTAAATCAACAAAGAAAACAAATTTCAAGAAACAAGTGTAATAGACTTTGGGCAGAAAGGAACAATGTGACTCTCTCCTCTCTTTGTTTATTTGGAAAGCAAAATAAATATTATCAGTTGTCTACATGAATGTTTATTCTAACCTGAGGTAATGAATGAGAAATCTCTCTCAATGGAAGTGACATATAACAACTATACGCATGCTTATCTTTCTCCCAGTGGGATAACCGTTTCTGCTCAGACTCTCTATTCATTCCTTTTTTTTTTTTTTTTTTTTTTTTTTAAATATTTTACAGAGACAGCTTCCATCTCTCCATAAGCTAAATCACATTTTGAGCATACACAGTGATTAGAAGCATTACAATCTCCTTCCCCCCTTTCTTTTTCTGGGAAGAAAGAATGTGAAATAGTCATCTCTCGTTTGCCTGTTTACACAATCTGTTTTTCCTCTGGTCTAAGGAAGTATTTTGCTTTCATAAATTTTTCCATGCTTTAGATTTTAATGGATTCTTTTAGTTTGATTTAAAAACAACAACAACCACCACCCCTGTTTATTCATTAATTTGGTGCTTTCATTTTCTCCCTTTTCTCTGATCTGTTTCCAGCTCAACTTGTTTAGCTGTGGTAGGGAATTTCCTTTTTTTTTTTTTTTTTTTTTTTAACCTGTGCCACAAGCAATTATCATTTCTCAAGACTCGAAGGCTTCCTGAAGCTCCCTCTCTCTATGATGAAGTTAATTCAAAAATAAGTCATTAAAGAGCAGATACAATTTCCAAATGTTACATCTCTTGGTAAGTCAGATTTAAGCTTCCATATTCTTTTGCTATCATAATTAACAGACAACTTCAGAGACACACAGAAGACAAACGATCTGTGGACAGTAGCCCTGGTGGTGAGAATTCCAGTAAGATATTTCATCTCTTGGAGTCTAAATATAATACATCTAGTACTAAAGAAAATGTCTGTTCTTAAAATAATTATCATAGATAGAAGAACAGAAAGAATATCCTTCAACAACAACACGCTGTGCTCTGCATGTCTCCGGAATTGGATTCATTTACTGCATCAATTAATGTAATGGGTGCCTGAGAAATATGTACAGCTCCATGGGACAAGTGATAAAGCTTTGCACTTAATATAAGCACCAGTTCATAAGAAAAAGATTTTCTTGCAGTTTATCAAGGTAAGAGGAGAGAGATTCTCAATTTGTGTATAAAAGGATGTGTGTTGTCCTAATGGCACGAAACTATAACTTAGCACACCCCACTGTAAACAGCTGAGAAATGACTGATCTATAATCTTGTCTAGATTCAGAATGAAAATATCCAACTTCTCACACCTACCCCTTAAATGAGAGTAAAATACATAACGAACGTGCAAAGCATGTGAAATAGGAAGAAAATGTTACGCAGGTTGCTCTGAAAGTAATGCCTCCTATTTATTCCTGAGGAAGCTACAATAGATACAGAGAGTACAATAACACTGTTTGATAGAGCAGATTCACAGCTACAGAGCATTCTTTTTCAGTATGATCAACACCTTTAGCTACACATTTTCACCAGTGATGAGCAAGACACTGCATGCCATGCACTTAAAAATCTGTAGCAATGGAGCTGAACCACTGTTACTGTTGCTGCTGCTGAAATGCACCCCCCACTGTTTCTCTGTGCTCATATCCACCATTTGGTCTCCATAAACATTTAGCAAGTGTCAATGAACATCAATGTGTACCATTTTTTCTGCATGGAGGAATTCAATGATCTCACTTAGCTTCATACACTCCCATGCCAGACACCGTGGTATCAGCGCTTTACTGCTGCCGTCTGTCACACAGCAACAAAATGTAATGGAATATTGTTGGGAAGGTTCAGCCTCAACTGCCATAACACCAACATCCATTTCTGATGTTGTAGGCCAACATCTTAAAAGAGGTGTTAATTTTGGAGCAGCCCCCATACTAGCACTACATTTTAAGCTGTTCTTGAACAGGATGAAACTTCTTTTATTTCAATAGTTTGTAGAAAAGAGCACGAAGTGATCCAGATTAGTAATCCTTTCTCTTTCTCTTGCTAATAACAACACTCAAGTGTCCATTACACTTTTATGCCTCTGTTTATTGAGTATTAAAATCAAGGTGTTTATAATTACACTACAACCGATTGTTTACGAGAGGAGATGAAAACATGGAGAAAAAATGTCAATAAATGATTAGAATAATGCTTCAAGAGAGAAATAAAATCAGAAGAGAAAGCATTGAGCACATCTCTCTAGGCCTTGGAATGAGCAATATAAAAGTAGGTTTGATTTACCAGTCTGTGCTACATATCATCATACGACTTTAAGAAGATTCTCCCTGTTACACTATTGAATAATAATCAACTCAAACTCTTTTTCATCATTGGTGTTTGGTTTTCCCAGGTTGTCATTACACAAATGCTCCTCTAAGCAGGTCTACATTTCCATTAGATTTCATCCAACTGAACCACTTCTAGTTTTCTTGTGGAAAGGATTTTATTTAAAACCAGAATTTCAAACAGAAGGACTCGATGTAGACAAAGTACTAACTATATTCCTAATTTTTTCTCTCATCATAAGACGTTACACTTAGCTCACACACTACTTCAAAGGTGCTAAAATTTAGTTTGCTCTGAAGGTATCAAAAGCAGCAAATGCTACTATAAGCCTCACCTCCAAAAGTAGATATTACAAACCGTTTTGCTGACTGATACAATTTGTAAACAAAATTGCTTAACAGTACGTAAGCCACAGAAACAGAAGTAGTACCTCAGAACTACTAAAACCCGATGTTTGAGTTTACTGAGGAGATGGTGAGTATTTACAGCACGAGCAGGTTTCATTAAGGAAGGATGGAGATCCATGACTCTTTTAAAACAGCAGAAAAGGAATCTCATCACATAGCTTTGAGAGCAGCTGAGCCAATACCAGAGTCCTTGTCTTTCCCTGACAGTAAAAATGCTAATTAAAAAAAGACAAAAAAACAAAAACAAACAAACAAACCAAAAAAAACCAACCAGTCTTTTCATAGTGTAGGAGAAAGTACGTTACTGCTTTCTACGCCTTGTGAGAACTTTTTACATAACAAAACTGTAAGACAGGCTGCTTTCTAACAATTGGGGGGGACAGACCAGAAGATGTTGGTCAGTGTACTGTCTTGGCCTCCCTGTGTCAAACATCTTTTCTAATCATTCTAACTCCATGAACTAACATATAGAATAAGACTTGCTGGGGCAAGATTAATTGAATCAAAACGAATCCTCTCTGAGTCAAAAGACAGTTGTTGCACTACAGGTAAGAAATTCTTATTCTTAGCTGTGTATTATTTTTTGGAATGATACTTTTTATATACTAGTCATAAAAGGAAATGCATTACAATTCAATTTCAAGGAAAAGTTAAAGATTGAAGAAATTACGTACTCTTTTGGGATTTGTGGTTTTAATTAGGCTTATAATTTCTGCAATTAGATCCACAGTAATTTCCTTTCTGAGGAATGCTTATTATATAGAAATATATATATTAGATACTGTTAGAAGAAATGAATTGTATTGTGTTGAAGCACTGCTGTTTCTCTAAGCTACAGGCTGCTACAGCCACAGTGTGGGGCAACCTCAGAAATCTTTATGATGGCTGCAAATGGAAGAAGCCTGTTTCCACTAAGCTTCCACTACTAACTTAAAGTTACCCAGTGATTCTGGTGATGGTTTATAGGACTAAACAGACTTTAGAGCAGCTCAGCAGTAATATTTAATCCTTACAGAAATGTGGGCTGTACCTGCTTGTCCTCAAGTGTGGCAAATTAAGGCCAAGCCAAGAAGGAATTCTAGTAAGAATCACTTTTTTGGCCTTAAAAACTTCTCAAGCTTTCTTGAAGCCAATACATAAGCAAATAAAAGACTGCACTATGGTGGTCTACCTACAAACATTGTGTTGTGTGTTCAAGCAGGAATTGTGTATATGAGGTACAGGCATACACTTTTTTTTTTTATTTCATTAATGGAAAACAGCAAGGTAAGAGTCATTAACTAATTTTACACAGTATTTCAAGAATAACATGCTAAACAAGTTTAGGATAAATTGTACTATAAACAACAGATCTACCCAGGAAATTATTAACCACAACGCAGAACAGAATGTTAACCCTAAATATACCATTGATTGCTGCAGGAAATAAAATTATTGAGACATAAGTGGAAGGACTTGTGAAAATGGAACTAGAGTTGTTTTTCAACTCATTGGAAGAAGAGTGGCAAGTTTGGGTGGAATGAGTTTTGGAACTTTTGAATGAAAACAAAGAGAGAGATTAAGTGTGCCAAAGTGAGCTGCAACATCAACAACAAGAACTCAGTGAAACTGAACCCATCCCAAACTCCAGGGTCAATCCCAGCATCACTTCTGTGTTTCTTCTGACTCAAAGAGCTGCACTTGGTTAAAATATTTTTTTTTTTTTTTTCCTCTCTACAGCTGCTGTGCCTCTAAGCAATGTTTTCCCCTTTAATTCACAGTCTATGATGTATTTCATAATTTTAATAACACTTCTAGTTTAAACAGAGACTATGATGGTCAAATTAGTATCCAAAAATACCTATAAAAGGAACAAAAAAGCAATGTATAAGATTAGGTGTGGCTCCTACAGGGCAAGTTACTTCCAAGCAGGCAGATTTTGCAACCTTCTAACTGGCTTTTTTCTACAGTAGCACTTGTTTTTTGGCAAAGCACAAGAAACAGAATCCTACCCTTTCTTTTTTGCTAAATACATACATTGCTCAAGCACCAAAAAAAGAAGCAAGGCATGGAAAAAAAAGCAAAGACCAATGGATTGTGGAAGTGATTCATGACACAGGTGTGAGTGTGCAGGAATACCTTTGTTCCATGTGGTGCCTCTCTGGGGAACTCCCCTCACTGCTGAAAGCAGCACACTGCTGCTACCACTAAGCCCCTCCCCGCTGGGACATCTGGAAGCCACACTAAGAGTTCTGTCTCTCTCAACATAGAAAATTTATATCCAAAATGACAGCTATGACTACACCTCTGAGATATCTTTCAGGAAGGAAATAGAGTGCACCTGGGTGTCAGTGCATGAAATAGCATGAGAGATGGATAGTGTTATTAATACAAGGTCCTAAATACTTTAATGGGAAGAAAAATTTACCATCCATGGATGCATATTTCACTTTATTAGAAGCCTTATGGCTTCAAGGACAGAAAGAAACTCGCATTACATATGTTTCAGAAGTGCTCCTCTGTGTTTGGCACAGCAGTGCCCACATAGGAGGGAAGCTGCCCGCTGCTAAGGTAGTGTTTGCCACTCTCATCTTCAAATCCATGAGCACACCCAGGGCAGGATCAGCAGGAACAACTCCTTGCCTGCAGTACCACCTTTTCATTATGTTTCACTCTAAAAAGGCATTTTCTGCATGAAATTTTAACGGACATGACAGCTATTTTGGCTAAACAAGATGTGAACTTGTTTCTTCAACATGGAGCTCTCATTTTAACCTGTGTCAAGGCTTTCATAGGAAAGAGGAAGCTAGCATCTGTGTGAAAGATTTTAATAGAAGCATGCATCAAAATCCACAGCTATCTTAAAGGAAAATTGCAGGAAGACATTTCTGCTAAGCTGGATCATATGGAAGACCTTGGACACCCTGAGGTGCTTCCATGCAAGGCTGAGAATGCAAAAAACTCAGATGGCTCTAAAAATCCTCAGTGAATTATGAAAATCTACCAGATGGAAAAAGGCTAGATGAGAAAGAGCACAATGACTTCAGAGGAAGGAACAGCAGGAACCAAGGTGAAACTTGATAATAAAAATAAATTCCTGAAGATTATAAGATGAAGCCCTGGTCCAAATTAAAAATATATATTTGATAATAAAGGAAAGATATTACAGTCTGAGAACTTTAGAGGCAAAACTAAAATACAGCCTAGTTTATGCAGGCACGAAGGATGGAAAATCTCCACGCCAGATGGCCAATAAAAGGTTTGTATCTTTTTCCATGAGACTTAATGAGTGAGTGGGCCTCACACAGTCTGTCATGAGCAAAGCCAGACCACGAAGAGCTGCTGCCTCTGATGGCCCATGCACAGAAATAACCTTCTAGAAAAGCTAGAAATGCTCCCAACAAGCAGAATAAGGGTAGAAATAGTCACTTGACACCCTGCATCCCAGCTGTGGGGGCATCCCTCTGGCTTGCTGCTCATTAGTGTGATTTTCCATAGGGTGACTCTGGAGACGTGCTGCTAACATTATTTTCCCTGCTATTTTGGGAACAGAAGCTATCTCTTTGGAGTTGGAGCACCTTGAGTCTCTGAGTTATCCACTTAGCTTAGAAGACAACACCAAAACAAGTGAAGAGTTCCAATACTACTGTGTGGTTTCCACACGTCACAACACGCAGGAGGTCTAAAGTAACACAGAGGTTTGCAGCTAGCAACAAAGCTGGTGCTTGAAAAGTTCAGGCCAAAGAAATTTGTAGAGCACATGAGAAATATGGATTATTCTGTTTGTGTCAAAAGGACAGCCAGTTTTCAACTCTGTGTGCTACAAAGATCAAATGCTGCAGACAGCACTATAGAGGCTATTCATCTGGCTTTAGCCCAGTGTATCACAGAAGTTTTTGTATCCTGCAAGCATTCTGGAATTTGGAGCTTACAAACTGAACGACATGCTAATCATTAGGGGACAAATCTCTCTTAAATCTGTTCAGTGTGTGTCATGACAGTTATTTCTTGCGTGTTAAACCTGTGCTTTAGGTAGCTCTTTATTTTCCCAGATAATGACAGTGCTACTAAGTGTCCACCCACTTTTGGACTCTGTTTCACCATCCATTATTAGTCCCCTGGTCTCCTACAGCTGCTGGATGCAGGTGATGTTATCAGCCTGCTGCTTGGGACCATGAAATCTGTCTAAGGGGCAATGAAATCTCTGCCTTGCTCTGGGGTTTGTTGTCTGCCTGCAGCCCTGAGGGCCCTGCAGGCTGCTGCTTCTGCTCCAGTTACCAAAGAACGTTCTGTAGAAGAGATGAGACTTGCATTCCTGAGACTTGCATTCCAACCTTATAGTACCAGGGCTTTTACTGATTTTAATCTTCCTTTAGGGGAAGGGAACAAAAATCCTGATACTTTAATGGTATCACAGGATGCTCCAGCACAGTAAATCTACTGTAATTCAATTTCCAACATACCTGGTAGCTCCATTAAGAACTGAAAAACAATATTGCATTTGTTTTTCATCTTACACGAAGCCAGTCCTTTCACAAGTCAGTTTCCCAAGTCATCTGACATCAAATTCCTCCCAAATGCAAAAGACGACTTAGTCTGGCCTTTTAATACAATAGATTTATAGCTACAGAAAAGCAAAGTTCTCTTAATACAAGCTTCAACATCCCGAAGTGAATAAAATTTATGCAGAGGCTAATATGGTCCAGTAAGAGAGAAGTTACTTAGTCTGCTTTCTGAGCAGAATTGCAACTGAGCAGACACTCAGAAAATAAAGCACTCTCCCATTCTAATGAAAATTCAACATACAGAACATGGATGGAAGCACTCCAGCTTAGCTGGGAGAACTGGAGCCTTCAGATTCCCAGAAGCTGCATTAGACACCAGATACAGGCAGAAGACATTGGCAAAGCAACTGAGCACAAGCACATGAAGCAGCCAATGCGCCACAGTAGGTGTTCTCATCACTGAAATATGGCAGGGAAAATGCTGTGAGTGACAGCTCGCACAAGTCAACAGTTAACACTGTTTCCTCATGGAAGCTGACATAAAGGAGCCTGGCAGGTAGTGGAAGTACGCACCCTGATCAACACAAACAACAAAGGGAAGACGAAGATCATCCCTCCAATTGCACTCAGGTAGCCATGGGTTGTGTATGTGAAAAAAACACAGCCAATGCAGAGTACTAATTGAGTTGGCCTGCAAAAAGCAAGCAGCTTTTTATTCAGCTAAATTGTCACCCAAGGAGGAATAAGTAAAATCAAATTCTTTTCTAATTCATTTGGCACTTGTTTCTGTCTGGTTTTGAACACCCCAAGTGGTTTCTGCATTGTTCTGTTACCTCAATCACTGCAATTTCAAACTGCTTGAACAAGTTTGAACTTCTGATGCTATGTTGTTTACCCTAAGCCAAACTGCTAAAAGCCCTGAACAGCTAGCAACCACTAGAAAAGCTCTAGAAAGAGTATAGCATTAACACAGTCTCACTTAAAAAAGGTTTGTTTGTTACAGTAGTAACAAGCTTTTTATTTGCCATGAAAAAAGACTCTCCTAAATTTTGAGTCCAATATTTAGATTTTCATCAATAAATAAAAAATAAATATGATAAAAAATAAAAATAAAAAAGAAAAATAGAAATTAATAATTGAATGAATACACTGTGACCTAAACCGTTCATCGCTGACTTGTACTCCAAAGAAATATATGTTTAAAATGTTTTACTGCATAGAAATTGATTTTGTATAGTTTTCTTTTTTTGCATGTGTTTACATTGAGTAAACTCTCATTCTAAAGGAAGGCCTCAGAGCCGGGCTAGCACTGTTACCACCAAATCTTGCTATTAACTCCTTAAATTAAAGCAAGACGAAGGCTTCTAATCCCAAAACTCACATGCCATGAATGGAGTTTCTACTCCTGTATGTCTGTTAGAGTTATCTATCTCTGTTAAAAGAAAAGAAAACAAAAACAAACACTCTGCCACTCAGTGAAACAGGATGGAGATTTTCTACTCTAGAAATACATGGCATTAGCAGTATAGAAAATGAAACTGTCAAGGGCAATTTACAAAATCAAGTTTTCATAAAATTTTATATTACAAAAAAGTTCTACTCACCAGTATTTCACTTCCCCTTCTTCTTCAGTGTATAGCCATCCTTCAGTGTATTGACTCCTGTTTGCACTGGTCAGAGGACCAAGGAAATGACAATGGGACTGCCGCATGCTCTCCGGTTTATACATCTGAAAACAGAGATTCCTTCACTCATATTTTGCATCCATCCACTCGTAAAATGCCACACTTATCAACTTTTATTTTTATGAAAAATAAAGCATAATATTGAATCCCAGAAGAATAGTCTACAAATAATGACTCATCCTAACAATACTAGGCTAAAACGAAGAACCTCAATGTTTCCAAGTGTTTTAACAAATAAACATTCCTGTCTGATATTGCATTATTCAATTGGAAGAATCTTCATGAAACTTCTTGTACCATAGGCAGGATGGTCATTTGCCTGGTGGAACAAGTCATGGGTTTCTCATGTTGAAAGGACACATTATACCAAGGGAACTAAAAGTGTTCCATTTCCTCTAAGTGATCCAGCTGCTTCAGCTGCATGCAACAATCCAAGTCAATAATCAATTTCTCTATTACGACAACTTCTTAAGTTGAAAGATTTCAGTATTTCAATTCCTATTTTTTACAATTTTCCATGAAAATCCACAGCAACACAAAAATGTTATCACACTCAGAGTACTACAATGGACTGCGTCTCCTGAGGAGAGAGTCAGGACAACAGAAGAAATACCTAAGCTGCGTTAGAAAACGCATCAGTTTGTGACTGTACACTCAACAAATATACAATTAGCGGAGTGACATGATTAGGCTGGTATTTTACAGGTTCTATAACTAAAAAGATTATTGTGAAGGAAAGAAATAACCAAAAATAAATGAAACATTTACCCATATCCTAGGTTCATAGAAAATACTCCACAAGAAAAGGATACCCGGAGAGAAACCCTTCCTAAGTTGAGGTCAACACTTAAATGGAGTCTAGGAGAGGTGCAGCCAGGCTCCACCCCTTCTGGTCACACAGCTGAATTGCCTTCACCTGTGCTCCCACAGCTGACTCAGTGCTTGCCACAAGTGGTAGATCAGTTGTTCAGGCCGTGACTCAACAATTCCTGTACGGCAACACAGATTTTCCTACAAAATAGATTACCTATTTGTTGCTGTGTATCTTTAGTTTGTTCCAGCACCCAGAGGAGAAAGCCTGATCTTTGTCATTACTGCCCACCAACTGTCGTTTAACACAAGTATGAAAGTCATTAAAACAAATCTTTTTTACATTTTTTTTAACAGACTGCATTAAACAATATTACATTTTTATATGCCCTTATCCTTGTATGGATTAAAAAGAATATCAACACCTTTACCAATATACAAGCATTTGTGATGCTTGCGTAAATACCTGTACAAAAATAAAAAATAAAAAAGGGGCAGTAAGACAAACTTGGACGATGATGCAGTATCTATTTTGCCTCAGGTGTTGGGGGTGGGGAAACATAGTGAGGCAGACACAGCGATATTTTAGATTAGAACTATTTCTTCCACAAACGTCTTGATTTTAAACTTGTACATGACATTGCAGAGAACTTGAAGTTCAATAAAGGAAAATGAATGCACTTGGGAGCATTTTCTTAATTGGACTCTTGAACTGAAAACTCGGATGTATTTCTGGTAGATGAAATGCTTCATATTAAATGTCAAGATGTGGTAAAGAAGTGACACTTAAAATGAACTGAAAAAAGAAGCAAAACGGAAGAAATTTAAGGCAGTGTTTATTAGCTGAGGATATTCAATGCATGAAGAAATTCACATTTTTAAACTAATTCCTATCTATTCAAGATAATGACTGGGTGTGCTGGAAGTCAGTAATACAATTCGAAACCATGTCACAGTGGAAAAGGGAAAATCCTATGGAAATACCTAGCAGACCACTAACAAAACTCATAGGAACTATGAGGAGCTACTATCTGCAGCAGATCTAATTAACAATAAACCACAGTAAACAATTTCTGCTCTCTAGATACACCCTAGGGAACATTTCCCAAGACAAGTCTTTTGCTTTTATTTAAAGAAAAACTGTTTTGTTTCGATCTTTCTGAGCAGTTGCACGTGCATGCTATAGGCCAGGAGAGCCCAACTTGTCTCAGCACTAAGTGAAAGTAAACCACAGCCTTACTCAAGTTTGTATGCTCAAGGCCCACACATGTGCCTGCAAGCTGAGGGGCACGCTGCCCTGCTGCTACTATCATCAAGCTGGCTCCCACTGCAGAGCCCCTTCCTATGGTATTACAGATAGCTTCCGGCTGCTCGCCTACTGCAGACCTCTGGGCTGCCTACCTCATCCTTCATTTTCTATACTGACCCTGGAGGTCAGTGATTCTGACCTCACTTTCAAATCGTTTCATCAGTTCAGCATGCCCTGACTCTTGCTATAGACTCACTATCCCTTTCACTCTTTGAATTATTTCCCTTAACTCATCACCTATTTTAATTCAGTCTCACCAGCTTTCTCCTTTCACCCTGTCAGACATGTTTGCATCCATCTCTCACAGTTCTCCTTCCTTTTTAAACTGATGCCGTTTCTCATGTCCACTCTGACACAGTGTCCTTTCTCTTCCTGACATCACGGTGTCTTTACGTCCTGGGGTCTGTTCTCCTCCTGCTCTTCCCCTCCTGCTGCTGAACTAAGTGTGAAAACTCATTTTGCAGACTTCCTGCACTTTGTAACAGTTCTCCTTCTTCTTGACTTTGTCCTTTTCCTCTCAGAACAGCCCGGATTGATTCTTCTGCTGTCAGCTCCCAGTACAACTGTGACTCCTTCAAACCTACCACCCTGCACATTCTCCTCTATTCAAACTCTTACTAACATTTTATTTGAAAGACTAATAACCTTCTCTGATCTCTTTCTTGATCAGTGAACTCACTTGCAAGTCTAGAACTCATTGCTAAAGCCTTACCAGCCCCAATTTGAGAAAACCTTCAAATTTATGATGTACTCATATTGCCTAGGATTCTCTGCCTTCGACTTTCTTGTGTCTTCCATGATCTTTCATCAGACCCTGTGCAGATTAATAGGTATAGCTTCTTTTTGCCAATAAGGTCACAATTTATTTTTTCCTTCTGTCTTCAATACCTTCAGCATCTGAAGAGTGGGATCTCTTTCTTTTTTTCTCAGCTGAGAAGTGCTCAGGAAAGTCAGGGAAAGTCAGATCTAGAACTACTATTGTTATTGAAGTTGAGACTTAGATATTACTACAGATTTACGATCTTACCGCTGAAAATGACAGAGGAAAAAGAAGGAATAAGTAAAAAGTAAACAGAGGGAGAGAAATGCAGGGTAAATTGTTGCCTGCACGAAGATTAAAGGCAGATTTGAAGCAGAGGAAATCATAATCCTCATTGTCGATCTTTCATTTTTTTTATTATTATTATTTTTTTTTAGGATTACAACATGCCCTCATGGTTTTATCCATCACTAAATTCTGGGGGCAGCTTCTCCCAACCCTTTCTCTTCTATTTTCCTTATTTATTTTTATTGTACCATGCTTTAAAAAGGAGGTTTTAAACAGACAGACTGAATGCTAGAAATATTACACTTCTGCTATCAGACAGGGCAGATTATTTTCACAAGGAAAAATATGGCTGCAGAGTTGAGCTCTTTTAATAGATGTACATCCCAACCAGCTGGAAGTAAAGCAATCCACATGTGGGTGGCAGCAAAATGCAGATCAATGCTACATGAGGATATATGTTGCTATTTATATCTGACACAGGTGTATATTAATTATATATTTGCTGGTAGGCAGCAAACAGCCAGACTTTCAGGGAAGCATTTATGCAAAGGTCTTCTATCAAAGATTAAAGAAAAGAAACAGAAAGGAGACTACAAATCTCCCTCTCTCCTGTTCAACCTCACTTTCCAGGTCCAAGCTGGAGAAGAAATTGAAAATCTGGATGCTCAGAGGATTCGTAAAAAAAACATTCTTTGACCTTCCACAACAAGCTACCTTCTGCAACAGAATTCTCAGGCTCAATATTCTGTCCTCAAGAAAAAGAGAAATGCTTTTGCTTTATCTGGAATTGGCTTGTACATGTAAAGACATGACAGCTCCTAATAAATGCTAGCTGTCACGTAATATACTCATAATTGTATCAGAAACAATGAACTGGCTTGACATTAACTTCACTAAGTCACTTCTGGGTCAGCTCTCTTGAAGAACAGCAGTTTTAAAGAGAACCTGCAGCAGCTTTCAGTGTATGCATTTCCACTAGGCTCTCCTGACTGTAAGTTTAAGAAACAAAGTTTGATGAATTTTCAGAAGCCTAGGTAAAACGCTGGTTTTGTAAAATCAGGTGACTGACACTTCAAAGAATATAGAAGCGTTCTTATTTTTCAGGACACAGGTATAAAAAGTAATTCAAACATGAAAGAATAATTTCTCAAATAATAATCAGCCAGGAACACGCAGCATTTTATTTAAATAACTAATGTTGAGCTGAACAGCTTTTACCAGTGCCCTAGCAAATTTTGATTACATCCCTGCTCACGGGAGAGGTCCCCTAAACCTGCCTGCTTGGGGCTGTGTGTGCCCTGATGGAGCATAGCCCAGCAACAGGCAAGATGGCAGCTTGGTGCAGCTGTCGGCTCTGCTGCAGAAGGCAATTTTACATCTCTCACTTCATGTGAATACCCTATTTTTTTTATCATTATTACTTATTTTTTAGCAGATATAGCTTAGATTAATTTCCAGCTCTTTTTTCTTTTTTCTTTTTTCCCTAGATTACAATAAATATATGCCATTGCTATTCTAAATTTAGCGTAGAAACACAGAATGTTTTGTGTTGAAAGGGACCTTAAAGATCCTTCAGTTCTACCCCCCTGCCATGGACCAGGCTATCACTCTCCAGATGAGGCTGCCGAGGGCCCTACCCAGACCTTAATGAACAATGGCTGTGTTTAAATCAGAAATAAAAGTCTGATATATGATCATGCAATCTTTATTTTAATAATAGCTATGCTTCTAAGGAGATTATTTATCTCCAAAGCCCCTCATATAAGTATGAAGTATCCATACTATGCACTCTTATACCAGAAGTGATTTGGAAGCTGCATTGCAAGTGTAATTATAAAAATAATCAGCCTGAAGTCAATATAAGTCACCATGCGTTGCCCATAACATTACATGCTTTATGAAGAGACATGTTACATGAGAGAGCCCTTTTTTCATCTCTGTCATCTGCTTGTTGTGCATCAGCAGCTCTGTTTATGCCATTCGTGTGTGTAGGTGGTAGGAGAGTTGTCACTGTAATCGCATTTGAGAGAGGCGCAACGATATTTGCATTTTTGCTCTCAAGATCATACAGCGAGGGATGCCTGTCTTTGGAGAGTGTATGGCAGGAGTGTCTGATTCTCCCCAGAAGTGGGACGGCAGTGCTAAGGTCAGATTTGGCTGCTGTGAACATCCCAGCAGAACAGCAGGATCCTCACGTGCAACCTGAAACATGTTTCAGCCTGCCAGAGTCCACAGGCAAGATGGTAAATTTGTCCTTGCTGCTGAGCTGCTGGGGTTTAGGGGGCTGAGGTAAGCAACAAATTTCAGCCAACGACACCATGAGAATAACAGAGGCTGAAGATTCCTCCTTTGTCATAGGCTTTGTCCTGCTTTCTGAACATCCAATGGAGACCTGGTTTCACTGCTTCTTCAGAAGTCAGACACAACCCTTTCCTGCTTTGCTGGTACAACAACCTATGCACAGCTCAGCCTTAGGCAATAGGAAAACCTAATTAGCTCTTTCTGTGATACTTTGTAACTGAGATCTTTCCTGTGCTGATCTTCGAGACTACTCAGTAATATTTTATTCCTATTTATCAGCAACATGCTGGCTAATGCATTATGGGGCACCATTAATTTCCATATACTCTAAGATTAGTCAGTGTTTCCGTTATGAAATTATCACTCATCCTTACCATTTGATTCCAGTGAGAATAGTAGCTTTCAATGTCAGAGCCCAGAGTGGTTTAAATAATGGAATTGGGCTATAAAATCTGTTCACTTTCCAGATTACATTTAAATTTATACATTTATTAAAGCAACAATATTAAAAGAGTTAAAATTGTTTTTTTTGTTTTGTTTTTTTGTTTTTTTGTTTTTTTTTCCGAAACACCTTTAGTTTTACTTGTATCGAAGACTGTTCCTTTTGCACGTTTCTCTTTCCTCAAATAAACTTGTTTCTGCACTGAGTTTTCTACAAGTATTTTTTTCCCAATTAAATCTTGCAAGGATACTTACAATACAGATTTTTACATCCATCTATCACTGTACAAATAACAAATACTATTACATGAGTAGTTGATATTTTGAATGTCGAATGGCTATGAAATTCTAAGGAACGTATGAAGATGATATCTTTCAGTCAATAGTCCTGCACCATCACATTGTATCAAAGGCAGCATTTTATATTCAAGAGACAGCTTTCTGCAGAAGAAAGATGAGAGTTGAGAGTGCCAGGAAACTCGTTTAAAGAATAAACAGTTATATGGTAAAGGTTTTGTATGAGAGAATTAGTTGTCTTCATGGTGGCTGGTATGGTGATATGGTTTTGATTTGTAATGAAGACCATTGATAACACACCAGCATTTTGGTTGCTGCTGAATAGTGCATGCAGTCAAGTTTTCTACTTGCTATGCTGCCCTGCCAGAGTGGTCTGACTTCCCTCTCCTGGGGTAAAGGAGAATCAGAAAGGTAGATGTAACATATTGTGTGGTCTGCGATGCAGACAGCTTAAGAGATATAGCAAAACATACACATGCAAAGCAATATGAGGAATTAATTCACTATTTCTCATTGGCACAGGCAGCTCACAAAGATGGAGCCTCAAAAAATTCGTCAACACTCATGCTTGTTTCTCTGCATAGGGACTTGTCTGGGATTTGAGCTTAGCACATCTTGGATTAGCTGCCTACCAAAGTTAAAACACTATATCAAAGCAAAAACTGTTTGCTTAAATGCTGGTTTAAGTGCCCAGACATCATTCTTTATCAACCTGTTATTCTGCACAGGATGAGTAAGAAACTCCTAGGGGAATTCCAAATGTTTGTAATACCATTGTGTGCAAATGCTGGTATCTGCGAATAATCTCTCTTTTTATTTGTAGCTAGCCCTAACAGTCACCTACCCTGTTGATTTTACTCCCTTTATTCTGATTTCAATCAAGTTTTATAAAATAATTTCATTCATTTCCTCGCTGAACTCAGATAATTCTATTTTACCTTTGATATTTTATATATTTATCTATGTATATATGTGTATCACAGAATCACATAGTTTGGAACAGCCTCCAGAGGCCATTTAATCTAATCTCGTGCTCAAAGCAGAGCCACTCAGATTTTGTTCCTCAAGTAACCAGAGCATATGTGTCTAGGCAAAAACCTGGAAGTACTGAAATACCACAATCTCAGTGTGAAACATGCTTTTTTCTTGAATCCAATCTCAGTTTTCCATGTCTGTTGCCTTTTCCCCTAATACTGCACTTTGCTAGGGAGAGTATGGCTCTCTCTTCTCTATGCTGTCCTGCTACACGGTTGAAGACACCAAAAAGCTCTCCCTCAACTTCAGTTCTTAAGGCTAAACAAATTCAGTTCCCTCGTGTTCTCCTCCATTATCTCCTGTTTTAGGTCCCTGACTATCCTTATATTGTGTAGCGCAAAACGGAAACCAGCGTTCCTGATGGGAATCATATCTTAAGTGATGAAACAATGCTACAATTAATTCACATTGTTTATAGATTTAAAATACTTAAATCTATAATTCACCACTTCATATTTATGGCGTTTATACTGAAGTCCTGGTGTGATCCCTTTTTCAACAGATTACGTTCATGTAGCATTTGATTAAAACAGTTGAATCCTTTTCATACACCTGTCATGAAAACTAGATTCCAAAATTGCATATGCAAATAAAACTAGTTTATATTAAAATTCAGAATTACATCATTTGATTTGTTTAGACTTCAAAAAATCTGCTACGTATTTTCCTTACAGAGTAAATACTGTTATAAGACTGAAGTACTAAGTTTTATAAGGAAGTTTAAATTGTTGGTGTTATACACAAAGACCAAAATTGCAGTGTCAGAAATTAGTAGCAAACTACTACAATTATTATCACAAACTGAACACAAAAATTGCAGTCCTACAATGTTGCCTAAATTATTCTTTAACATATCATGAGGAAGTCCCCAAGCTATTATGACAAAGCAGAGAATGAGACAGAAACATGAAAAGATGTGTTATTTCCATCTGACAAAAGTGGGAGACAGAATGCCAAGCACTAAAATAAGTTGCCTAAAGCAACACGTGCTGAAACCAAATCTTCTGAAGCCCAGACTTACGTCTTTCAGTAATTCAAGAGCTCTGGTTTCAGTTTCTGCGCATTAACCCATATTCTAAGCAGTCATGATTCTTCTTCTACTTAATTGAATGACAAAGCTCAGGCTGCCTGAGCAGTACAGGGCTGGGTCAGTACTCAGAAATGGACCAGGCTCCTCTGTAACCCAGATGAAACGATAAACCACAGGGATGAGAGGCATCTGGGGCATTCTGTGGGGCTGTGCTGACATAGGATGTGTTCCAGGATCTGCTCGAGGCTATACGCACAAGGATACTAAGAGCTCTCCCTAACTTGGAACAAAAAGGCCTCGTCATTCAACTGTGTTGCTCAATGCTCAATACACTACCGCTCTCTCGAGTCCACCATGCAAGAAATCTTCAGTTACTTTCTCTTTCTTTGCATTTTATTCAGTGACAGTCCACTAAACGCACTAAATCCTCTCCAGAAATACATGAAGGATATGATTTTGTTCCTTCTGTATATCTTTTGACATCTCTGTAGATCTGCTGCTAGTCATGTGATATATTCACATTTGTATAAATGTACACACATAAACCACATACACTATGCTATAGAGTACATAGCAGGCAAACTTCTCAGCACAGCTGAAGTGAAAGGCTATACAAATACTAATTCTAGTCTATGCTACAAAAACAAACAAAATCCTTAAATAAATATGCTAGTATACCATAACATTTTCAGACAAGAAACTAGCAAATTCTTTCTGTTTCTTCAAGAGCTTTGAATGTTCCTGAGTATGCCTTTATAAATCCCAAAACATGAAGTGAAAAAGAAAATGATGCCTATAATACTACTTACTTTTTAATGTTGGTAACCGGAAAGATGCAAAATTTAAAGAAACAAAACACAACAGAAAGATTTGAAATGCAGACTATTAAAAAAGTCTTTTACAGTGAGGGTGGTGAGGTGCTGGAACAGGTTGCTCAGACATGTGATAGATGCCCCATCCCTGGAGACTCCCAAGGTAAGGCAGGGGAGTTGGACTAGATGGTCTTTAGAGGTCCCTTCCACCTCTAAGGCTTCTATGATTCTGTGATTCTTTGAAAATCTCTAAAGTCTCTGAATTTCAGTGTTGATATCACAGGAATCAGGTAGTCACATTTCTTTACCAAAGCTTAGAGTTTGGTTCACGGTGAAGTTCCCCTAGAGCTTTAGAAAATGAATGGCTCTTCATTAAAGAGCAAGTCTGTCACTCCAATTGTGAAATTACCATGTGGTTGGACTTGGTCATTGTGAAGGTCTTTTCCAACCTAGATGACTCTATGTAAGAGGAACACTTGCTTAGTTACTTGGTATTCAGTTCCACATACACAGAAGTCCTTTAGAACAACTTTGCAACAAATAAATATGAAAAAAAAGAAAGAAAAAAAAGCAGCAAACAAAAGAAGCATGAAGATACTCTCTAGTATAACTACTATTCCACGGCTGCAGGTGCACAAAGCTGTATAGCCAAGCCCAGTACATAGCCTTGTAAAATCCTTTGATGAGATTTCTACTACATGTTTCACTCCTAATCTGAAACATCTTTACAATTAGTATTATTTCTAAGTGGTCAGAGTATTATCATTAGGGTATTATCGGCATGTCACAAAATCTGACTTTGTCTGATCATCTCATCACAGCCTTGATGCCACAAACATGAATGCAATTCACATGCACTTCAGTAGCAACAGTGAAGGCAATAGACTGAGAGGTTTCATGTAATTCATGTAATTGATTTTAAGGTGATTAAGGGGAGCAATGAGCACCAGTTCATTCTCACTTTTATCTACCACCACTTTTTCCATTTTGACAAGGATTTGAAAACAAATGGAGCTCATACAAGATTTTCTCTAGTTGCAGTAATGAAATATTCCTATTCTGTTTGTGGAAAAAAAAAATGGTGTAATTTTTGCATTACATATAATGTTATTTTCTCTCATAAGTGGATTTAATTTTACCAAGTACTTAGCTAAATTATGAGCCTGGAGGAAACTCTTTCCAGTCAAAAATTGTATTACATAGCACAACTGTTTTTGTTTCACTTCATTCAGTGACCTGAAACACTACCGCATTTCAGAAAACGGATGCTGTAACACAAACTGAAGCATCCGGGAGAACTGCAAATGTGCTCTGATGGGCAAAGCTGGTCAGGAAACTGGGAATAGAAGGCTGACAAATGAAGCAATTCTAGTTTCTCATCCATGTAGAATTTATTTTTCTCATTCATGTTATATATAAATCAGTGGCATCATGCTTTTTATTTTAAGACTTAGGAGTTGTCCCACCTTTCCCAGTGTTAACAGTTGTCTAAGCCCTTTCTGTTTTTTTTATGATGGTACTTATGTAAAATAGCTTTGGATGCAAACAAAATAAAAAATTAGCAAGATCCAGTGGCAATTAACAGACTAAAATAGCTTATATAAAAAAATTTAAGAACTTCGATTGTGTTATCATTCAAAGATTGCTGCTTGTCTGTGCCCACAATTGGTATTTTAAGTGACTACACCACAGTAAACCAGTACTGGTTATTCTTATTATTAGGTAAAATTTGCTTTGGCTCTTATATTCACTGAAGATTGAAGCAAGTATACACGGTGTAATATATTGCTAATGGTAGACAGAAAACAGTCTCTACAAAGGAGGTTCTGTGAGTATGAAAAGTAGGCAGTAAAATTTCCTTTTGTTTCCCAAGCAATAATGAGACCTTTCAGCATTCCAACTAAATAACAGACAAATAAAGGAAGAGCCCAGAATGAAAGCTTGCCAGACAACAGAGCCTTGCACACTGTAGTAGCAGGTTGAACATCTGCACAAACTCAAACCTGGTGGCTACTGTGCCCTATTTCTTCACACTGAGGCTGTTCCTAGCTACAGTATAATTCCGCAGAAAAGCTCTTGTGCTGATAGATGGACACCATTCACACAAAAATTTCCCCCGGACTTGCAATTTTTAACTCAAGAGACGCTCTTTTTATCTGCTTAGGAAAAAACAAACAAAAAAACAACAATAAAAAGATGAATCCTTTTTTGCTGCCCTGTCTCCCTGCGGAACACGTGTATACCAGCATCCCAGACAACCTGCTGCTGAATGCTGAGATTCGGTGATAACTTTTCCCACGGGTCCTTGATTTTTCTACCTCAGTTTCCCTGAATTAATTCCTTTAAAGGCTGTGAGAATTAATGATACAGTGAGAACTAATTGCATGCTACCTAAAAACTGTCTGGAACATGCAAATAAGCATTAGGTAAGATTAATTATATTAAAAATATTAGTTATAAATAGATTAATTACATTAGCAATATTAGTTATAAATCACGTGGCATGCTGCAGAGAAGAAAATAGCATTGAAGCACAAGGTTATTTAGCAAGTTGCCATAGACTAGTGAAAGGGTTTCATGAAAGAGGTATGCAATACCTTCAATTAGACAAAACACTTCACTGGGCTGAAGTGAACATTTTGGATTTTTGGTCAAGAGAGATTTGTAAAAAAAGCCTGCATGGCACAAAAGAGTTAATTTTAGTTTGGCATAGCTATTTCGGAATTCAGCAGAATAACACCTGTGGTATTTCCAAATGGCTTTCTGTGTACGGCTCGAACAATTTACAATGAAGATAAAAGTGACAAAAGTGATTAGTTTTGTTTGCATTCAAGTTCATAAAGAAAAGTTACAGGTGTATTTGAATAAATCATACATCATGAATTATGGAATTATACAACATCGGAATGATGAAAACCATTGATTTCTGTGTCTGCCTAAGGGCAGACAGAAAGAACAAAAGAACAAGATTTACGGAGAATTCACTAGGAATACTTCAAAAATGACGTACATTTTTCTTTTGGGAGCAGATCAATACAATAATTTTATTTTTAAGCTAAGAGATGAGTGAAATAAGGACAGCCTTATCTCTCATTCTCTCCAGTATCACACGTATGCAATGATATTCACATAATGTCTATACCAGAAAGACACATTTTTTGAAAATATAACACTTCACCGTGAGCTCTTGGCAGCAGAGCTCACATTTCTGCTCTACATCTTACATTGATCTCCAGTGTCCTGTGGCTAAGTGGCATTTGCCCCCTTCACTCCACAAGAGAAAACACTATTATACTTCAAACAATTAATGACATGTTGTAAAAGACTGACTACAAAATGTATGTTTTAGATTTTATGTGTGCTACATAAATATATGGAAATGTAGTTAAAATCACAGAATGGCCAGGGTGGGAAGGGACCACAAGGATCATCAATCTCCAACCCCCTGCCACATGCAGGGCCACCAACCTCCCCATTTAATACCAGACCAGGCTACCCATGGTCCCATCCAATCTGGCCTTGAACACCTCTGGGGACGGGGCATCCACAGCCTCTGGGCAGCCTGTTCCAGCACCTCACCACCCTCATACTAAAGAACTTCCCCCTGACATCCAACCTAAATCTTTCCTCCCTCAACTTAAAAATTATAAAATAGAATTATAGAAAAAATATAAAATAAGTCTAATTCCTTTGCTGGGTGGAAAATATTCATCAAAGTCAGAGGCTGTTTCTTCTAATGGCCAATAGCATCTAAACAGGCCAGCAGGAAAGCAATCTATAGGCCTGTTTGTCTGCCTTTGCCCTGTCCTGGGGAACACGCACACCCTTAGTGTTACATCAAAGTCCTCCTCTGGATGTGTAGTCCTCACACTGCCCATCAGTCTCGTTAGCTCCTATAAGAAAATGTATAGTGTCTGCTGCACAGACAGTGTCTCAGGAGATGCCTGAGGAGGAGGTGGTAACTTCCCAGCTGGGCAGAATGATACGTCTGTTCTCCTTGATAAAACTCTACAGCCACCACAGCCTCAGGACACAACAGAGCCAGAGCTTGCAGGGGAGGCAATATCTTTTCTGAGATCAGCTAATGCAGTGGAAGAGCAGACAAGCTGTCAGGTGCACAAGAAATCTTCAGCTTCTGTTGGCTACCAAAAATCATGGACGCAGGAAAGATAGCATTCTTACAGAAATTTATAATCTCCCCTGCCTTGGCCCTTTCCACACAATCCCTTCACTGTTCCATAGGAGATAATTTACCTGTTTTTCCCTTTTGTACAAATAATTGCTTTCCCCCTTACTTCACCCTTCTGCCCTTTACTCACTACTCAGCTGTAACAAGTTTCTCTCTTTTCCCTCTGAGAAGAAACTAACAGATCCAGATAAAAGTAGAACAATTTGTTCTCGCCGTCCATTGAGCTTCAGAGTTTGGCACACCTGAAAGGTTATCAAGTTTTTTTCCAGGCGTCCCAGACCCCAGCAGAGGAGACAGCAGCAAAGGCTCTGGAGATGCTTTTGCCATTCAGCCTCCACTACTTACCTAAAAGAAATTGTTATTGCATGGGATAGGTTTGGTAATGCTGCAGATGGTAAATGAAATGAATGCTGGGAAGTTACTAGATAAGAGATGGTTAATCATTCATTGACTGTTAAGGTACGTCTAGCAGCTGCTAGAAACTCATCTTCGTAAGTGCCATAAGGCCTCTTAAGTAAGAATATATAAATAGATTATGCAATTAAAATGCAATAAAACATATATACTGAGAGTATGTCTACATTGTTTTAGAAGTCAAGATTGCTTGATGGAGATAAAAACTTTAGTTGCTTTTAGTTAGGAAAAAAGAAGCAATACTTCTGAATAACTGCTATGATTCAGCACTGTCCTTAGTGCTTACAGTCCCAAATCCAATAAAAAAAGTATTAATTATTATTTACTGTTAGTGGACATCAAAAGAGACAAGCCTGTTCTTTCAGAGATGCAGCGCCAGTTTCTCATCATTCAAATAAAGCAGATAATGCATATGTTTTATCTTTATAAAAGGCAGTGGGAAAAAAAAAAAAAATCACTAATTTCAGATGGGTAAAGATGAGTCTTTTTGCTATATTGGCATCAAATGCTAAAATAGAGTGTTCTCTTTTGGAAAATTTAGAAACAGTAGTTACAAACTTAAACATGCCACACTGTAGTTAGTTCCACAGAATTTAAATCTAACTCAACAGAAGACCAGTTTTCACATCAATTTTCATGCTTATCATGTGGAATGAAAAAAGGACCTTGTGCAGTTGTGTGTTAATAATCCCATCAGATATTTGTGAAGTTTTGACTTTAGGTTAAAACAAAGCAGGGTTACTAATAAACACAAGACCTACTCAGAGTGACTGACGCAGTATGAAATCCTTTCTTTGAGGAATAACAAATATTTTGCAAACACTTAACGGGAGTTCAAAGGAAAAGAAATTTTATCTCAGGTCAAACAAAGCACAGCACTGGACAAGTGGCTGTGCAGCATGAGCTTCATAAGGATTTCCAGTGCCTGTCCTTCAGCAATCACATATTCCAGCACAAAGACATACAGGCACTGTGCTGGGAGGACTCTGTGGTGTTGCTGCCCTAAGCAACAAATAGTTCTTAGAGACCGGCACAAATTGTCATGAGGAAAAAGGGAAAGATTCCATCCACTCCCCACTATATCTTCCCTCCCTGTGATGAGAGGTTCCAGATAATCTAACAAAGTACAGAAATGTGAAGTGAAAAGCAAATTAAACCTTTGATAGAACCGCAGAAATGATTGAAATCAGCAGGACTGTTCTGAAAAGGAACTAAAATCTGCCTGCTCCAGTAGAAGTATTTTATAAACGTTGATGACAGATCATTATGTATTATGGTGTCTCAAAGGCAATAACAGCAATAAGAAATAATTTACAACCAGTGCCCCGTTTATGGCCTCATAATAGTATGGCTTAAATGCTGCGCAGACCTTGGACTGGCCCTCAACAAAGAGTGAAAACTTTTATTCTTTACGAACCTTGCGTGATGGCTATTTTGTCTAAAGAAGAAAGCTGTTTAAAGCATGAGAGCAGCAAGTTTTCCCTTGGTGTCTCTCTTGCCTTACGACTAATGTGCCCTTTTGATTTCTATTGTATGAAAATCCACTGGGAGGTTTTGGGTAGTTTTACTGCAGAAACCTATCAGATCTTATTGGCCTTCTAGGCTGATTAGTGGTGGGATGTTTCTCAGTGCTCTCCTTTGTTCTCTATCATTGTACCTCTCCTTGAGCTGCTCCAGTGAGGTTTACAGCATTAAATCTTGTTTTGCAGGGGTGTGTAGGATGGTTTCTATAGCCTGATTCCTGTGTCGCAAGGAATTGCAGAAGGTGTCTGTAAAAATGACAGATCTGGTTACACTGGATCCCTTTTCAGCTCATAAAACTTATTGATTTTTTCAAATACAAATATGCCATTAAATTCAAAGTCAAAGGCAGCTGAATATTACATGCCTTCCATCGAAACAAACCTTCAGCATTCTGGATAACTTCCAGCCACGTTCTCACACTAGAATGGTGGATGGCAGGCTTGAAACTGGTGTTGTCTGCCAGTGTCAGCATAGGAATTTTGTTTTATATAACTAGAAAACAAGTTCTAGAAGGGGAAAATATCAGTTTAGATAATAAGTGTCTGCCCCATCCCTAGCTTCAGAGCAGCACTTTAGCAGCAAACAGCCCTAATAATCCTGAGGCTGCCATTTATTAACAGGAGAAAGCGTTTTATTTTGCAATGCAGTGATGGGCCTCAAAAATCTGTCCACAGTTCCATCACTTGAGGGAAATAAGGCAAAGCAAAGTTCATGAGCTTGGGAACCATGGGTGTAAACACACTAGCACGGAGAGAGAGGGGGAATTGCATGAGATACCTCACCAAAACACAGTAGAATCTGAATTCCAGTCAGCTTTGGAGAAGTCCTAAATTGAAACAAAAATTTTCTTTGGTTTATCCATCTAATCTTTTGCAAAAATCAATTTCTTATTTCTCTGAATTCAAGGCATGGGATGGGTGCAGGCAGGCCTGTAGCTCCTTGCTCTATAGTTAGAAGCACAGTCAGAAACATGACTCCCGCAGTTAGAGGGTATAAAGCACAGTCTGTTCTGGTCATTTGTGTTATTAGCTGGATGAAAACCTTTAAAATGAATGATTTATTTGCTACAAAAATACAAGATGTCTAGCTCTCTTTGTAAAAGCAGTTGAAATTTGGCAGAATTTTGAGGAAAATGAAAAGTTGTTTTTGTTTTTTTTCTTTAAGTGGAGAATTTACATTTTTTTTGTTGTTTTGAAACAATGTTCTGAGACTAAATTTAGCTACGTTACATCTCAGCACGGAATATTTCATTCCAAATCAGGCCAATTTTCACCTTAAGTATTATTTAAGAGTTCAGACACCCACATAAATTACTGCCTTTTTCTACATATCTCTAATTATTATGACCTTATTTTCTGCAGATGCAGTGTTCTGCTGTAGATCCATTCAACACTAATTTCTCACAGTACTTCTGTCTTATGGCCCCTTGTTCAAATCTTAAAGAGAACATAAACAATTAGCTTAGGCAGTAATGATCAGTAAGACCTGAAATATCTTCCAGTACCCCAAATTAATTCAAAAGCAACAACAACGAGAATGTCAATGCATCCTATAAAAAAACTTATTGCTACTTTTGATGTGCAGCAGTCTAGGATTCATTGGTTGGCAGAGGGAAAATCTTCTGCCGAAACACAAAACAGGTCATAAAACATCACTTGCATTCTACTTTCACAGTGCTTTTTATCTGCCATTATAAAACCATCCAATTAGGGCAACAAAAGGGAAGGTTTTTTAAGTGCTGTTTCTGCCCAAATTAACTGCTTCATTTTGACATAACTCATTTTGTGTACTTGCAGCCCGGAAAGCCAACCGTATCCTGGGTTGCAAAAGAAGTGTGACAGCAGGTTGAGGGAGGTGATTCTGACCCTCTACTCTGCTCTCGTGAGACCTGACCTGGAGTCCTGCATTCAGTTTTGGAACCCCAACACAAGGAAGAAATGAAGCTGCTGGAGCAGGTCCAGAGGAGGATCACAGAGATGATCAGAGGGCTGGAGCACCTCTCCTATGAGGACAGGCTGAGAGAACTGAGGCTGGAGAAGACAAGACTCTAAGGGGACATTACAGCAGCCTTCCAGTACCTGAAGTGGGCCTACAGGAAAGCTGAGGAGGCACTTTTTATAAGGGCAGGTAGTGACAGGACAAATAAAAATGGTTTTAAACTGGAAGAGGGTAGATTTAGACTAGATATTAGGAAGAAATACTTTACTGTGAGAGAAGTGAGACACTGCAACAGGTTGCCCAGTGAGGCTGTGAATGCCCCCTACCTAGAAGCACTCAAGGTCCGGCTGGATGGGGCAGTGAGCAACCTGGTCTAGAGAGAGGTGCCCCTGCCTACAGCAGAGGGGTGGAATTAGATGAGCTTGAAGATCCCTTCCAACCCAAACCATTTATTTTCTAACCTGAGCAGTTCTATGATTCTATGATTTTTGCCTTAATTTTTTTTGTTTTCTGAAGAGTTTCATGTGATTTTTATGAATTGTGCTACTTTTTTTTTTTTTTTTTTTTTTTTTTTTCTTTAAAATGGGGCCATGGGAAATTTGTCGTGATTTACTCGGAACTTGGAAACTTGAGCTGGAGTTTCTGCACAAAGACAGCAATTAAAATTATATACATTACACTATAACACCATAAGAAAATGCAGCAGGTTTGTTCCAAATACAACTCAAGCGCACTTTGAATTCAGACTTTTTATAAAGTTGAGTTGGACCACTATTTATCTTATTAGATTTTACGAAGTACTGAAGGAAGGGAAATCTTGGTCTCTAATTTTGAGGCAGCCATCTGTTTTTATGGGAAGTACAATTTGCTCGAATATTGATAGCAAGAACTCTGCTTTATAATAGCAGAAGTAGCAACGAATCTCCAAATCTGCATGCAACTGCTGGCTTAGCTGTAAATACATTCACTCACAAAGCAGGTTTAGGTGCTACTTCCAACCCACTAGAAAGGTGGAGTTATGCCACAACACTGAACTTTTTCACTCAAATTGCTTTGTGACTTTCAAAGGTGGCGTGTTTGTTATTTTGTTCTGAAGTGGAGAGAAATATATTATCTTGAACATATTTTCATGTCTTATGCTTTTACCAGCTCTTTGTCAGGAAAATTGATTCTTCTTTGTAATTCTTCTTATCCAGCTACAAACAAACCCAGATCTCTCTCCAAGTTTTCTTGGGGATGGGGTTCTAGAAGAAAGCATTTCTCAGGTTCTAACAAAACATATATGTAAATAAATGCATAGCACATCTGATAAGTTCAACTGAACAGTTTTGTTGTAGTCACATACTTGTGGCAGGCTTCTCCTCCTCACACTGAGACAGTCCTCTCACTGCTTTTTCTCCTTTTTACTTCTATTTTAAATTAGCAATAAGAAAACAGAGGAAAAAAAGCCCCCCTGAACTAAAATTAGGAAATAATGGCTTGAATCAGAAACAAAAGTTCTTTTCATGAAAGAGGTGATAGAGTGTCTAAGTTGCTCAGCTAGCAACCAGAACAGCAGCAAAAACAAGGACCAAATTGTTCGAAGAAGGCCCAGCATATCCTTGTACACATCCTTGCATTTACTGTCTAAACATGCAACATATTTTCCGTTTTCCTTCCTTCCTAACAACACATTTTGTTTTCTTGCTCTTTGAAGGTTATAACTGTCCTAACCACCTGGTACAGGGTCTGAAACAGTTTTCCCAGAGAGAACACAGCTTAATTAGGCTTCTACATGGCATTTATCCTGCTTATTTCCTTGCCAGTTAGTCAAGTAAATCATCTGACAAAAATGTCCCAAATGTGTTTCAATAGACTCAGACTTGCCTCTCTTGCGCACACTTGAGCTAACTCTCTCACTTGCACAAAGCTCTTTGGCTGTCAATCTAACTTATAGCAGAAGCAACAGTAAACTGCAAATTTATTGGAAGTTGTCTGTGATGGAGAATTACATGCCTGCATGTAGTTTTTTTCTCCTATTCTTTATTTCTTATTACATATTTTTAGATGCACTGTTTTCACTGAAATTGTATCTACTGTCTTTTTCTGGTCATCCTGTCCGCAAGGGCTTTTTCAGCTAGCAGATCACAGAATCACAGCAGTGTAGAGGTCAGATGAGAGCTTTGGAATCGCCCTGTCACCCCCTGCTACAGCAGTTCCTTACAGTGGCTCGCACAAGTAGGCATCAAGACGGGACTTGAATATCTCCAGAGAAGGGCCTCTGTGGGCAGCCTGTTCCTGAGCTCTGTTAACTGACAACAAAGATCCTTCCTTGTGTTTATGTAGAACTTCCTGCGTTCTTGTTTGTGCCCATTGTCCCTTGTTATATTGCTGCACAACACCGAAAAAAGCCCACACCCATTGGCCTGACTCCTGCACTTTACATTAATGGCACAAGACCTCAGGAGGAAATAAACAAGGATATATTTTAAGGTCTTACGGCTAAGTGATAACTACTGAAGTCAAACCAAGCGCACAACACTTTGTGCCTTCACATAATTTCCAGCACTGCATTGGCACACGCACACACACGTAAATAATTAAGAAAGGGGAAATATCATTGTTGAGCCCTCTGTGGTTCAGGAACAAAAGGGTGTGTTCCTCCCAAATATTATTGTATTCCTTTCAGGGAATGATTTTGCAGTGCTTCTGGATCAATACGTTGATCTCCTTAAGGATATTGCATTGTTAATATTATAGAAACTATCATTTTTCCTTGATCTAAAAACCTTTGAGCTATTTATTACTTATTAAATCTATTTATCATTTTCATTACCGGTTGGTAACTAAAACTACCTGGAGTGCCACAGAAGCCTTGTGGAAATCTATGCTACAGTCCAATGCACTCCTTTAAAAGGTTCAGAATAAAGTTTTCATAAAAGGTCTGAGGCAGCTGAATAATTTCAAAATAGTTCTCATAGACAAAGGCAATTTAAAAATATTTTAGCACCTTAATATTTTTTCAGTAAATGCTCCAATTTGGAAATCAATCAAGCTGAATGCTCACAGTACAGTTCAGGAACTTATTTATAAATAAAACCCTGAAAATGGAGATAAACAGGCGAGCATAACCAACCAGAGAAAAATAACACTCCAAAAATAAAAAATCAGTTTTGGTTGAATAAAAGGAAGCAATCAGAACTCCTTGGGGTCAGCGACAGATATTGAGCTGAAATGAGAGAAAGAAAAGTGAGAGTCTCATGCTCTGAAAATAAGCAGATGGAAAGAAAACTCGAAAGTCTCAGCAATGGCTGGATATTTCATTACAGTTGCTAGCACTCTCTTTCCAGAATGATTTCTCAGATGCAGGTGTCCGCATGTACATAATTAGTTTTTATTTCTTTTCACATAGCAACAATTTTCCTGGCTTGCTAAACAGAAAGTGGTGTGTGTGTCACACCTCCTGCAGCAGGAGGGTCAGCCCAGCTGCTCCAGATGGGAGCCTTTCCCCAAGTCACCACCTTACCCCACACGCACCATCCCGTTCTGCATCCACCCCAAGTGGATGCTCCTCCATGCCAATGTATTGGATCTCCTAAGTGGCCAACATGTCCACCCTTCTGGCAAATGTCTTCTACCCAAAATGCTCCTGCCCACCACAACAGTTTCTACCATGAGACATCAGCCATCAATTTGCATGTTCTCTTAGGCTAAACACTAATTGGTTTAAAATGCAGACTTACTTATTTGTCTGTAATGTAGCAAAAACAAAAGCAGTCGCATTTGTGGCCAGAAGCAAAAGCTAGTTTATGTTTGTTGACCCTCCTGAACAGCACCTTGACAAACACAATCTGTACTTTGTAGGCAGTGTATTAAACCTGAAGCAATATCATCAAGTGAAAACCTCAAACTACAAAAGATGTCATCTGCTCTATTAAGAGCACTAAAAAAATAATTCATTTTAACTAACTACAGCAACAAAATACGGTGCTACAGTAGCATATTCTAACTCACACTGAAAGGCTGACTTTATCATCAAGGTAATGCTTTATTTTCCACTCCAATTTCAGTGTGAACATGGACAGAGCCCTGTCAGAGAAAGGTCTTCCACTGAGGAAAATTTGCTATATGAACCAAAGGAAAAAAGGAGAGAAAGAGAGAAATTCAAGATGCCACTGGGTCTAGAGGTTTCTCTGTTTCTCTATCCACCGTTTTAAGCAACACCTCCCCTATTTTTCCACACCTCCTAAAAACTGACTTCAGGCAGATTCATTACTTAGGAAAATGTTCTAGGAGGTCTGTAGGAAGTAGTAATAAAATTAACAGTTAAAAAAAGCTTTGGTAGGGATGTATTCCTCCTGGCCTTACCTCCTAATCAGTGAAAGTATTTCTAATACAGAACTTCAAGAACGGCTTGTACATCGCTCACAAGTCTAACACGGAGCCCTATTTTAGGGATTTGAATAAGACCTTCTGTTGGTACATAGTTGAATTCCAGTCCTACCAGAAGCAACATGTTCAAAGTCTGTGCATTGGGCGTGCCTCACCTTTGCTCCACACCTTTATGAAATGTTCAGGCTTCGTTGAAATAGAATGGAGGTACCATGTGCCAGTTTGGAGTTTATTTCTGTACTAAGCCATTCATTTCTGCGACTGTGTTTCAGTTACCTAAGAAACAGTCACTCAGTAAAATTTGACTGATTATGTTGTCAAGTTGATTGTCAGTACCGTGGGTAGAGTTTCGTGGGGTATATGTGTGTGGGGGATGCAAAAAAATTAAATAAATACATGACAACGTTCACTCTTTTTGATAGTGTTACAGAAAAAAAAAAACATGAAAACTGGGAGAAATTACACTTTTCAGAGGTTTATTAGGAGCTGAATTACATTTTGAGGTTAATCTAGCCAAGGAAAGAAAAAGAGTACAGGCCTACAAGCAGAAAAAGAAGGTATTTTTAGAAAAGCAATCTGTATTGAAAGGTTAGTAACACAATAACTTTATAAACTCTCCAAGATTTTAATAAGAACTGAACTTATTTTCAAATACCAGCACTGCTCACCGCTTTAATTTGTCATTGCCTTACAGAAAATATGGAAGTATAACAGCCTTATTTTGTGACTTTCCAATGTCAGAATCTCTACATGCCTGATTATTTAGGCACCAGGAATATGTGCAATTTTGCTCGTAGTCAACATTATTTAGATTGAAAGAACCTGCTAAACAAAAACCCAAATAGCTGGGTTCAGAGATGAATGTTGCCTTCTAGTGAACCCCACGCAGTACGGATTTGCTAAGCCCAATCTCTTATGGGAAGAGGGAAGTCGCTACATGAAAGAGAGCCTTTCTGTGGCTGGGGCAGTGAGGTATGCAATAAAAGGAAGAAAAAAATATCCTTTTAATTATTTTGTAACTAATCAAGCAGAATTTCACCAAAGCTCAGATAGTAGTAGAATTTCCGTTGTGTTGGGAAACATGAGTTTTTGAATATTTTTAAGTATCAGAGGAGAGATTGAGCAGCAGGATCTAAAGGTGTTTTCCCTTACTATAACTCCCCAGTACTTCTTACAGATGCTGTAGCTTCACTCCCCTTATTTTAGTTCTAATCACAGAAACACAGAATGGCCAGGGCTGGAAGGGACCACAAGGATCATCAATCTCCAACCCCCCTGCTGCAGGCAGGGTCACCAACCTCCCCATTTAATACCAGACCAGGCTGCCCAGGGCCCCATCCAATCTGGCCTTGAACACCTCTGGGGACGGGGCATCCACAACCTCTCTGGGCAGCCTGTTCCAGCACCTCACCACTCTCATACTAAAGAATTTCCCCCTGACATCCAACCTAAATCTCCCCTCCCTCAACTTAAAACCATTTCTCCTTGTCCTGCAGTTACCTACCCTTTCAAAAAGTTCATTCCCTTCCTGTTTGTAGGCTCCCTTTAGGCACTGAAAGGCTGCAATTAGGTCACTCTGCAGCCTTCTTTTCTGCAGGTTGAACAAACCCAGCTCCCTCAGCCTGCCTTCATAGGGGAGGTGCTCCAGCCTCCTGATCATCTTTGCGGCCCTTCTCTGGACCCTCTCCAACAGCTCCTTGTCTTTTTTGTAGTAGGGGCTCCAGACCTGGACACAGTATTCCAGATGGGGCCTCACAACAGCAGAGTAGAGGGGGATGATCACCTCCCTGTCCCTGCTGGCCACCCCTTTTTTGATGGAGCCCAGGACCCCACTTGCCTTCCGAGTAGCAAGGGCACACTGCTGGCTCATGTTAAATTTTTCACCTATCAAGACCCCCACGTCCTTCTCCGCAGGGCTGCTTTCAAGGACCGCTCCTTCCAGTCTGTACGGATGCCTGGGAATCCTCCAGCCCAAGTGCAAAACTCTGCACTTCGCTGTGTTAAACCTCATCAGGTTCACCCGACAATGACAATGGGAGATTTGCTGAGCAGAACTATGACATATTACCCTCTTCTTTCATGTTGGGCAAAATTGCTAGCACTGCATCGGCAACATCAGGAAGTATGCTGACAGCAACGCACAGTTCTGTGATAAATAACATTTATAAAACAAGTTTTTGGGAGAAGGAAAAAGACATTTTTAAAGTATTTCAGCATCAATACTCCTACTCTAGGTGCTGCATGTGTCAGCCAAGGACAGAACAGTAGACGGTGAAAACAGAAACCTCTAGTGAAAAAGTACTTATTGATGACTGTGCAAAGTGGCGAACTGAAATCTGTTTTGTTCACTAGTCCTGAGCACACCACACTCACTACTAAAGTGCTCTTCTGGCTGGACAGTAGCCAGGGGTGTCTGGGTGCAAGTCCCAACAAGGTCAGTTATTTTTTCTCTCATTAAAAAATAATGTCAGAACCACCGTAGCATGGTGGTTCGACAGCCTAATGTATCCTGGTTAGTGCTCTGGCCTTCTGCTCTCAAATACCAGTTGGGGATGAAAACATACAGAAAAAACTTGATGAATTTCCACGTCTGTTGCACTGGAACAGAGAGGGGTCTTTGGGTTTCAGTATTATGAAGACATTTAGCTTTTGGGAAGGTAAACAGACCATATGTTTGGAGAGATGACTGACTTCTGCAGGGATTTAAAAGAGCACAGATCTATTTTGTAGATTATTTCTATAATGAGGATAGTGCGAATAAACACATTTCCAAAAATCCAGTGTAATGGAAGAGTGCTTCAAACGAGAGTGTAGCTCAGTGTTGTAAGTCATTTGCTACTAGACCTTTTAATAGACAGACTACCTGAAAAGTAAGAATCCTATTTTTCAGAATATTTTAACATCACAGCATTTTTTTCTTCCTACTGCAACAGTGAAGGAATTTCTCAGACTTTTTTTCTTTGTACTTGTACAAGAGTAGACGGAGTAGAAGAATAAAAATGAATAAAAATAAAAATCAAGCCTTCATTCTATACAGACAGAGCTTAGGTCTAGTAAATACAGGATTTTAAATCTAGTTTCTAGTTTCATACTAATGAAACAAAGCTCCACAATACAAACCAACTGAGCATGTAAAAATAGTGCTGCGATGAAGAGAAATACTGGAAGCTGAAAACAGCATTTTGGCTGATGAAGCCTGGGAGAAGTAATAGGGATCATAGGCTCCATTTTACATTTTGTTCCACCATATGGTGTCCTGAAGACATTTGCATTTCTGAGAGGGTAATTTTCTGCCCACGGAACAGAGGGACTGCTCCTGCCCTGCCTTGGAAGGGGAGCACAAAGGGTGACTTGATCCCAGGCTCTGCAGTGGGCTGACAGTTACAAGAACATTGCTGTAAGTGAAAGAGACATTCTGGAGTATTAACCATTTGCTTACATGATTTTCACAATGAAACTGCACTTCTCTAGGCTCTCATGCATAAGCTCTGCAATGTTGCTGGGCTTCTGCCTTCTAAGTCAGAACCTTTGGCCACTTTTCTACTCACAAAATTTGCTTTAAAGGGGGCTAGAGGCTGCTATTAGGGAACATTATGCATGTGCTAAAGTATAAACAGTGCCTAAAATAGAAGAAGGTTGATGTCAAAGGTTAGGACAAAAGGTCTCTGCTCTAACATGGCAATCTTATGCGTTTACTCTCCTGAACAGTTCAGTGCATCTGAAAAAAAGTGCAAGAGAATAATCGGAAGCCAAAAAGAGTAAGAATCGCATTCCGAACAGAAATAACGATTAACACGGTTTGCATATAAGAAATGAAGTGCACAGTACACTTCAATATTTCACTACAACTGCAAGACAGGCCATAACTTCGTTTTATTTTGACAGCAAATTATATTTACGAGTACATAAACCAAAACAAAAAACAATTTCACTGTGTTCTTTTAGTGTAATTAGTTGCCTCACTATAATATACAAAAGTAATTTGAGAGCAACAGTCAAACTTCATGAGATGGCAAGGCTGCATCTTTAGATGCTTCACCTCTAAATTCTCTTTTCCTTTGTCAGACAGAAGATATGTTGTAGTGTTAAGAGAGTGCATAATGGTGTTATCCAACAGTTTTGTGCCAGTGCAGCACTAGACCTTAGAACGTCTCCAGTGAATGCTGAAGGAGAGGCTCAGTTGAAGTTATACAAACTGTCTCTATAATGTGGGGACAAGTCCATTTTCTACTGCTGCTTTATTTCTACAAGTGATGATTAAATAACCCACCATGCAGTTGCCTTACGGCAGCCAGTACAAAATTAAGTATTTCCCCGTGGAGAGTTCATTAGGCATCAGAGTTTCCCAGTTAATTTGTTAGGCTTCTATGAATTCCTAGGGAATACTATAAAATTATAATTTTGGTCTATTCTCCTCCAGTCTATTATGGAATACATTTCGTTTTCCCATATCTAAAGCATAGTGAATGAAACTATTAGAGGAGAAAACACATCTGGATCCCATTTACATTTCTTTTCAGGCAGATCAACATAACAGGATGAATTCAGTTCTTCAGTATTCTTTATTCAGGGAAAAAAAATCAAATGAAAGAACTACTAGATTACTCCTCCTACTACACTATTTTTTTTAATTTTTTTTTCCACTTCACTTCATGCTGCTTTTAAAGTAAGAGTCCTACTTCAAATATCACAGCACCTCCTGGAGAAGGGAGAGAGCATCTGGAGGAATTATAAACTTGCCAACTCAAATTCATGCCTTAGAGTCCCAGTCATGTCTCTTCCATACCATCTGCATTCAGCTGAATGAATTTAATGTTGCAACTACTTTCCGTATGAGAAATGATATTTTCATCTATATTCTTCAAGAAGGTCCTAGTTTAGACACAGGAAGTTGACTCACGGAGCTAATATTAAGAGCAAGCAAATAGGAAGAGAGATAACCTTTTGATGCCTAACAAGCAGTGTGAAGCCCTGAAATAAGGAGTGTCACATGCACAGAAGAACACTCAATTTTTAGATCGCCTCACATGTAACAACAAATCCCAACTCATGATGTAGAGGTGGGTAAGTAGGAGGAAAGAAAGCACATGGAACTCTGGAGAGCTCTCTACAGTGTTATGGGAAAGGGGTGGGTGTAGGGAAGCAGGAAGGATTTATCATGAACAGTCATAAATTCTCATGTTCTAAGGCAAAAATAAGGAGGGTACATGTTTGCCTTTGTTTTTGGAGTAGTGGTATGCGTAACATTCCACCCTTCAATAGCAGAGCAGGAAAAAAGCAGATAAACTTGGACAAAACTGATGTTAGCAAAACACATTGTGCAAGTATAATCTAGAAGCTGTCATGGCAGTAAAATATTTGCCACCAAATTTGATGGGAAAGGCTGCATTCTGCTTTAACGGTATAAAATCCCAAAGGAGATTTAGATGAGAGCTTGCCCATCCTGCCTCCCAGCAGACATTTTAAAGATGCAGACAGCTTCGTAATGCATTTTGTGCAAAAGAATAAGCCTCTATAAATATGGCTGAAATTATTTTTGACACAAAAAATGAAGCTGTTAATTTTCCTTACTGTCAGTACTATCATTACTTTCTCATTCAGAGATAAGGTCCTAAAGTATTTGATACGCTGCTAATCTTGTTTGCAGACCAATCTCACTAGCGGTTGTGGAGTCGCTTGTCTCTCCTAATCAGATAACTGCTCTACCATCAACGATGTACTCTAATCTCTAATCAGTAGCCATTTCCCAAAACCACCCAGCATGTTTTCCTAATACAGATATGTTCGCTGAAGTCACAATTTTATTTTGCTCAATGCTTAAAGCAAGAGAGGAGGCCCTAAAACTGATCACTAATGTGAAAAGGAGATAAGCAGCTCCCAGCTGTCTACTAACAAGCAGCTGGGCTAAATCTCAAATGCTGATCTGGATGTCAGTACATGAACATAATTAATATTCACAGATTCAAGCGACGCTACACACACAAAAGCGTACATGGATGGAAGTACATATGTGCATAACTGTTGCTCCGAGTATCAAGACCTGCTTCTCATTCAGACATGTCCCAAGTCTGGAAAAAAATACAAAACATCAGAAGACAAATGCCTTGAAAAAAATTAAAATAGAAAACTTGCCTGAACCACAGACGGGAACCACTAGATAGCTGTGTATCCTCTGTATTTTATACTGAGTTCTCTGTAATACTAATCACCATGCCTCATAGTGACACAAAAAACATAACTGTACGGTCTTCAACTTTCAAAAATCAAGGTTGTTCAGTGGAACAGCTGTCCTGGCTATTAGTGTCAGTTTTTCTCTTCCAGCTATCATTGCCCTGTTTGCACCGTAAGTACCACTGGCCAAAGGAAATGTTAGTACAGTTGACCTTGTACCTTGAGAAAGTGAAACTCAGAAGAAAAAAAAATCACAAATCATTGGTTTCAAATATAAAGGGCCAAGTTCACTTTCTGACCCTCACATGGATGTGTCAGACGTATAAAATAAAAAATCCCATTTTTCCCCACTTGCTTTTCCATAGGACACGAAAGGCTTTGTGCTTGATTTCTGTGCCAAAAAACAAGGTCCAAGTGCCACGAGCACGCATCACACCATGTATGCAGCCTAAACACAACAAGCCTCATGGGTCCAACAGAACTGCCGACCCATTTCTTGTGGCCTTGAGAGCTGTCTCACTGATGGCTAGCTAGCTAAATACTGACAGCCTTCCTGATGGGAAGAGTAGCAGGACTGTCATGTACAAATGCAGTATTTTCTGCACAGAAAGAAGGGAAATCCAGGTTTCTTGGTGCACATAAAGTCTTGCCTACTTAAAGCTGACATCAGGCTACTCTGAAGAAAACTCTGGAAGTGCTCAGCTTTAATGTCTATGCTCTTCCTCTAAACATCGTATGTTTTGCACAGACTTGCAATAGTGACAAGAAAAATACGTGCTATTTAGTCTTCAGCATCTGATCTTGATATCATTATAGCAATCTCAATTAGAAGATTTTGATGGCACTGTTACAGAATGATCTCTTTGTAGCATCCCTCAAATTTACATGCATTGTCATTCCTGACTCTCTATGCCTTTTGTTCTTCTTTTGTTAGGAGGAGAACAATAACAGTGGAATATACAGACATGAATTAGAACAGCTTATTCCCATTAAATCCTCTAGCAAAGAGAACAGAGAAGGAACAGTATCTGCAATAGCTCTGTCAAAAACTATATTGCAGCATCCTAGTTCATGAAAACCAGGAAATACATTGCTTGCACAAAAGTAAACATACAGCTGGCTGTAAGAAACTCACTCATTTCCTATTCTGCACTAGGAGACTGAAGCCATTCAAAGTCTTACTACTCCGTGTTGTGCCTCTGCAAACCTCGTCTGTTCTTGCTCTCCAATACTAGCTTGCTGCAGGGACACCTCTGTCCCAGGCTCAGCAGAAGCTGCAGCCTGGACAGCGCTGGTGGCCACAGGAAGTAGCTCCACTTGACAGATTGCTGCCACTAATAAAGCATATTATGGGATATGGAATGAATCTCTATACTGCCCAAACTTTCAGGTGCCAATGAAGGCAACCCAAAACTTCTCGGTGATGAATGCCTCACAAGTTCTCAGCTAAAGTCACCAATTTAGATTTTTTTTAAAACGTTTACTTGCATTTTTCATAGGCAATTGCTGGCATGTCTCTAAAATCCCTTATCACTGAATTGCTTAGCTCATCTGCATATGCAAATAGAAGCAATTCAAAGTTAAGTGTCAATTTCCATAAACATGACAATATCCGGCTTGATAATATACACGTGCATGTGAAAAACTAAGCCTAATTAGACCTCAAGAGTATATAGAAATAACTTCTATTGTTCTGCTGTTTTGAACCTAAGCTTTCAGGCACTTGAACTCCAAAAACAACAGCTTATTGGTTGTATTGGATGACATATTCTCTGTCAGGTCCTTCAGCATTAGAAATTTTTACTGTCACGAACCCTGCCTCTAATCTTAACCATGCTAATTTAAACTGATTTGCAGGAAGAAATAATATCTCTAGAGTTCATCTCTTAATGGGTCATTTTTGTTGTTCGGGAATGAGTAAGAATAATACGTCAATGCCAAATATAGTTTGCTGCCAGTAATTTTGAGTCTATATGGTGATATTTAATGAGTTGGCCCAAATTTTATCTCAGTGAAGTAAATGCTAGTTTTCTAATCAGCAATACTTCGGCTTTCATACCTTTTTGTGAACCACACTTCAGCATAGATAGAAGTGTGGAAAGGAAATAAAAAGACATAGATCTGCTTTTACAGCATACATAATATGTGTGCATTTATTGGTTACCATTACAGACATTATGGTTTTCAAACTCAAAGCTTGTATCAGATTCAACTCTAATGAAATCTAAGCTCGGGCAAAGTTTGATCCATCTCAAATAAAGCTTATTCTCAGTTTGAAATGTTCAAGGTTTCATTTTCAAAGGTTTGAAGTGAAAGCTCAAAATTTGATTGAACAAATCCACCGTTCTACAGAATCCATATTTTCTTTAAATAAGTGAAAAAGCACATTTTGGTACGTAGAAATAAGAGTTAAGGAAGAACAAATATGTTCAGGATTGATCATTCAACAACATTTAATGCTTGTATCTCTTTTGTTTCTATTCTTGTTTACATTTTTAAGTGAACATTTGGAGGGAATGAATACACAACATAGAGTGGAAAATTAATATTGCAGTTATACAAGAAAGAAATTTAACAATGTTGAAGTTCAATCATAAAAAAATTGTCAGATCCTGAACAAAAGCACAGACTTGAATTTGTGCAATGGGATCGTAACCAGTGAGAGACCTTTAGGTGTTATTGCTATCCACAGATCCACAGTTTCTAATTATAGCCAAAAACAAGCCCTCAGTATACAAAACAAATGTCAGGTTAAACAAATTAATCAACAAGAATCCCTAAAATGCTCACAGTATCTGTGGACAGTATTCATTTCTTTTAGGAGAAGTAGCTTACTAGTAGCATTAAAAAAAAAAAAAAAAAAAAAAAAAAGGAATTTCAGCTTTTAAGGGGTGAGATGAAGGATTGAAGACATATGGAGATGTTTATGGAAAGAAAGAGAAGCAGGGGCAGAAATAAAATACAGGGCTAGAGACACCACAAGGCAAGTCTACTGCTTGAAAATCAAGTTGGCGATGGCAGAAATGGCATGGAAATCTACAAGAAGGAAGGAATATGCAGGAAGGCAGCGAAGAAAAGAGTCATTGCGTAAGGTTGTTTTTGGAAAATCAAAGTTACTTTGGTGGTATTTGTGATAGAACTGCTAATGCGTGCAGTTGAAAGAATTATTGCTATTTAAAAGAAAGAGAAAGCTGTGTTTGCTTCACGACATTTTTCCCATGAAATGTGTCATGAGTACACGTGCAGAAATCCTAGATTTCTTGTTTTAATCATGACCCAGCAGGAAATGAGGCTTAGGCCATCTTTTAAGAACCTTTGCAGGTTCTGTTCATTGCACTATGCTGCATGATCCATGCCTAGAGGTCTAAAACATCTATGTTACACAACAAATCAGAGTGCAGCTCACCTGACATAAGGGGAACATGACAAGTTTCAAAAACAAGACAGCTAAACTGTAATTTTCCCCTCTAATCAGCATGGTCCTAATCTCTCAGCTTTGATCTCCTCTTCATCTGGGAATCCTGACACTAAATACTATAGGCAAATTTGTTTCACATAGCTGTAAAGCATCTCCTTTGAAATCACGCATGAACGAAATTGGAGGCTGATCTTTTCCATTGCCACTGTCTGAGGATATAAACAGGCAGTGCGCACATTCGGAAACCTGGGAACTTTTCAAAGGTACCCCAAGTGGAAATTATGTGAAAAGCAAACAAATTACTTACAGTTCTCACCTACTTTGTAGGTGGGTACACGATACCTTCTGTGTGAACCTTCACTGGGGTCTTACTGCAGGAGATCTCATTCATCCTGCATGGAGTATGGTGGGGGCACTCACTTGCTAGGTAGATGCAGCTTCTGCCAGCCCTTTGGGATATCTGACTTTCAGCTTACCAGCTTTACAGATAAACCAGGATCAATTATGAATAATCACTGTAATAACAGCCACCAGCATCATTGTCCATAACCTTAGAGTCACAGATGTTCTAGGTAATAGTCCCAGCTTTGTTACTGATTTATTGGGCACTCCTATGATTCAAACAACACCAGCAAAAGCTGAAGTCAGCTTCACAGAGAGACACAAAGCCTTCATACTGTAATTTTCATTGTAATCAGTAAGACAGCTGAAATAAATACTGGGCATTTCACACAGGTCAACCAACTACATGTAGGAACTCGCTCTATATTCAAGCACCAAAATAACAATATCTATGTTCCAGGCCTTGAAAACCACTTTGTAGATATTATTTTTAATTTCCACTTATTTTCAGAGGACTGACAAAGTTTGTCTCCTTTTCTACAAACTGAGGATAACACTTGAAGAAGCTTGCTACACCTGGGCATTATGACCTTATTCCCTCTAATCTGAGAGTTTTACTGTCACTTCCTCAGAAGGCACAAGAGAAGTTCACAAATTTTCTAGTCCCCAGTGAAATCTTGATGCTTCACTGGAGCAGATAAATATTGGACTATCCAAAGGCTAATGAAGTACAGAAGTGCTAATTAGTGTTATAATGGGTTTTTTAAACAGTTATGCAAATAATTACACCAGGTATTGAGACACAGAAAATATGGATGTGACATACAAGTTTAGAAAAAAATCTGAATTCACGCTTTTCTTCAAGTATCCGGTACAATAACAACTGTGCAATTGTATCCTTCTCTGACAAATCCAGAACAACTGTAATCAGTGACTATTTTTTTTTTATTATTTTTGAGTTATCCATGAAAGCATGGTTGCTGCTCTTTAGTTTTGAAATACTGCCATACTAACATGTTTAATATACAAGATATTGCATTTCAACCAAGACTAGAAGAGCTTTGATATAGAAGCTTACAGTACTCTGACATAAGAAAGCAAAAGATTGTAACACATTCAATATCAAACATAACAGAAGAACGACATCAGAAATAAACTGCTTTTTCATGGTGCTTTCCAAAATATGGAAACATATCACTTTGCAATTTAACAGTCTTAGTTTTTGAAATTACTGGAAGTATAAGTTTTATGAGATTTTCAGAGTGACAACATCTTTTAGATAAAAATAATTGGGCATGACCTCTTCCTGATATCCCACTCCCAGAACTCTGTGCTGTGGTCTGAAATCTCTGTACCTTTATGGTCATGCTGATTTTCAGCATGTTCCTCATGCCCAGATTAGCAGTAGTCCTAGATATCAAAACTATTCCTTTCAGTATTTTTTACTCCCCTCATTCCAGTCACCTAAATAATAATTTGATGGATTACTGAAAAAAAAAAACAACATTATTTCAAGAATAAATTTTAAGGGCTCTCACTGAAAACATCTCCTGGTTCATGAACATTAACGAATTAATCAGCTTTTATATCTTTTAGTGACTGAGCGGTCATTTTGCATATTCAGACTCATTCAGAGTCAGCAAATCAAAGCCAAGTGGTCTTTTGAAAATGTACCACTTCAGCTCAATGCACTATTTAAATATTAATTTAATGGCATGGAAAGTCTGAGAAGTTATTTTTCTTGTTTGAACATCCACCCAGGACTGTTCTTAACACTCATAAATATAGCTGCTTTAGCATCTTCTTGAAATACTACAAGAATTAAAGTTTGTTGTAGCCATAAAAGTACTATCAAAATAAGAAATAATTATAAGAGAATAACAATTCCCATTTCTCTAATTGATAAAATACACCATCAGATTTTTGTCCAAAATATATCTCAAGTTCTTACTACACGCATTTCACTGGCATAGTTTTCTCCATGTACCATTTGATTTCCACTGGCAATTTACTGTAATCACTCATTTCTGATTAACATTCCATTGTTGTTTTTTTGTTTGTTTGTTTTTTGAACTTATGTGCTATTTTAGAATAAATACACATCCAAATTAATCCAAATGGGAATTTTGTTTCATAATATTACTAGTGCTTTCTCTCACACTGTATGTTATTTAATAGATATATTGATGCAATGAATATTTTGAAATAAATGCATTTTTCTTTAGTTAATAGGGGTGCCTACTGCTAAATGTATTTTTTTTCAGATATGTAAAAGCTTTGTTAACTTGGTTTTAAGCAATTTTTAAAGTAGCAGGGGAATTAGAACCAGGGCTGTGAAACAATTTGAAGAGGTGATGAGAAAAAAAAAGTATTTTTCTACTTACTACTAAATTTTATGCTTTAAAATTAAATTAGAATACAAATTCATCTTTCAGTTTCCAATACACTTAGATGTAGTTTCAAATATTAAGTTCAATTATGAGTAATTTGAGACTAGATTGTCTCCTTGTTATTACTTTGAAAGCTTTCTTTGTATTTCATAACCTGTGATGACAAGGCAGAAAAAAGCAATTTTTATGAGCTGGTAGCAGACAGTTTTTCTTCTCTAATTAAAAGTTATAATTACAATTTTGATTAACCCAGAATGAACAATAAAACAGATTAGTTATCAGCTTGCTGCATTTTATGGAGCAATATTGTAGCTTAGAAAATTTAAAATTCTCTGACATTCTTAAAGCAACTAGACAAAGCAAAAAACATAAATGCAATTTATGCTCAACTATCTACATCGATTTATTTCTATTAAGACATCTTATTTTGGAAATGAGCAGAGATAATAATTCAGACCGAAGGCTATCATAGTAATTTTTTTGTTAGCTCGTAAGGTATACGTTCTGCTTGATTGCATTATTTTCAGTAGTTTAATTTCATAACAAGTGTTGGGTGGTTTTTTTTAGTTAGTTTGTTTTGTTTGTCTTTGTTTGGATAGCAAAAGTAAGTTATTGAGTTTAATTACCTGGTTTTCAATTACTGAACATCAAAAATGAAATATCTCAAATGTGTTACTTGATGTTTTTAATCAAGGGCCAGTACTCAACAAATATATCTATGCATAGGTTTGATCCATTTTTTTTTGTTTGGAAAATGAGCCAATTGAGGATGTGCCACAAACAATAGATCTATCAAGTGACATAATCTAGGATTATCTATTCTTTCATTAGCCACAAAAGGCATTGTAGTGTTAAAGGAGATCTAACAAATCCCAGGAAAGAATCAAACCACAGATGGTTAAAAACGTGAAAAAGCAGAGGTGGGATGTATACGAAAGGACAGGGGAAAATCCTACAGCATTCCAGGTCAGCCACTGCCAGAAAAGTCAGCACAGATTCAGCTGCACCAAGAGAATTCATTTGAGAAATGTTGACTGTGGGAAGGTGTTCAAAACATATTAATAACTGAAATCATGCTGTACGTTTGTAAGTGTAAAAATAAATAAACAATAATTGTAAATTGCTTCTACTAAGATGGTCATAAAATATCATTAAACTTTGGAAACTGAATCCAGAGCCAAATTCAATTAAAATTTACAAATCTACAAATTCAGAAATCTAAAGTGAGTATTTCAAACATATGGAGCTCTTTAAGAGCAACTGAAGTCTTTATAGAAAAACAGTGTGTTTTTTTTTCTTCAGTACTCTTACAACATCGTAAGGTGAGAGATATCTCTTTTTTTTTTCTTTTCTTTTCCCAAATATTACTGAAAAGTAATGATCTACACTGCGAAAAATATTTTAGGGCTGCGGAAACTTACAAGTCTCAATTCACAAAGTAAATCACTTTTGTACAGAGGGCATGAAAGAACCAGGGTTCTTCAGGTTTGACTTTGATGAAATTGAACTTACCAGCAGGACCATACCTATACAGCTACTCCAACCTCTCTTTTTTTCACCTTCCAGCTTCTCTCCACAAATCAACCTAAGGCGTGATTTGACTTCAGATATGGGAAGGGAAAGCAAAGAAAGTTAAGCTTATTTTAAGTTTAGGAAGTTATTAGCCCAGTGTTCTTAAAGCTGGGAGATTCACACACTAATTTCAAAATCAATCTTTAGCAATCACAGAATCATCCGGGTTGAAAGGGACCTCAAGGATCATGTAGTTCCAAGCCCCCTGCCTAACAGGGCCACCAAACATCCACATTCAGATCAGGTTGCCCAGGACCCTGTCCAACCTGGCCTTGAACACGTCCAAGGACGGGGCATCCACAACCTCCCTGGGCAGCCCGTTCCAGGGCCTAACCACTCTCCTTGTAAAGAACTTCCCCCTAACATCCAACCTAAATCTTCCCTCCTTCAACTTGGATTCATTTCCCCTAGTCCTGCTGTTGTCAGCCCTTTTGAAGAGTTTACTCCCCTCGTGGGTGTAGGTTCCCTTCAGGTATTGATAGGCTGCAATGAAGTCACCCCGCAGCCTTCTCTTCTCCAGGCTGAACAAGCCCAACTCCCTCAGCCTGTCCTCATAGGGGAGGTGCTCCAGCCCCCTGATCATCTTAGTCGCCCTCCTCTGGACCCTTTCCAAAATCTCAATGTCTTTCTTGTACTGAGGGCTCCACACCTGGACGCAGTATTCCATACGGGGCCTCACAAGAGCCGAGAGGGACAATCACCTCCCTGTCCCTGCTCTCTCCTGATGGAGCCCAGGATCCCATTTGCCTTTCGAGCTGCCAGAGCGCACTGCTGGCTCATGTTAAGAGCAAGAAACTGCCTACTGACTTTCTTTGGAATTTGGTGGTACTTCTGTGTTTGGGAAATAATAAATAAAAAAAACAATGGTAGTAATCTATGGTAAGACTGCTGGAAGAATCACTACTGCATTAAGAAGTTTAAAATAATAGTGTTACATGCGATCAAGTAAAGGCCAGATACACCTCTTCCTTCCTGATAAAATTGAAAATATCTACACTCAGAATGCTCAGAAGACAATCAACCAAAATTTCACATGAAGCTTAGCATGCTACAAAAAATTATGAACTGCTGAAATTGCATCTTAGTTTTAGAGTCAAGGTACCACAATTGGGTGTGTTAGAATTACAGATGCGTTTGGGATTTTTCTCAGGTGTTTCTTCATTTAAATACATCGATAAGTGGTTAACAGTATTTTTGTGAATATATGAGGTTGCGCCCATGGGTAATGGGAGAAGAAAAGCACATATATAAATAAACTGCACTTCTTTTAAGCTGATTCCTGAGAAAAATAAATATTTCTTTTTTTCTTCTTTTTTTTCTGCAAAAATTCTTTCCATTTAAAAGTGTGAAAAAGAAAAAAAAAAAAAGAAACAAAGCAGGTTTTAAATCAGCCTTAGCAATGAACTGATTAAACTGTATGGAATCCACAGAAGACTATAAATGTACACAGGCAAACAGAAAAAAAAAAAAAGAAAAGAAAAATAAAATAAAAAGAGAGATTTTTGTTGTTCAGCAACATGAAAGAAGCATATGACGTAATTTAAAGAGGATGAGATCAGAAAGAGCTGAAATTGGCCGGATCATAAAGAAAAGGGCAAAGGAAAAGGTACATTTCTAAGAGACTCCTGCAAAGACATTTTTAGGCTTGTATTACTATATGGGTCAGCACAGGTTAATCTATCCCCCTTGCCTATAATTAAGAAAGTTAATGTGTTGCTATCGATGAATTAAAACTCAAATTTAAGGATGTCAGCCATCAGCTTTATTTTTCCTATCTTGGTACACAGCAAAGCTCCTTTAATATTTCCTATCTGACAGAATTTGTTATTATATGTAAAAAATGAGTCAGTCTGAAATTCTGAGAAATGATGCGCCAATTAGATCACTGTTGGGAGAGATGTCCAGGCACGTCATTCTCTGAACGTAAAGTCTGCTGTATGCTATAACATACTGTCCTTACTTAAGAATTTTAGAAATTTCTCCTCAAAATTCATTGTTCTTACTTGGTGACTAAAATCTCCTGGTAAACTATGTTGCTTATTATGTCTTTTAAAAATATTTATGACTTCATACATAGAATAACACAGATTAACCACATGGCTGTTAACTAGTTGCTAGTATTAAATAATAACCTGAATTTCCTTTGTCAAATCTAAAGACAGACACATCCTCAATTCTTGCTCTGCAGTAAAATGAAAGCAATGTGAACATCATCAGTGATTATGTAATATATTAAAAAGGAAAAAAGTTCCCTGTATTAGAAATCAACTTTAATTTCTAAAGTGTTCATCTTGCAGAGTGACTCATACTGAGAGTACCAGACTCTCCTTTGATACAGTTCTTTCGGTAATATTAATTCTGAGATTTATATCACTAGAAACATAAAGCCTTTTTCTCCTAACTTCAAACACTCAGCAGTTGCCATTTTTCCTCTAGATGTAACAAGCTGAGCTATTATAAGTTGTCTTAAAACCTGCTGTGATACCCAGAGATACATCCCTATTCCCACGCCCAGACCTCACAAAACTCGCGGTCATCACAGAAAAGAAATACTTATTTCTATTTCATTGGTGTATGTGACAGTCAAGCAAGCACACAAACACAAGTTATTCTTTGCAGAAACCTATTGCAAATGTTCAATTGTAGTTGCAGCTTATTTCCTTGACAAAAATACAGATAATGGAAAATCACACAGAAAAGAGTGAAGAAAATTTTCTCACTGAAAAAATCAAAAAACAGTTGGTGACCAAGAAGAAATCTTAGCTCGAAGCTGATTCTTTTAAAGGGGGGATACAAAAAATGAGAAAAGGTTTAGGATAAAGTAAGAGATGTTTCACAAATTGTTTGGTATTCAAACTGTACCTTCTTGATGGGTATGGTAATATAGCAAACTGCAGTCTAATATCAGTTATCCATGAACACAGTAACAGCTCTGCAAGCAATTCAGTGTCATCCTGCATTAGGTTGTGGAGGCTCCTTCACATATCTCACAGCAAGAAACCATTGCTCATCCTTCGCAAATTTCATTGGGACCAGGGACAACAGAGGTGCATATCGTGCAGCTGCACCACAGTATTTCCAGGCTAGGTCAGCAATAGCCTTGGGACCTCCTCATTCTGTACTAAATAATATCTCTTTCCCTCTCCATCTGTTCACTGCTTTCCTTGTATTATGCTATCTATTCAAATTTTGTTGCATCTAGGTTATTCTGTGTTTGGTTGTTGTCTACATAGTCAGCAACCTGAAAAGTCATCAGGCCTCCATATTCTCTTAAACAGCTCCCTGACAATACACTTTTGTTGTGGGAGGAAGCCATGGACTGTGACAACTGCATCAATGCTTATGCTTCTCAAGCAGGAGCCGTTCGTATTTCCATTTCATATTGTAATTTGAACAAGTCTCTTTGAAATTCTTGTTTAGTTAAAAAAAAAACAACAACCAAACAAAACATAACTCAAAAAAAAAAAAAAAAAAAGAAAGAAAGAAGCAACAAAACAACCAACAGCAAAAATGACATCAACCTGGATCTGGAGTTATAGCAAATATTCTTCTTTTTCTTACTGGTCTCACTAAATACAGTACAAAGATTAGAAAGGGCCCAGAAATGTTCATAAGCTGTGAGTGGTTTTCATAACAGCACTCTCCAATCTGGTGTTTTTCTATGAAGAAGTAGTGGAGAAAATCTGAACTATCACAGAATAATCTTAGTTTTCCTATTAAACTTCAGTACTAGCAGGCATATAACCTTTGAACATCCTGGTGCTGCTCAACCTCTAATGCAAACATCACCTTTGCCAACATTTTGAGTGATGGATTACAACACAGGGATTTAGCCTCTGCTGGCAAACATTTCTTTGTTGTGTCATTTAAGCCTAAATTTTTCAGGAAAATTATTAATAGTATATGCAGCTGACAAATAGATGATGAAATTATTACTTGTAATTATGCAGAATAAATTTAGTTGGGAAATTAAATTAATAAAGTGTTGAACACTTTCTGGCAGAAGTGCTGGGATAAACTGCTTGTTAGCATAGGCACAATTTCTGAGCATTGCATAATGTGGAAAGAAATTCATGACGTGCAGAAAAGCCTCTCTGTAGAGAGGCTCCAAGTGATTTTAATATTGTTCCTGGGGTTGCTGGCAGTGGAGCAGCAGCAGCACATTCTGTTCTCAGGTTACTACCTCAACAGCAGTGTCGTTGTGAGCTAAATAGAGCAGAACAGAGCCCTGCATTGGTTGCGGGGGTATTTGTGAAAACAGCTGGTCACGTTCACTACTATCACAGAGAACTGCAGGCAGGTCCAGGCTTCAAGCAGCGATTTGACAAATTCCTCACAGTTTTTTAAAAATAAATTATACCGCATTCAAGGCGACCTTCCTGGCTTTGCTCTCCCACATCATCAACATAATATCAAAGAAAAAAATCAAGACTAACATTGCAAAATAAATCTGTAACTAAAATTCTGTTTTAGGGAACAGATCTGAAGATAAAAGTGTGGCTTCTGTTTTCCCTTCTATGTTTAAAGTAGAAAGTCTTCCAAGCAGGTGAATCTACGGAAAATTTAAACAAAAAAAAAGGAAATGCATGATAAGCGATATCATAGCTTCAAGTACCTCGCAGCATGAACTGAACTATGGAATGAGATCCACAAAGCTTAAGAGGGAAGTCTGCCGCTTGGGATTTGAAGAAAAGCTGCAGGTTTTACAAAACAGTTCTGCACTGGCAAGAATTGAAGCTGGAAGGAAGAGCACTAACCTATCCAATTGTCTTTATATGATCATTACGGCATAAAGAATACTCCTTTGGTTTCTTTCTCAAGAGAAATAATTGGGCACCTTTGGAATTCTGTTACCGAGCAGGAAGAAAATGAATAAGATCTAGAGAAATGCATTCTATCAAGCTGAAATGGCATGAATGCTTAGAAATGTAATACTTTAAGGGAAACCTGAATGGTTTTGAGATGCAAGCAAGTAAACTAAAGTTATGGAACTGTAGTATTTCACACTGAAATACACTATCATTTCAGTTTTATGGTAATGTGGAAAGCACATTTTTTTTCTGAAAAAATAAACACATTTGTCATCCAGACTGATTTTTTTCTATTTTGTTTACCTCCAAATATAATTAATGACAGAACTCCTAGAAGAAGATTTCACAAATTAAGACACCACCTACCAGTCCCTTGGCTTCATTTATCTCCTTGTTCCACTATTCACATAGGAAAAATAACATTAGGTGAATCAAAATGAAATCATAAGCAAACCCTGAAGTGTTCCCTCAACATAGGTTGAAATTCGTTAATTCTTTTCATTGGTATATAAATTCATTTTTATTTAGAGGTTAATTGTACATTGCCTCCCTTTTCAAATACTCTTTTATTACACAGTTCTGATCCTTCCTGCGTTCCCCTAATTGAGTCAGCCAAACTTGGCTTCTACCTTGTTTTATTTAGGAGTGAATTGGAAAATATCTTATTTTTATGTACTTCTTTCCTGGGATGTTCAGAATCATCTTTTTGTCTTAGAACACTGACAGTTTCCAGTTGAACTATGGTCTGCAATGGTCCCTGAAGGTTCATTTACTTGATGCTTCCTATTTAGCAACATTTCTTAAGCTCAGTTAATTTTCCTGCAGTTCCCCTCATATTCCCATATTAATTTCAGCCTATCCTCAGTTTCCTTAATTGAATCAAAAGATGTTTAGGCCATGTTTGAGGGCCAACGAATAAATAAGTAAATAATAATAATAAAGGAAAAGAATACAAGCCACTCCAAGTAAGGGAGCACATATGAAAAGAGATCACAGAATCACAGAGTTGTAGGGGTAGAAAGGGATCTTTGGAGATCACCGAGTCCAATTCCCCTACTATAGCAGGTACCCTACAGCAGGTGTCCAAATACTTCTTGAATATCCTCAGAGAAGGAGATTCCACAGCCTCTCTGGGTGACCTATTCCAGTGTTCCATCACTCTGACTAAAGAAGTTCTTCCTTGTGTCTGTATAGAACTTCCAGTATTCCAGTTTGCGTCCATTGTCCCCGCATACTGTCGAAAGAGCTTGGCTCTGTCCATTTGACTCTATAACTTCAGACAATAAATAGTTATGAGCATTTTCTTCACACTAAACAGCCCTGAGTCTCCCAGCCTTTCCTGTTACAGAAGAAGCTCCAGGCCCCTATACATTTTTACGGCCCTTTGCTGGTCTCTCTCTAGATGATCCAGTATCTCTTTGGAACTGAGGAACCCAGAACTGGACACAAGTGTGCGTTGGCCTCACCAAGGCAAAGTACAAGGTGAAGATCACCTCTCTGATCCTTTTTAATGCAGCCCAGGGCACCATAGGCCTTCCTGACCATAAGGGCACGCTGCTGCCTTATGGCCAATATGTCGCCCACAAGGACCCCCCCCCAGGTACACACAGCTCCTCTGCAGCAGGTCAGCCCCCAACCTGTACTGATGTATACAGATATTAGAACAAAAATGATTAGGAAAAGTTATGGACTAAAAATATGTGAGAAATGCATGGCACGATAAAAGGGAATACATTAAGTAGGTTTCTATTACATTTTAAAATATTTAGTATTTCAACAGCTTATTTTCCAAACAGACTATATTCTTAAGAAAATTAATGGGAGAACGCCATTTCATAGGTAAGTTTTTGCCAACTGTGCTGTCATTCATACAGACAGAAATAATAATTGATTATAAGCTTAATTAAGTACAAAATCTTTGGCACTTCTCAATCTGGCTTTGTACGCATATCTGCCTTTCACAGCTTGATTTATCACTAGAGCTAAGTCTCTCGAAATCAGTCTGCCTTATTTCCCTCCATTAGATCCATTTAAACTTCTTGAAACTGGTATAACAGTTGTCTTTAATTTGTCCTCTAGCCCTTTGGTCTAATATAACAGAACCAAGGAAAACCACAATTATTAATAAACCAGGAAACCCAGCAGACTATTATGAATCCCTAAAGTGAAGGAGTATGAAAAACAGTATGAAAACACTAAGCAAACCCAGGAGAAACAGAGCACAAAATCCAAAGTAATAACTAAATGTGGATGGGAATCCTTTTCTGATAAAAATGCCCAAAACAGATATTTTGGGGTTGAGTATTACTGAAAACTTCCACGGGAACCAAGAAAACAACTTCAGTTCTTCTACCTTCGTTCAGACAAAAAAGGTTTACTATAACAAACAGCACTTTCACAAAGATGGTTGAATTCATCATTAAAATATCTAAAATAACCTTCAAAAGCCACGCATTCCGGCTGACTGGATCTAAAAATGTACCAATAATATATGTCATACTAGGATGAATAAAAAGTTTCATAGACTTCATGTTTTCCAAGCAGGAAATCTAGATGAGAATAGCACACACTTTTATCACTGCTGAGCACTTTCCAGTGTGCTGGAAGGTATCTCATGGGAGATATTTGCTGATATCATAGAAGGCTTTTCTGAAGATTTCCAGCATTCTTACGAGGATTCTAAAGTTCAACAGTGCTTTAACAAAGTCAGTCTGTAAATTCCAAGGTTTCTGGGATAAATAAGGGCTTCTGAGGTCTGGAGGGCAGTGAAACTCGTGGGAGAAATCAATAAAACTGACAGAATGCCTTATGATCTTTTTATTCCTTGCACAAATGTCTTGCCTTATTTTAGGTAAAACAAAATGGTAGCTGGAAGAATACAGGTTTAGCATAACTGTGGAAATACTTACACAGGACTGAAGGAAGGACTAGGCTGAAGATGGTACACACCACAAATTATTACACAGTTTCTCATATCGTATGCAATTTTTTAAACATTACCAATCTAATACCATAAGTTTCAGCTCTGGTCAGAAAAAAAAAATATTCTGAAAGACTTCTGGGATATCTCACTGCATCAAAGAGACAGTGAGGCTGAGGGACTGTGCAACGGTGGACGTGACTGTCTATGAAAGCATTTCATATAGAGATAACATTCACATAAGGAGTCGGATACATTATCTCCAACAAGAGATGACTTCCTATTCTAGATATTTTAGAAAATGCAAAGTTCTGGCATTCTGCAAGGAACTACTGGCCGCACAATAGAAACTGTAATAACTCCCTGCTTGATTCCATAAAATAAAATTAGTGAAAGTTGTATAGTTCCCAATGCGGAGTCCATGTACTCAAAATACTGCACTCATCTTCCAAATATATAACACTGCATAACATATACATAGAGTAAGGCAACTCCAAAGAGAGACATGTCCTTTGTTGGTACACAGCTACATTGGATAAATATTTGTTTTAAGACTGAAACGTCAGTGTGTTTATTTTGCAGTGTAGGATTTCCTATAAACTAATTTATTTGCCTAAGCTCAAGAAAAGGGTGTTTATTTCTACATATCTTAAAAAAAAAAAAAAGTAAATGCTAGAAGTGAGGAAATAATTCAGAAAAATATTCTGGATTATATTATGACATTTTCATGTGGTGTGAATTAACAAGAATTAATCTTTCAACGAACAATGTGCTTCAAATGAAGGCTATGACAAATATTAAGCAAATTCAGTAGTTTTCTGAAATGCAGTAACTCTAAAATTAATTTGACCTTTCTGTACCACACAACAGCCCGAGCATAGCAACCTAAAGATCAAATTGAAAAAAAAAAAATAATCTAAAATCACAGTCCTAATGGACATACATATGGAGCAATCTGTTCTCCTCAACCTTTCTGAAATACTTAAAGAGACAGTTTTTGCAAACTTCAGTGAACTACTGAAAGCAAATTAGAGGCAGTACTGGGCTACAGCTGCTGCACATTACATCTCCAAAACTGCTCTAAGGGGTAGAATGATATCTAGTAACTATTTTACTCAGTGACATAATTCAAGCTAAATAAAGTGAAATTCATCTACTACTGTCAAATTCAGTCACTTCTGCAATGATTTTCTTGGCAGCAAGAAGAGCAGATGCCCTTTTGTCATGCCCATATTACTATGTTTGCTATGGATGTAGGAAACTTACAGCTTACATGCCTATTAAAATAGTGACAGCATTATCCTGGACATGGTGAAAATCTGAATTTGATCTGGCTATGTGACAAATCATAAGAGGTTTGCGCTGAAACATGCTTCATGAGTAGCCAGAACAAGTGGCCAGTAATTGGCAGCTTCAGTACTGTGGTAGAGAATGCTCATTAGGAAGAAAGAATGACTAGTCAGCGTCTTCATTTATTCAGTTTTTGACCCGTAATTTAAACATGTCAAATCGTTCCATTCTGATATACAGCACGAAAAGACTTTGTGATCTCATGTATGGAGGTGGCAGTTCCCAAAATATTTACAAGTGAAGCAGTCAGTTAATAAATTTTGCCATGCTTTCAATCACTTAAATTGTATCTGACACTAAATAAACAACAATAATAAATAGTGACAAGAAGCTACCTGTTTCAGAGAACATACCTCTCCTGAATTTTACTCTTTCCCCAAGTTATGATTTTGTGTTTTCAGGACAACAGCGTGGTGGTGAAGGCTGTGAGCTTGGAGTGCAAGAGGGAGCAAATGCTGTGTCCCCAGACCGAGGAAACAGAGTTCAAGACAACCATGTGCAGCCATAGGGACCATTCCAGACAGGTGATGAACCTAGCGAAAGGAAGTCTGCATCAAGAGGCATTTGGAAAACTAAATTCAGGCAAAAAGTAATCAGAAAAAGAAGCCACACATCATATGCCCAAGAAAACAGAATCAGGCTATTCATCAAGTAGGAGACGAGGCCTCTGGTTGCTTTAGAGAAAGCATGACACATATCAGCAAGGCTGATGGTGGAGCAAAGAGGAACAATTGCCCTTTCTGTAACATGCTCCTGTGCTAGGGCCAGTTAAGTGCTGAAAATAAATTCAGAATCAGCTGGTAGGAAAGCAAAATAAGCAAGCTCCAAAATTAAACAGCTGAAACAAGATAACTTAATCCACTTTCAGTGATAAAACATATATTTCACATGCATAGATTACAAATAGATTGTGTATTAAAGAGCCCTTCTGACAGTTTGTACCCCAAAGCTTCACCAAAAACATTCTTGTGATTGCTTTGTACAAGCTTCTCTCCTAAGAAATGTTTATGCATGTGCTAAAATATATAACTGAACTCTGCCTGCAAATGCACAGTAAGTTTGGAGCCTAAGCCTGTGCCAAAGAGTGCTCCATCAGCACCGTACGTGCTGCATTTCATTGCTCGTGGTCTAAGCATCACAACGATTTGAAACAGCTCAAAGAACTGCAGATGGACTGTCCTTAAACGTCTGAATTTGTGATGCTTTCCATGAACTGATCAGCAATGTGGGCTGCTATCCAACAGGTTTAGCAGTGTATAAAGCATGAAAAACTGAATCAAGAACTTCACTTTTCATAGTCACTTCAGTTGAGCTACTGAGCACCATCCCCACCAGAAAAAAAAAACATCAGAAGGGCCAGAAATCTGTAACATTAAGCTTCCCAGCTGTGCACCATGCTGAAGCCCAGCAGGGATATCCAAGAGACAGAGGGGCCCAGTAACATCCCAAAAGACATGTCATCCTGGCATCCTTCCCAAAACTTCACATTGTTCAAAATCTATGTCCAACTGCTCATGTCAGCTTGCACTCATTCTTAAATCTATGCTTTCCAAAAGCTCGTTATTTCAATTCAATCAAAGGGAAGAGAATGACAGCCACTCCTGAGTACATGCTGGTACTATAGAATGATTTAAACAAGCAGAAACAACCCATGACAGTCAGAAGCCTGCTTGTGAGGCATGATCAAATGATAATACACACAGTTTCCTTCCACTGTTGAGGGACAGGTTGGGCTCTTCTGTTGCTGTTATTAATTATCACTACTGATATTGAAAAGAAGCCCATACCAACCCAGTCCCTCAGTGAAATCCTCTGATTCTCTTGGAAGAGCTCTTTGCTTGTATGTTTTCCTTAAAATGGCAGCACCATGCTTCAGGGGAAAGAAAAAGCCTTTTTTTTTTTCCTGACAAGATGAGCTACATCTGTTCCACAAAACTTGGAGAACTACTACGTCATTTATTAATTTTGTACAATTCATGAGTTTCTACAACTGAACAAGAATCACTTGATTTGAAGAAAACAATGTTTTTCCTCGTGAACACAATGATTTCGTCCCCTAAAAACAATTTGAAGAAAGCTCCATCTTTCTTCAGCTGCTAAAGGATTTACTTAGAAAAATTTGGTGCAAGCTCATATTCCTTTTCCACATTTAAAAAGCTCCCTCAAAACCTGCTTAGGGAAATAACCTACTGAAAAAACATTCAAACATTCAGGTATGGGTGTTTTTCGGATGCCTGACCACCATTTCTTCGCTCTTGCTTGCGGCAAACATTTAGGAAGGACAAAGCATCCTGTGGGTGAGAAGTACCTGCCTGGGGTGCTCACAGCTTCTTCTATATTGGCTGCAAAGGACATAGGTCTGTCACTGGCCCTACAGACCTTTTGCTAAAGCACTGCTGACAAGCAGGGAAGGCAGCATGGTGCCTGCTGCCTTGAGCCTTGCTGAGCATGAGCTCTAGAAGGCAGCAAGATGAAGAAATGCAAAAAGGAATAAAGATTTTTGTGTGAAGAGGAGTGACCATGTTTCATGCATCGGAGTAGCACAGCCATTTCAACCATAGCTTCCTCTGGTCACCTCCTAATTAACATCCATGTCACATTCAAGATGAACAGCATGTGGGGCCATTTCATAATTATCTTAATTTCAAAGTGTATTTTAGCCAATCAATTTAGCATAATTTAACACTGGTATGCTAGTTGATTGTCAAATCTAGTCAGCTTTTCAAGGGTTCTCTGTGTTGGATGTATGTTATGTTCAATAACACAACAACCACCTCCAGACAATTTTCTTATACCTGTAGCAGATCTGCATCATGCCAGAAAATGTTTAACACCACGAAGATATTTCTAGATATACAAATTACTGAATATAGAGTAGTTATAAAAAGCCAAATAATGATAATTGTAGAATTATATATGATATATATAATGTGCCAAGTACAGCGATGTCAAAATGTCAGTAAGAATTGTGTGAGATAATATCTCAAAAAATGGAGTAAAGGAAAGGAAAAAATTACTGGCCAACCTGTTTCTGCACCAACTTATCTGAAAGAGCAGCTGGATGTTTCTTCAGCTGCAGACTTACTAGTTAGCAACATAAGCTCAGTCCAAATACAGAATGAAAGATCTCCCACTGACAGAAATTTTATGCACAGGTCTACCTCTATAAATCAGCTGACTTTCAGACTATTACTCAAACAAATACAACTTGCTTTCCTGTACCTGAACTTCTTATCCCTTTCTTGGGGACACAGAACTCAGAATACCCAATTTCTATGACTTATATTGAGCAATTAAAAAAATCAATTAAGCTTGTATCAACAGAAACAGCAAAAAAAAAAAAAAAAACCCAATATTGTTTCCACTCAAAATATATCTTATTTTAAGGAGGGAAAAAAAAAGTGGTTTTAAATAATTTCTATTGACCTTCTCTATGAAGAGAGATACTGCTAACACAATGTACTTTCTTGAACAGTACCACCTGGTGTTGTAACGCTGACAGAAGTACTGCCAGACAAGAAATCAAGCATTTCAGATATTTACAGGCAAATACGTAAGTGCTGTGTGCTTATACAGCTCCTTCGCTATGGTAGGTGCAATACATTAATCGCTTTGTTTCAATAAAATTGCTTCCTTCCCACATGTGGAACTGGCAGCAAAAGGTACAGAAGTCTCTGTTTTCTGTAGCTATATGTATACTGTATTGCAAATATAAGCATGGGCATTTCCTCAGTTTGCCACCAGTACTGGTATCCATACAGCCTCACAAATAATGAATCCAAGGACAGACAGTCAGGCCCTTCCTTATTTTTAATAAAACAGTTTATTTTGTAATGATAGCTATCATTTTTCAGATTTTGAAGCATGATCTGCAAACAAGAAAATACTTCCAAAAATTGGGATATAGGTTTTTAAAGTCTTTCATAAGTCCTGTAGTTTCATCATCAAGATAAACATGAGAAAAGTAGAGAGCAAGCACAGCTGATGAGCTTTGAGAGCACAGACATTCAGGTCAGGTTTGTATCAGCAACTTTCACCTGAATAGCACCCTTCACAAATACAGAGTAAATAAAGAAGATGACATATTTGTTTATACCTTCCAAAGCAAGTTTTCTACCTACATGCTTTCTATATATACTTCAGAACAATTTACCAGTTAAGAATCTGTTCAATGATTTATTGAAGAGGATTTTGACTGACTCTCAATTAAGAATCCCAAAATTTTGGTGGCATTTTTTTGAAATACTGTTAGATATGACTTAGCAATTCCCATTGAACTTTGTGACATTTCTGCTTGACCATTTTTCTCCACGCTGTGAGAGTGCTACATAAGGACAATAAAACCATCCAGTGTACCACCTACACAATCCAGTCTTGCACTTGGAAACTTACTGAGCATGCACTCCATCCCATCGCGTAGGTCATGAATGAAGGAGTTACACAGTGCTATCTCCAGTACTGACACCTAGAGCACAGCACTGGGGACTCTGCCTGGACTGACCACAACACTTAGAACCTCAGTGGTTCAAGCAGACTTCAGCCCACCTCACTGTCCTCCTGGTACAGCCTCTACACCTCATTTGATTTTAGTACTAATATAATCACAGACAGGACATCTCAAGTTATCTGTGTACTGAAAACAAGATGGTTACAGTGGGATTTTGGAACCAACAGACATGATGAAAGTGGTTGCTTCCAGAAGCAGCTATGCAAAAGACATTTCCAATTAAGAACTTGCCATTCATATATGTTATTAACTTCCCAACAGTGCTCATTTATTTTCCAAATTTTGCTTATGTGGAAAACTGCTGTGTCCCAAGGAGTTGCTGAAAACAAAGAAGGAATTTTTACTTCAGTAACTGTTAAGATTTTCTGCTTGAACTAAGAAATGCATACGATCAAAGAAGAACAAAAACTTTCTTCCAGGTTTATTTTATTCAGCTGAAATTTTACGTTGCTTTTAAGAACAAGATCTGATTTTCAAATCAAATGATAAATAAGGGATGTCAAATCTCAGCTATGACTTTTAGATTTATTGGAAAAAGATTCTTCCAAAATACAAAATAGTTTTGTACTGAACCCTTCCTCAGCTCTGATATGATCATTTAAATGCACATGCATTAATTTTTTTCTGAAATTTAAAACTAAATATCTAAAGCTTCTGTACACAGAAATTATATGAGTTGTTCTGAAAGACCATTTTGAACGCATGTCTGGAGAAATTTCCAAAATAAATTAATGAATTTAAATCTTGCATTTAACACCTTTGTCTTTTTGAGCACTTCTTTTGCCAGAGCTTTGTGCAGGCACTGCTGTACAAAAAAAATGCGAATAAGCCACAGGGAGTAGTGGAAAGAGATAAGACAGAATGGTTGGCTCAGAAAAAGTCAGAATCACCAGCAATAATAATAATAATAAAGGCTAGAAAAGAAAATAGAAGTGGCACTAGTTTTTAAGCACAAAAAGACATCTATAGGGCAGAAGAAAATAATCAGATTATCTGTTTCCTATACTGTAGCAGATAAACAAATCACACATCTCAATTTCAGCATGAAGGATCCACATCAGTCATTACAGCACACGTACTAATGGCTATGCCAGTAAGCACTGGAATAGGCTGCCTGTGGCCAACCCATATATCCTCCTATACTTCAGTCTGCCACTGCTAAGGCTCTGCCAAGCAGCAGTTGCAAAGAATTGCAAACGAGTTTGTGAACATAGCATTCGGTACAACCATAGTGCAGTTACAAGACAAAGGCATTCACTAATGGTAAAAGAAAACACAAAAGCAGGTCTATGACAAAGGGATCTTGATTTATGTAGCAGATCCCTTCTGTAACTTTTCAGATTCAGGGATTTTCTGGTTCTGCTAAAAGACAGGTTTGTAAATATTAGAGTACTATATATATATTTTTTTCATTAAAATGGTTCACTCAGTTTGAAAGACATTATATTATGGTGATATTTAGCCATTATTTCCTTGGGAAATGTTCAACTTCAAATATATTTCAATGTAACAAATTCAAATCCCTTTAGTAAATATTCCGTACAGCTTGTCCATATTATCTCAGAACTTTGGACACATTTAAAAGTTTCTTCACCTTTATGCACCTTCAAAGCCCTGTTTTCAGAATGTCAGTAAGTCAGACAAAGATAATATCAATTCAGGAGAGCTGGGAATATCATTTTAGGAAGTTTCAAACTGGGTTTTCATTACATGTTCAGTCATATTAAAAAAACAGCAATATGTAGCAGTTCTGGTTCAGGTTATAAATACAATGAATAAGACTGTTTTGACTACAGGTAGGAATGAATCTGAATAATCTCAAATTTATGTAGCACACTACAAGCCAATGACACCTTTTATTCACGTGAGCGTATACACATTTGTTTGTTTATATAAATTGTATACACATTTGCTTGTAAAAAAAGGTTCTCATAATCATGTATTATTAGCTACAGAGGGAAATTGCCCTTTTAATCCATGTGAATCTTCATGTTCGTGATATTACTCTTAATCTAAAAATCTTTCTTTATCACCTGCAGTGAATATTCAATCAAAATATTGAGATACTCGAAAAAAAACTGAGAAAGAAATAACGTGTATTTATGAAACCTGGGAAAAAGAGCTTTCACAATTTTCCTCCAAATCTGCTTTATTTCCTAGTCTACTCTAATTACAAACATATTGGTACAGTTATCCAAATGAGTATTTGCCCTACTGGTAACAAATTATAATAATAATTGACCAATAATTATGTTGAAATTCAATACTGAGAAATGAAAACACATTTTGAAGTTATCTTTAACAGATAATTGCTTTTTTTTTTTTTTTTTTTTTTTTTTTAAGTTCATAGATAGATCCTTTATGTAGGAATTGAGAAAATGGCCTTGAAATTCCATTAACTTAGCAGACATTACTCCCCCCTCGCTCCCCATACAGGGACGTAAGAGAGCATTATACAAGCCAAGCATCAAAGGCTTTTGTTTTCGTGTCTTACCACTAAATTCTGTATTTTGTCAATTTAAAATTCTACATGCAGCAGTCACAGAGCAATTCTACTGCAAAGCATATGAAGTTATCAAAGGTCGCTCTCAGGAGGACATTTTATTTAGTGTTTATAAACAAGTTTTCCATTTAATATTTCTCTGCATGAATCCAATCCCTAATTCAGCCAAAGCTCTGAAGCTCACGCATTATCCTGCTGCCCTTGGCAGCAACCAAGAACTTACTGGAGCCCACTGAGCAAATCTGGTTCTGTCTTTCAGACCAACGGATGGAGCTATCCTGGAAGAGATGCTTCTTACATAATGTAAGCAGTAACATTGCTCATGTTGTCCAAAATAAGAGAGCAAGAACTCGGCTGAGCTACATACAGCAAAGCACAGAGACAATTACCCTGGAAGTTGGGACTTTAAGGAACTTTGCTTCTTTTAAGGAACTATTCATGATGTTAATGACTTTTAGCACTGGTCGCTGGATGCTCTGTTTTTTTCTGCAACAGAAAGAGTATTTCATTCACAAACAACTACTCCTACAGGGTAGCCGTATGAAGGTCCAGAGAAGTGAGGAATAGTTAACATCACAAGATTCATCATTCATTTCAGGATTTAGAAATTGCTATTTACGGTGGGTCATATATCAGCATTCAGCTCTAATCAAATATCAGCTATTCAAATGTAGTACAAATCCACTCTGAGTGCTTCTTAATCAATGGATTGACAAGACCCCAAGGAAGTTGCAAAAGGCAATCAGCACATGCTGGCAGGGAACTGGAAATGTAATTACAATCTAGGAACATTTCAGTGCGTCCTTCAAAGTGGAACAAACTTTTGTCATCTGTATGAAGATCCTCCTGCAAAAAGAGATACAGAATCCCCATTCTTACATGTTTTCATGCTAGCTGGCTAGTAAATCCATAAGCTTGTGAAATGGGAGACGAAAAAGAGAAAAATTAATTTTGGAATAAAAGTATGCTCGAGTTACTGGTTTAAATAGAAATTACTGGTATAAATACCTATAATATAGTGAGATTTGAGAATGTAAAAGCGATGCTCTCAACCCCAATTATTAGGCCTCTGAGTCTGACGGCACTAACAAAAAACTGAAATATTAATCTCTCATTAAAGGCAAACAAACACAATTATTGATATTACAGTATATTTTTTATTTCATGGAATTATGTATATCAGTGGGAAGGTTTAAGGTGTGTTCTAAAGAAGCTGAACAGCAATCACGAAGATGAGAAAAGAATTTGGAAAAGTATGAGTCCACAACCCACCTCATGTGGCACTTGAATTCTATCACACAACTCAATCACTTGTAAGACCCTTTCTAATTATGCCACTCCTTTCAGTGATAAAGTAATAATTAAAAAAGAGATAAAGATAAGGCTTACTCGTACTGAAGATACGAACTTTCAGTAACTCAGATCTTGCAACTCAAATACATTTTTTCCTTTTTTATTCCTGATTATTGTATGGCTCATTAATGGAAAGAAAACCCAGCATGACATGAAATATCACTCTAGTCTGTTAAAATGAAGCAAAGCTGTGTTCAGCCACAGAAGGAGCTTAGCTTGCTGCTAAGTGACTGCTGAACAGTAATTACTTTTATTTATTAAAAAACCTGTTTTATGATTTTAACGTTTACAAAAATTGGACCTCTGAACAAGAGAGATGCTTTTCTACTGAGAGGAAATAGTTTTGTTTAGAATTTTCTTTCATATGTGCATTGCAGAAATTGGAGGGCAACAGGAGCTTCAATTTGTTCCACATCCAAACTTATGCCTCATTAGGATAACTTGCAAACTGGAGATTATTAAACAGATCTAGCAAATGAAACAAACTAAGAGGGGGGAAAAAGATTGTTTTTCACCTGCTTGTTTACATGCTTTCAGTTATATTTTCGGAGTTAATTTTTAATGAGGCAGATTTATTATTAGATATTTTGCTGAGAAGTCCCTGAAAAAAATCACCGAAACTATTGAGGTAATATATAAAAAGTTTCATGAAATCACTGAAGGAAAACAGCAGATACTACACATTCAGAAAACTACTAGGGATGCTCTAATCACAGATTGCTCAAACTCAATCCAGTCAATGGCTGTAGAGGGACTGGGAACCCATTAGAACTTCCCTAAAGGCTAAACCAGAACAGGGTGAGGAACTGACTGCAGAGCCACAGATGGAGCTAGGAAGCCCTGTTGTGTCTCCAGCAAAATTAACTCCAAGCCTCCCCAGCTGGCTTCTAAGGGAGCTTGGAAAGCTGGCCCTGATGGAAATGCCATTTCTTGTCAGCTTCCCCAACAATAATAAGTAATAGCAAATTTCATTTGCAATAGCCAGAAAGCAAAATATCCTGGTTTTGTTTGACTAGAAATGAGATTTTTGTATGAGTTAAGTGGTGCTGGTTGAAGAACTGATTTCATTTCCTCAACCTCTCATTTTATGTAAATCAGGCATCTTGTTAAGTTTTGCAGTCCTTTTTTTCCTTTAATAAAAACTTGCAAAAAGAACACACACTCCCCACTTGAACACATTTTAATGGCAACTAGCAAATTTTGGAGCTTGGTTCTCCATTTGTTACCAGGGAAACTGCACTGATTTAGAGAGATTCACATGCAAATGGTTTCCTAATCTGCTCTGTCACAAGAACACAATCTAGCACTCAACTAGTAATATGCATTAAAATGCAAAGCCAAGGATTATCAGTGAACTCAGTCTTAGTTTTCACTCTGTTTGGCTCTTATATTCACCACAGTAACCTGCAATGAAACTGCTGCTATATCACTCCAATCTGATGAACAAAGGGATGGTACCTACAACCATGCCACGAAGCAAGGACCAAGCCCTCCCTCCCATGCAGAGTCATCCTGAGGCAGCTGTATCCAGCCCTGGTTTGCCCCTGAGATGGAGGCTAACTGTTCCGACAACGTGCAGAACAGCAAGAGAAATGGCAGATTTGGTGTCCTCCAAGCCCAACATCAGTAAAGCTACCTATTTTACAGGAGAGCTCTCGCTCCCTGTGGGTGAGGTGTGGGCATTCAGTCAGTCCCACACTACGTTAATTGCAGACAACCCATGGACCTGCATGGAGGAGCACCAGAGGCTGAGCTGCTGGCTGAGAGCGAGCATCTCGCAAGCCCATGCTGTGTTGGCCTTGGATGTGCCCTGTGCCCGAGCCAGCAGCACTAATAACTTCATAGCTTGCTGATCTCAGCAGACACGTATCCTGAGGGAACACGATATTTACATTAGAGAATGACACAGGAAGATTGCTTCATGTCACAACAGCATTATAGAAACCTGTCTACTCCTACCTCCTTTCACTGAGGAGAGGATGTGTTATCAGCCTCAGCTCCTGGTTAAGTGATACTCCATCTTTGCCTTGATAGAAACTTGTCAGAACCTGACAATATGCATTTAGCATTTGATTACATCACCCACTGGTCATTAAGGAAACCACAGTTGCATCTTCCTGTTACAGCCTATCTGATTAAGTTATACAATACATCCTCCAGCATTATTCACGTCCATATACACTAGCAGCTAATTTCCTTTCCTGCACGTCATCCAGTTTTTATTAATGTCTCCTCTGAAATGAACTTTGGACTTCTATTTTTTTCCTTCTCCAACCTTCTCATAGTTCAGCCCATTTATCATGGACTTTTTATTTATTTTTTTCTGAAGAACATACCAGTATTTAAGTATACTAATAAATTTTATTTCTTCCTTCTATTGTAAGCAGGGTTAGTCTTAATTTAGCTGCCTCTTTTCTTTTTTTTTTTTTGTTTGTTTAGCGAGATGATTAGTTCACAAATATTTAAGCAAATTCAGTTTTGAAGTATGGATGACAGGAAAATTTTACAACATGTTAATTTGCATAAATATAACTGCTGATATTAAAAGAGGGAGATAAGCTAGCAGTTTACAGTAACGATTGAGAGCATGTATCCTGTCACTGTGATGTGGCACAGGTAGCAGGAAAATATGACGAGTTCAGTGTTTTCACGACATCTCCACTAGTTTAAAAACACAAAGCACAGACAGGTGGAGATATTTTCAATTGATCTAGTTACTGTGCATTTAAATACACCTGAAAATGCTCAAAACTGCATCTTCCTTTGCCAGAATTGCAGCGTAGCATGTTTTCAGTTCAATCAGATTCCTACCAGAGCCCTGATCACTCCCTGGATGACTTCAGGAAGGAGAATGCTCACGGTAAGACTCACAGCCAACAGGCTTAGCCACACTTCATTAGGATGAGAGAGAATTCTGCTCTGGAGATAGCACCATTGTCATGACTCTACTTTCAAAACTTGTTATGACAAAACTGATGATAAGTTTTCACAAACGCAGGGGGACCAAACGATACCATTTTTAACATTTGCCCCTGACAAATCATATGATTTGGGCAGAACCCATGCCTGCAAGCTTCCACATATACACACCTCAGCTTTAACATTTCTGTTAAATTCAATCTCTTTTGAGCAGAGTTTGAAGCCTGTGTCCATTAAATTCATAATCTAATCTCCTTCTTCCTTTCCATAAAAATGGCAGAAGTGAGCAGAGAGCATGGTAAAATATGCAATAATTGGACAGATAAGTTCATATGCTGTGCGCACTGTAAGTAGCAGTGAAGAGGAGAACAAGGCAAACTTGGAAGGTTCTTGAAAAAGAACTCAATAAAAGATAAAATGCTTTGAAGTGTATTAAGTATATCAGGATTATTTAAACATCTCTCTGGATGTGAGCATGGCCCGATTTAGCCTTCCTTCCTTCTTCATAATCCCTCTGCTATCCTGTTATTTTGGCTAATTCCAAATGTATCTGTTCCTAATTGCAACTAAAATTACATTTTAAATACCCCAAAATAATAGTTGCTAGCAAAATATATCAAGTTTATATTATCATTTTCAACAGTTTCACACAGCGTTGCTACTGTATGCTGTCTACAGAGCTCTACATGGCTGAAAATAATTTGCATAACATGACAACAATGAACAATTATTCTAGCAGTACTATGAGCAAATATGGTCTTCAGTGCTGAAAACTGTCTGAACATGCTTTATCTCATTAGTGTTGAATTAAGTAGGCTTTATTTATTCATACGACATTAATGATTATATAGAGCCTGTAACTGCCAAAGTCTCAGAAATTCTTAGTTCACTATGGCAGGAGGGAGGGTTTCCGTAGCTCTATGACAGAGAATAATATCAAGTTTGCAGTCTCACTTTCAAACACTGTACTAATTTTTATTCTCAGCCTGAACTTTCAGATTCATAAAACTTCAGCCTTATTTTTCCCCCTACAGCCATAGAACCATTCAGTTTGAAATACGAAAAGCACATTCATAACGAAAGGCTTAAGAATGATGCGCTCTTCAACTGCATGATTGCTGTATGATTCATTATGTTCAAAACCAACAGCAGATATTGTGAGGATACCATTTATTGTATTATTACTATTATCAAATTATTAGTACTTAATCTTGATGCATTTCATATTCTGCTTTTTCTTTAGCTCCTTTCTCAAGAAATGTTGTGTGGATGTTACAAAAAAGAAAAAAGCAGATGAACAAGATTAATATTTCTTAGGAACGTATGCTATTACTTTGATTTGTGAATGCATATGAACAAAAAAAATCTGCAGGTACATTACTCTACTGGGTATACATGCATTAGAATTTAGCCTAAAGAAGGAAAATAATAACAAAGTATGGGACTTAAATATGCTTTCAAAAAGCCTTATTTTAGTAGGTCTAAGTAAATCGTATTTTTACACAATATAAAATACCTCTGAGAGATGTTTAAGTGTCAACAAATTCCTGAGATAAGTAACATCATGATGGTTAAGTAGAACGGAGAAACACAAAACCAAGTTTGATGCCTTTCCATGAGGGCAGATGCTTCTAACCTGCAAAGCTCTGTTTTGACAGCGAGTGGAAATGATGATACTGGGGATATATTTTAAAAAGGAATTAATGGACCAGCCTATTGCTACAAAGGAGAAACGGTAACCTAGCCATGCTCTCAGCATGGCATCTATAGTTGCACCTATGACCACAGCTGCTGACAGTCAAGTATCCAGACAGACTAGCTGTTATATTACCTTTCCTGCTTTGACCCCCTTAAGGGGTTGATGAAAAATAAAGTTTATAAAATGGCATCAACTTTTTAGAAAGCCTAATACAATCAATCACATCAGACAACTATCAGCACATTTAATTGCAGAGAGGCAAATTACGGCACCTGACAGAAGACTTCAAAGGGTTTTAATAGTAAATGTGAGGTAATGCGCCCATACATGAAAAAGCCCTTTTTTTTATAGCTTTAAAAGAAGAAGGAACTGGAATGCAGAACAGGTATGTTATCACTCATACATTGTTCATCAGATTTGATTGTGGGATATTGGATATCTGTCTTGAACTATCAAAATTAAAAAGGACAAAAAAAAAGTGCAAGAACCAAAATACCACAACTTTCTCCCCTAAACCCCTGGGTTTTAGGCAAGTATTGCATATAAACAGAATGCAAAATGAATGTTGGTGACTGGAGCACTTTTCACTGTTTCCATAAACCTTTTAGGCAATGCTATGTATATTCAGATGTCTCTTTCATCACATTGATATAGACCAGTAAGGCTATACACATACATACATGCATTTATAACTTTGCTGATTATATTAATGCACATAATTTATTAATATTCATGTTAGTAAATCTATATAGAACTGTTTGGTAGCATTTCTGGAAGTTTAATTTAAATTTAAACACTTAAAAAATAAATTTCACCCAATAGCATCAAATGCAATGTGGACTAGTGAAGGATTTGTAAACACTGAAACAAATCTTTAATTAGGTGTGGATTCAGACAACTAGCAGCATTTTGTAAAAATGAATCCCAAAGCCTTCACTAGCTGAAAATAAGTCAGCACAGAGCAAACAAGTCTTCTCAATGAATCATGTCTTCTCAATTTTAGAACAGATGAAGAGAAAGAAGAAAGGAGAAGGAGGACACAGAAAGTACATTTTTTGTATTTCTGAAGAAAACTATGGATTGTTTCTCACAGTAATGGTGAGACTGAAGAATCTCCATTGGATGTTGTTTGGCTGAGTTCCTGTTAAATTAATTAATTGCACACTGCTAGGATGGTATAGCTATTGACATATTGTGGCACCAGGAGATTTGGACAGGCATTCTTAATTATTTATAATCCAAGCAAGTAAATACAATTAAGTAACATGTATTTGTGTGAAATTCAAATTGAGTCTCAGAGGTATGTAAGATCACCTTTGCTTAAAGTTGATCTGTGTTTACAAAAAGATGACTTACATAAACTTTCATAGACCTGCTAACATTTTGTTGAATGTGAAACATCTTACTTGTAGAGGTTTGGAAAATAGTAAGAAGGAGTATTCTAAAAGGAACTTAATTAGTACAAAATCCCAATTCCATCAAGAGAAATACAAAATCTGTAGGAAAGGCAAATAAATGAAACAAATGAGATATCTGAAGGTTATACCTAGAGTTTGTATTCAATATGTATGCAGGCTTTTTTTCCATTCAGAAGTTTCTCAGGCATGTTATCCCAATTTAGCACTAAGAGAAGGAGTGTCTTATGCCCAGTCAGGCAGTTTCTTTTTCCCCAGAATGAATTATATATATTCACCACCCTGAGTCATCTCCCTCAGAGAATGCAAGATTGACTAAAGAATCATTATTTCACTTTTTTTTTTTTTTCCTTTCTTTTCTTTTATTGTCCATATTTGCTAGCTCCTTTGGGTAATCTCAAGACCAAGCAATAATTTCTTTTTAATGACAGCTGAAGTTCTTAAGTTACAACCTCCCTCTAGGACATGAAAGCTTCTGAAGAACATCATATATTATGAGATCTAAAATGAGTTGCCAAATACTGCAAATGCTTAAGCTTTCTTCTTCAAACACAACAGTCATTCTATTTAGCTAAAAAATCTGTTAAAGAGAGAGAAGGTGGTACAAGACAAAGGAAGGTTCTTACAGTAATGCTATTAATTTTGGTCTAATTCCAACCCAAAGTCCACTGAAGTCACCATAGATCTTTTCACCGGCCTCAGCAGAATATGAATCTAGTTTCTATTGAGGCACCTAGGTGACATAAACTACAAAAAATACACAAACTCACAGTGCTGCCTCATGTCCAGCTTTTTGCTCACCTGGACTCCCAAGTTCTTCTCTACAGGACTGCTCTCAATGACTTCTTCTCCCAGCCCGTACTTGTATATAGGATTTTGTTGACCCAGTGCTACACCATGCACTTGGCCTTGATAAATAAACTTCAACACTGAGCTTGATACCATCACCAAATTTGCTGAGAGTACACTCAATCCCACTACCTGTATCACTGATAAAGACATTGAAAAGCACAGTCCCGAGATGGACCACTGGGGAACGTGACTGTGACTGGCCTACACCTGAACATAGAGACATTGACAACTCTCTGGCTATGACCATTCAATCAGTTCTTTATCCATCGAAAAAAACAGCCTTCAAATTCATCTCTCTCCTATTTAGAAATAACGATGTGGCATGGAATCATGTGAAAGGCTTTGCACAAGTCCAGGTAGGTGATACCAGATACCCTTCCTTTGTCTACTGATTCTGTCACTCCATTATAGAAAAGTCACTGGTCATGTCAGGTACAATTTGCCCTTGGTGAAGCCACTCTGGCTGTCTCAGATCACCTCCACATCTTGCATGCGCCTTAACATCTCTTCCAGGAGGATTTGCTCCATGATCTTCCCAGGCACAGACGTGAGGCTTACCAGCCTGTAATTTCCCAGTTCTTTTCACCCTTTCTTGAACACAGGAGTGATATTTCCCTTTTTCCAGTCACTGAGGACTTCATCTGACAGCCACAATTTTTCAAATATGATGGAGGTGGTTTGGCCATCACATCAGCCAGTTCCTTCAGGACCTTGGGATGTATGTCATCTGGCCCCATTGACTTGTACACATTCAGTATCACGAGGTGGTTGCAGACTTGCTCCGCTCGTACACTGAGAGGGATTCTACTCCCGCACCTCTCACATAGACATGAGAGATGTGAGAAGTCTGACTGGTCATGAAAGCTGAGGCAAAGAACTTCTCCATGTCTCAGGAGACCAGTTCTCACTCTTCATTTATTCACGGGGGTACACTTTCCTTTGTCCTTCTCTTCTGCCCAATGTGTCTGAAGAAATCCTTGTCGTTTCCCACATTCCTTGTCAAGTTCAATTCTACCTGTTCCTTGGCTTTCCTGGTCCCATCCCCACTTCCATGGCTTACACTTTTCCATTTACTTCCTCCACTTGACCAGAAGGTCCTTGGCTAGCCATGCCAGTTTCCTGCCTTGTCTGACTCATTTCTTATTCTAGGGGATAGAGAGCTCTTGTGCTCTCTGAAAGGCAACTTAGAAGTGGTGCCAATTCTTTCCACTTCCTTTTGTGTCTAAGAACAGTTTCTCAGAGGATCTCATCCAATAATTCCTCAAACATCTTCAAATTCACTTTCCCAAAGTCTGATATTGTAACTTCACTCTTTGCTAGGCCCACATTACTTACGATCATCAACCTGACCAGGGTACAACTACTGCAGCCCAGACAGCATTTCTCCAACAGTTTCATTTTATGGTAAGCCCTCCACATAGCTTTTTGTATTAACTGACAGAGAGGTTAAAAGTAAGAAAGAGTCTGTTGAGAGAATCGCAAAGTGAGGTTACATATTCTCAGGCTGATACAAGTAAGATAGCTAAACATTACCATATGGATTTAAAACCTTATTAGGCACGAACTGAAGAAAAACAAAGAGCAGAAAGACCAAACTGGAGAGAGAATTAAGATAAAAAAAAAAACATTAAGAGAAACAACTCAATCACATTAGCAGAACAGAAGATATACTAATGAAGGGAAATACCGCTATTTTCTAAAGCTAACTTGAAATGAGATTGCAATACAACAGACTTTGGCAACTATTCATAAAAGCGTAGTTGACTGTATTAGACCACTGCATGGATTTCCAGGTACCTTGGCACTCCATTGTGGATCAGGACCTGGGGACAATCTTTTCATGAGCTCCCTTTCCCAGCTGCTGTGTTGTTTGTGTTACTGGGAGCAGTCAGCATTTGAAATCAGAGTGCTCCACACAGCCAGAAAGGGAGAAAGAAATGACAAATGACAATTGGCTACAATTACAGCAATGGTGAGTGCACAACTAAACAATCAAAGGAATACTGACAGGTCACAGAAAAATGAGATGTGCAATGCTAGGAACTAAGGCATCTAGAGGAAAATAATGGAAAAGGAAGCACTTTGAAAACATTGCCTGGTTTGCGATTGCATGGACGTGAACAGAAAGCCCTGGTGGGGAGATGCAGGCACCTCTTACTTGCTCACTATAAGAACCACAGGCATCTGAACAAAAAGCTTAATCTGGAATTTCTTGAGCCCCACCAACAAGGTGGAGATAGTTTTGTACCACTGGGGTTAGAGACACGGGGAGAGAAGATTCTTTCTAGTGAAAACTCCATAGTTTCATCCAAACTGAGGTGGAAGACATAAGAACATTTCAGGGGAGTGCGGCTGATCTACACCTTTATAATTAATATTAATATACAGGGCTAGATCTTCAAAGCCAGCTCAGAACTGAAGACTGAAGGACCATCCGCTGCTCTGATCATGGGGCTGTTGTATTATTTAGCTGCTGGAGCACAGGGACAGGGACATTTTTCCATCTCCGGTCCAATGGAGAATGCTTGTGAGCAGAAATGTAACATACAGTCATAGAACAATTCTCCTTAGCACTTACATTACTTCCATAAATTATGATGACCATTTTGTGGTTGTATGATCTAAAGCAGATACAATAACGGATCTGAGCCATTTCTGTGCCTTGTTTTGTTTTTCTGCAAAATAAAGAGTGCAAAAATGAACTGCCAGTCTGCTCCTTCTGAGATTTCTATTTGTACTCTCAGCACTTTTCTGTATTTTATACTCCTGAGATATTTGCTGACCAAATTCTTAGCTGTAGAAGATGCAGGGGTAACACCTGGCAAGTTTAGGATTCCTAGCACCACCCCCAGACTCTGTGGTCAAACAGGAAGAGTTGTCAGCTCCATTCATCTCGCTCAGATTTCATGTCAGGTCTCCTCTGGGGCAGACACTGTAGCAGTACTGCCTTTGTGCCACTGTACCAGACAAAATCTTCTGAAAAGACTCTCTTTGATGTGTAACCAAGGGAGAGCATAGGGTCCAATTTCAGTTAAGCCCGTTGTAAACTTTAGCAGGTTTAGCTCCAGAAAGTAAACAAAAGTGACAGCGCACAAGTCAAGTATCAGTATGGGAAAGTTACTGTAAGGAAAATACTTACGAGAGTCAAACACAGATACTATGGATTTCTCAAGCAAATATGGAAGCTTCTACTAAGCATCCACATCTAAAAGCTTTGTTGATGACACAGCAGATATTATGGAAAACAAATTGCAGAATTGCAGGGCTCGGAAGGAGCCACTGAGGATCATCAAGTCCAACTCCCTGCGAAAGCAGATTCCCTATAGAAGATCACAGGTAGGCGTCCAGTTGAACGACTCCGGAGGACACTCCACCACCTCTCTAAGCAGCCAGTTTCAATGCTCCATCATTCTGACAGCAAAGAAGTTCTTCCTCACATTCATACAGAACCTCCTTTGTTCCAGTTTGCGCCCATCGCCCCTTGTCTTGGTGCTGGACTCTGCTGAAAAGAGCCCAGCTCCATCTGACTGACTTCTACTCTTTAGATACAGGCACTGATAAGATCCCCTCTCAGTCTTCTCTTCTCCATGCCCAACAGCCCCAGGTCTCTCATGTTAATTGCAAGTCAAGCCAATTTTTGGGAACTATGATTCCACGGTTTCTAAGCACTGGTAGAAATTTATATTTTAACCACAGGAAGAAAAAAGATAAAACATAATATAACTCAGTAAAAGCAGACAAATAGATGTACTGGAAAAAAAAAAAAAAAAACACAAAACCCTAAGCGTTGCTCACATCTATTTTTCACATATGCATTAATGTAATATTTTGTTGCTCAAGTTTTACAGACCTGCCAAGATATAATTACACATTATGCATACAAAGGACCGACTGTAATTATTCTGAAGTCACACTACACATTGAGATCAAAAATGAGGGGAGCAAGCTGCTGCTCTTTTGTCATTCTCAGCTGATATTTAACCAGCTGACTCTTTAAAGTCTCCACAGCCTCCCTAAGGCCATGTCCTGCAGTGCTTTATGGTAGATGTCACAGACAGTTGGCTTTGTTGGTTTTTTTCTTCGCTTATTTTCCCTCTAACAGTGACTTCAAATTTTTCTGGTTGCAGTTTCAACCCTCTACTGCTTGTATCCTAAGTCACAGACCCAGAAACAATGCTGTTTTTTTCTTCCTTGCAACAGTCTTTCACATACTTGAAAACCGTTACAATGACTCCCCATGATTTATTCCTTTAAAGGCTGTACCACTGCAATTCTGTTAATCTCAGCCCTGGATTACCCTTCTCTGGATATCCACTAATAAACTGACACCCTTCTTAAAGGAAAACCATTGCATTTTTCATAGGAGCACCTTGCTAGCGTATGCAACCCATGCTCTGTTAATATGACCAATAAGGTATTTATTAAGATCTCCCTCAGCAGTAGGACTGACTCACATCCCACTTGGAGTGCAGGAATTGAAGTTCTACCCCTTTAGTGACACATGGGGTCTGGCTACATCTCACATCAGATGAAAGGAGAGGGAGAAGCAGGAGGCTGCATGCTCCAGACCCAAGACAAGATTTTCTTGGGAGTGCAGTTTTAAATTCTATCCAGATAGAGGAGAGCATGAATTTCTCTAGATACTGAAGAGAGAACTGGGGAATCAGACCAATAAATAAGCAGAGTCCTGATCCAATTAGTTTACCAGAGTTTTGTTTTGTTTTTCATCTGGATTCAGCACAGCCAAAGAAAACTACTCCTTAAAAGCACCACCTAAAGAAAAAATAGTGCCTTTGGATGGGCCATATTTGTGAGAAATAACATCCTACTTCATAGCACGGCTGTACATGAAACTTCCTTCTTCTCTCTTTTGAGAAGAGGGAAGAGTAAATTACGAATAAACTGAACATTATTCAAGTTTATGAAAGAAAAAGGAAATCTAGTGGAAAATTTATTGGCATACAAATTTGTATTTATGCAAATGCACATTTTCAGAAAGAGCACAAAGAAAGAAAAGGGCGCCCTCAAGGCAGTATCAGTTGTCAGAGAGAATTATGTGATTTATAGGAGCTCTCACAGCTGGGGCAGGTGACACAAATACATTTATAGCCATCTTCCCAGCAGAACAGGTGTGCTTTGTGAATAAAGTTAATTTCACACAATTTCATTAGACATATTTTCATGGTTAGGGCCGTGATTCATCAGGTCGCTTTTTCTGTGATTACTTGTGCTTTAATGCCTTAGTTACCAAATTCAGAGTGGAGTTCAGGACTGGAGTCAACAGCCACCCTGCCTTCAGCATGTAACAGGAAAGAATTTCACATGATTTCTTACAAGATCTATTCAAATGCTGTATATTTATCATATAGAGTTATCTGTTCAAGCACTGATCTTGAAAGAATAAAAAAGTATTTTGAATTTTGATTCTGATATTCTTTTTAAATTCATGTGCAATGGTTAAATTAAATGTTTGAGTATGGAATTCAATGGAATCCACTTTTGTAAGCCATCAAGCTAATTTATTCTCTTTCAGAATATCTTAATACCTTAATCTGTAAAGAAGTAGGGTGTTTTTAGTTAAGGACTCTCCAGGTAAATTGAAATTTGCTTTACAGCCTCACTCTGGGCAGTGAGCTGCACAGTTGCTCTGCTGCTACTACTTACGTTCACAACTCCCAACACAGGAGTTGTGCCTCTCAATTGTCGCACCAAAATGGACCAACATGGAGCAGGACTTGGCAGCCACTGCAGGTCACACAGGACAATAAAGCAAGAAAAATTGCAGGTGATGGTACCAATGTATTTCACACAAAGCAACTCAGTTATTTTTCACAGGAGTAAAACTAGATCGAAGATATTATCACTGTACACCTTTCCCTACAATTATTTCATCACAACGGAGTTTGTGGACTTCAAATCTTAGCTGCCTATAAGGACCCAGTCCTTGGGAAGGACATCGGTCTGCTTCAAATTTATCCAAACCCTAAATCCACTTATTTGTAGCCCAGAGCCCTAAGGGCAGGCACACTAGCACTAGTACTGATGCAGCTCTTGGTAAGACTTCTTGCAGAGATCTGGAGTTTTGCAACCCAGGTGCTGTCCAGATCCTCCCTGTTCTTGCAGTTGTTTTTCTTTCAGGACACTGCCAAAATTTTGGAAAGCCTGAACTCGGCAGCTAATGCGTTCAGGTGGGATATGGCTAGTAGACAGCAGTATAAAGTGTTATGGAGATTTCTTGCTAAAAAAAAAATGCAGGTAGGAACAACCCATGAGTACAATTACTTCTGCCTCATTTAGCTGAGTCTGATGTGAGACAACGTCTCTGAAATATAACCCACACTGAATAATGTCCTTCATGTTTTTTCTTTTAAGGCAGACATATTTGTCATTACTTAAAATTTCATTCTTTTTCTCAACCCAGAACAAGATAAATGGTCCATCAACCCAACAAGTCATGGCGAGGTAATCAGTGCAGAAGAATTCTCAGATGCAGTGAAAATGGGGCTACACTATGAGATTAATGGTACAATAAATGGCACAGTTCTGCAGTTCAAGGAAGATTTGCCCACACAGTTACAATTCCAGCTCTGACACAAACCTCTTCCTCCAACAGCCCTGCATTTTACAACTAGCCCAGAGGATTCCATGGTGGCTCAACCAAGTTTATAGTTCTACAATAGCAAATATTAAAGCATAGAATTTCCTCAATTTTGCAGAAGTGCAATTCATACTTTGTGAAAACTGATTGTTACTACAGTGTATGCAGAAGTAACTGAGGAGATATGAAAGACTGGCTTTTCTGAGGAGATCTCTCTCTAAGAAGTTAATTATTGACAAACATTATCCAGGTCAGTAATCATGATGCTTTCATTCTGATCTTTTCCAAGAAAGAACAAGTTTGGTTTTAGCTTTATTTTATTTTTCAGAAAAAGAATGTTATTTTCCTTTATAAACTAAGCATATATTCAAGGGAGATATCAAGGATGAATGAGGATAAGGTGTTTCTACCTTGAGGCACTTCATTTTTGCAATGATTGGTGTGATAATAACACTGAGAATTGTAGCAATAAATGCTATTCTGTTCGGGCAAAAATGTGATGGCAAACAGCCATTGTATGCATACAGTTTCCTACAATTATTCTAACCTTTGTCATATGCTTTAGAGTCAGATTTTCACTCATTTTCATTACGTACGTTTATTGTTTTTTCTTTTGTTTTGTCTCTAACATATCCCTTCTGCTTCCAAGAACAACGCTGAATACAACTGCTTGGACTTCAACTCTTTCCACCAACTTATTCAGCTATTTTTTTCCCTACTTACTCTCCTTTATAATGACATGAGTACTGATAATCCGCAGGTAGGCCTTAAAATCCATGCAGAACTTTCAGTCACCTCTTCTGGACCGTGAGATCTAATATTTCATATATTTTAAGATTTTGATAGCTAAGAAATCTCACAGGAATTTCTACGTTCAAAATTCCCCTGACAAGATGATACTTCTGAAATCAGGTCTGAAGTGACTGTCAGCTTTCCTGATAAATCAAGTTTCTAAAGATGAGAGGTTGCAGATAGTTCAGAAGATACATCTCTACAGCATGTAACCCTTGGAGAAGGATACAGCTGAGATGAAAAAAAGGGGCAGTCATTTTTAAAACTCAATTATCAGCAAATGCATCAAAAAAGCAAAATCCTAGCCAAAGAGCAGCTCAAGTAAAAATGCTTCCAGAGCTTTTGTTCAGTAGCATGTCTTATTTATGCAAATGAAACTGCAAAACCAAATTGCTGAATGGTTTTGAGTTTTGCTTGTCATTTTTTATACAGTCAGTTCAATGTAACTGATAAAGTGACAAGCTTCTGAAAATGATTTATAGCCCAGACAAATCATATTTGAGTCACACATATATACATACTTCCAGGTTGTTTTTGTTTGTTTGTTTTTTGTTGTTTTTATAATTGTTAATTTAGCATTTAATCAGATGTATGAACAGGTTGTTTCTCTTAAAAGAGAAAGTAGATTTCAGCATGGAAGATACAATCCAGATGTGACAAAATGCAACTGAATTCCAGAAAAGTATTTTGTATTTATAGAAAAGAGCAGCCTGTCTGTTTTCACTACACAGTTTGAGTGGACAAAAAAATTTCTTCTGAAGCCTTTCAGTATTATCATCAAAAGGCAGCTTTTACAAGTGAAAAATTTCTTTCATCTATTGAAACCCTTTTATACACTCTGCAGATGAAGTTCAAAGTTGAAATATATCTTGCCATGTAATGAAGGCATAATAAAAATGTGAAGTCATAAAAGAGAAAGTGATTACAACCACTATAATAGATGTCTTGTTTACACTTCAGATTGCATTACATCATGCAGAGCCAAGCTGTGATATATGCCACTGCCACCTACTGCAGATAATAATGTTGATGTCTCTTGGGAAGTGAAATCTTCAAGAATACTGTATTTATGAACAATATGGTGCCCAGACTAGTTGCTGGTTTGAAAAGTCCCTTGCCGTTAAACACAAAAATGTTCCCCCTTGTTTCCATAAAAGTAACTGAGGAGAACAACTTACAATAGAAGTCAAAGGCTTCTAGAGAGGATATGTTTGTAGTCTGCTATAGGAGGAAGAACAAAGTAAGGAAGCGGTACTCTCATAAACATGATGGGTTATAGCATTAAGGAAGGGAGTCTTATTTAGCAGTCAAAAAAGAATCATCTGACTTCAGACAAGCTAAAATCAATATAAGCTACTGAAATCATATTGTAGTGGAATATGTATTTTTAGCCATACATATGTTTATCTTTCGGTACAGGAGGTATGCTTGTGTTTACTTTCAGTAGACAAGGAAAAAAAATAATTTACAGTTTTGTAGAAGTGTGTAAGTTCTCAGTAATCAAGCTGCACAAACTTCTGATTTTGTACACACCACAAGAGCAAGAGGTTTGAAACACCAAGGTGGGTGGATGCAACAAATTACGTAAGCAGTTGGCTCTAGTACTATGTATCAGCTATTTATATTTTTGGTGAGCAGAGAAGATACTTGAGAAAGATAATTCTAAAGCACAGCTTAAATAGTTTCTTCATTCCTCAATAGTTTCAACTTCACAACTACCATGCTTTGACTTCTTCCCTGTTCTGCCCACTTCGTGGGGGTTGCACTGAACAAACGCACAAGTAGCCAGTCAATTCTCATCACAAATGCTTGGAATTGCTTGGGCAGTGAGAGAATTCAGAAGTGAGCCAGCCCTGGAGCAATTTTTTGGCAGTGTTTCCAGTAGATGTAAGCAGGAATTTAATGTCTGGTCTGTCAGAAAGACATTCTACCACTGCAGTATTTCACACACACAGTTTCGATTTTTAAATAAGTAATAAAGCATGTTCACACACTAATATTTAGCTTTTTCTTCTTAATCTCCACAGATTCCCCCCCAACTCCTTTCTAAAAAAATAAAACTACAACAACAACAGGGAGGGAAAACTACAAAGATGCAGGACGAACTCGTAGCAGGGTTGGGACAAAGATTTGCTATAATATAAACCAGTCAGTTCAGCCTTACTGCCTCTGGATTTAATCTGACATCATGTTACTGACTTCTACCTCCTGACTGGTATTGTGCTACATTAGGCAAAGCAAGCACAAGTCATCTGCACAAACTTAATTTTACTTAACTTCTCTCAGAGTGCATCACAGAGCATTGCAATTCTTACCTTAGTGTTACTAATGTACAAAAAGAACAGGCTGCATTAGATAGGAAAACTGTTGTTAAACCAGGGCTCAGTATCCTAGTAGAATGCTCTCTCTGCCTCTCAAGAGCTTTTCTCAGCAATGTCCAGCATTTATTTTGTGACCTTGCTCCCCAGCAAGGGGATGGCTTTGCAGAAATATCAGCAGTGGCTCCAAGATCCCTGCGCTCATCAGGCCTAGCATTAAGGGATGGTGCTGAACTTCTTTGCGAGGTCCTTCTGCAGTTCCTTCTTGCTAACTACAGAATTTGACTCCAGAAAGACTTGATTTTCTCTTCCTACTTTCTTTCCCAGGTCACTGATGAGACACTGACCTGGATCTGGAGGACTTCACTGATGATTTGTGTTAACTCTGTACAGCAATTGTTCAGCATCAGTACTTGCTTTCCCCATCTCATATATCTATTCGGTCAAACAGTTCCTGTGCATTTATCCAAACTCATACCGTTACTCTGACCCCTAGCCCTACCCTATTTACTGGAAAGAATGGCACAGCTGTAGGAACAGCCCCAGTGTCTTCAACAGGGAAGAGCAATGAAAGGAATTTACTGAACTTCTCCACTACAGCCTTATAATTTCCAAGTTCTTCTTTATTGTTTTGCCATTAAGCGATCCCAGCTTTGCCCTACCTGACTCCTGCTTTTGACTTAAGAGCCTTTGAAAAGAAGCTCAAGCACCCTTTCCAAGTTGCTCTTCACATTTTTAGTACTCTGCTTCCTTTCTACATTTGACCTGCCATGATTTACGGGTTTTCTAGTTTTTATTTGGATGAGCTCTGTATTTTTTAAAAGATACTTTTAAGACTTCCCCTGCGACAACCTCCTCAGGGGCATGCTCTCAGGATTACTTTGATAGCTTTTTTTTGTTGTTTTGGTTTTCTTTCCATTTTATTTCCAATGCGATAGTTTACCTGGGATTCTAATAATAACACACTCTTGAACACAGCATGATCTTTGCAGATATCTTGCTTTTCAAGTTCCTAGTTTATTTGACTAATTGCCTCCTTTTTAATATTTACTTATTTATAAAAAATAAATTAGTTCTACTCTAATCTTAAGTATACACTGACTGGACCTATTCACCCTGCTCTCTCCCACTGTGACATGAAAGCGTACTATTACTGTGATCACTGCTAAGGGGGTTCTTCCTTTAATTTGCCTTGAAGTAGATCTTTTGGATCATTATACTAAATCCAGAATGGTGTCTTCTATTTTTAACATTAACGTTACCATCCAATCATCTATATGTCCAGAAGTTTCCTTTCTACATCTCATCTTGATGAAGCACTGACCTATCTGTACCTGTGCAGAAAAAATATCTCACTATTATTCCGTGTCCTAAATTCCCAGCTTCTCTGATTTCACTTCACATTCCCTGATATCTCTGTGGTGCTGAGAAAAGGTTTACCGTACATTACCAGTTATTTTTATTATTTCCTATTACGAGTGGGCAGAAATCCTGTGAAAGGCCTTTGCTGTGCTCCTTTTCTGCAATGTTTTTAAGCTGTTATGTTTCTCATGCTGTGATACTCTCCTGCCTGTACATATTATTCTCTCATTCCTGCAAAGTTGGTAGCCTGGCAACTCTGTGCCCCATTGATCACTATCCCATTGATCATCCTCCTTCCACTGCATCTGAGATACGTATCACAGCAGGCTCGTTATCTGACACCCAGCTTTCCTGCTCACTCGCTCTCTCACTTTTTAGGTTTCTGACAGTGGGACAGAAGCACTTAAAGGTTCCACTCTTCCCCCGCTGTTTAATATTGCACATGTCAGTGCACTGAATGCCCTTCTCTGTTAATGCTTTCATACTTTTATTTCCTTTCTGGTCTTTTCAGAAGGAAAATGAGCATTAACCACCTCCACTCCATGGGTTGTATCAGCAAAGATGGGTGTTCCTCCTGGCTTTTCAGTTTCCTCCAGTTTATGTATTAAAGCCATGAGTGTTCAACTCAGAACATCTCTACCAGGTACCAGCTTTCCTCTAAGCCTGACACCAGTAAATTCTTCACAGTCTGCAACCAAAGCAAGCTGTGCCAAGGATCCCAACATTGCCCAGACGCCCATAGCACAACCCTGCTGCTCACAGTTGGTGCAATCCCTGTTTGTCCTCTCCCAGACCTGGGCAAGCTCCTTGCTCTCATGGACCCAGCACCTTGTACACAGGGTAACTGCTGCCTTTGCATACTTGGTGAGTTTGAGACTGATAATGTGGACTCACAGCCTGGAAAAGCAACAGTGCTGGTGTTTGGCTGGCTTGCAACTCTTTCAATCTATGCAATGTTTTTTTTTTTCAGCTGTTTTGTTTAAGTGAATCACACTCCTTCAAAAGGAGCATGAGTGGTGGCAACCAGAGCAGAGAAAGTGGCAGAAATGTCTTAAGTCTACTGCAGTCAAGTAATTACAGCACTGAACAGAATACTTGACTTACATTTATGCTTGGGTATTTAATGCAATCTTTTTAAGGACCAGATTCCTTCACCCAATAATTCCACTTAGGGTTTATTTAGATTCATGATCATCTTTGCCTTTTTGCAATAGCTTGGCCTATTTTACTCAGTTTTTTCCTCATACACCATAACCCACAAACTGAATCTCTTTTTATGATTATTTTATCATCTTAAAAACACTAAAAGAAATTGCATGCGCTACATATAAATGAACATCGTTAGCATTTACTTTCAAGTATACCGCTGACAGCAACAGTAGTTCCCTCATCTTTTCTCCTTTTTTTCCCCCCCAGACTCTTACTTTATAATTTTTTAGCTATTAGAGCTTAAAAATAAACGGAATGCATCAACAGGCTTACCAGCACTGCTTCTACTTGAGCTACTTCCCCCACTGCTTTGCCTAGATCTTGCATTTCAATCATCATTACACAGGCTTTGTTGATTCAATATTGTCTTTTATGCGCTAAGTTCGTAAAGCCTTATTAAAGTTTAATGAAGACATGAAATTGGATAATATTTGCATGTAAAATAAATCTGTAGTCTAAGTAATACAAAGTATCTATAATCATCAAAACAAATCATTCAGCACAAGACAATAAAAAGAGAATGCAAACCAGGGAAGCAGAATTTGTACAGAATCTCTTCCAGGAAACTAAGTGCACAGAGGATCACTAACCATAATCATTTAATATATAAAAAATTACCCATCAAATATAACTGCCATTTACATAATCAATTTCTACTACATTAAAAACCCTAATATCTGTAGGATTCTGAAATGAAATAAGTTCTCATCGTAATTTTCAATTATTTCTATGAATAGTACTCCAAAATACATCCATTAAGCATAAGCTATGACTTCTGGGCTAAACAGCAGATGGAGGAGCCCTCTGCTGAAATGCAACCCATACTATGGAAAAACAAGGAAGTAATCAGTTTCAGCATCTCTCTAAAAATAGAAAAAAAAAAAGTAATGAAAAGAGAGATGAAGGTACATATTCTTTGCTCCCGTACTATCTGCAGGAGATCTGCAATTTGGGACATAATTTATTCTAAGATCAAAGTTGTCCTAGTTCAAGTCTCTCTGCTGGCAGAAATGATTTTAAACTAGCAAATTATTTCACTGTTTTTGTAGCGATTCTCAGGAGGCATGTTCATGTGTTCTTCCAATGCAGCAGGCGGTTACTGAAGGCCAGGGAAATATTTTGGCTGAGTCAAAGCCAGCTCAGAAGTCCTAGAATACAGGTAAAACAACACTTATTATCCTTAACTATCATACATGCAAATGATAGGTCCTCTGGCAAATGAGGGAAAACATGGCATGTCCCCAGTGAACATACACTAGAATTGAGTCAATGCTGCAAAATATTACCTATGAATATTCATTTCAATTTTAAAACATATTTGCTTTGACTTCAGTTTTGCATCCCTTTTGTATTTGCTTTAAACGTGTTCTACTAAATTAATTGCTAGCAGAAACATTTGCTGTAGCTGAGGATTTTAAGCAAATACTACAAAATATTTACTCAAAGTGCCCTTTGAATTTACAGTTGTGGTTATAGCCAGCCGCAATACCATTCTTTAGGTTAATCTAAACCTATCAAATGGAGAAGAAAACAGTAAGTAACCCACATCTTTGAATTCCTGCTATTAAAATCAGCAAGAAACCATTCAGGAGTCATGGTGAATTTTTTGCAGCTATGCAATTAAGAATTTTGGAGGATTAGTATTTCAGAACATACAAGTAGTCCAAAAACATGCTGAAGAGCAAAGACAACACAATCTTTGTTACTCTGGTACAATAATACTTGTGGCCTTACAACATCTCTGGTATTGGGATTGCTGTAGGACTGGCAGCTCCTGCTATACCTAAGCAGGTACTTTGCTGCTACCAACTTTGTGATTTTTTTTCTTCCTTCCCTTTGTAAATCAGAAATTTTCATTTTAAATTTGCATGATAACATAAGCCAGCAGATTATAACTCATAGTCATACAACCACAGAATCGCTCAGGTTAGAAAAGACCTTAAAGATCATCAAGTCCAACCACAACCTGACCATATTACCCCCTAACATCCCTCTGCTAAATCATGTCCTGAGCACTGCATCCAAATGGTTTTTAAATACATTAAGGGATGGTGACTCAACCACCTCCCTGGGGAGCCCATTCCAGTGCTTAACAACCCTTTCTGTAAAGTTTTTCCGGATATCCAATCTAAACTTACCCTGTTGCAACTTGAGGCAGTTTTCCCTCATTCTGTCACCTATAATGAGTGAGAGTGGCATAGCCATGAAAGCTACCCATTATGGATCTGAAGCTATTTCTCTGTGCCACATTGAGTGTTTTGGGGTTTTTTTCAACATCAGGGCTGAGAAGGAAAAGCTGTGACAGAACTTGAGAAATTTGAAAAGGTCAAACACTCCTCAGAGTCTGAACAAGTTAGTGATTCATATCTAGTTAAGTTAGAGATCTATTTGTCCATTGAACTGAGGATTTTTAAAGATTTTTTAGCCTATCTGAAACTTGAGATACTAAATAGAGTGAAGTACTCCATTTCTTTCTACTTTCTTTTTGTTTAGGACTGTCTTGTTAGTATGATGAAGACTGATTCTGTTGAGCTAAGGTTTGATGTCAAGAGAACCTATTGCTGCCAGGGGTGAACATAAGCATTCCTTTAAAATTTACTGTCATTTTTATTTCAATGATTATCCAAGTAATATAATAGAAACAACTGATAATAGAGGTTTAGATGTTGTTTCTATTCTGGGTGGACTGGAACTTTTCCAGTGTAGCTTTTGTTAAGAATTAATGGTACAATTATCCAGATGTTTAGAAGTTATATTACCATCTCACCTGAACAGAACAACAAGAAACTCAATCAAGGAAAGCTATTGGTTATTACTAAAGAGCTAATAACATAACTGCTTACAATTCTTTTTATTTCATTAACTATCACTCAAGGCCATTTTTAGGTATTACCACTTGCACATAGGACTCTGACAAACATTTCAGATGTTAGTCTGATAAAAACTTCAAATCCTTATTAAAATTCTGTCTCCGTATAAACCTGTTTCAAAACATGTTACTGAACGTGGAAAAGGCAATCTAAAATGAATGGGGGTATACTATAAGGCATTTAATATAACGTAGGATTCTACTCATTAATTAGATGCATTAAAACAACAACAACAAAAATCAAGTTTCTGAAGGTATATTCAGAAATAGACAAATTCACAAGTGGTCCCCCCCAAAAATGACAAGAACAGAATTTTGCGATCTCCTGTTTACCTCTCACTTCTAATTTCACAATCAAAAATAACCACTGAGATTTCTGACTGTTCAAAATATTGAGGGTGTTGACAGTGAAGTGGCACCAACAGTTTTGTCAAGCTTCATGTTTGATACAAAAAGAGTAATGTATGTAGTTACAAAGTGCAGTGGTTTTCCACTCCAGTTTGGAAAAACAACACAGCTAAGCTCAAATCATGGAAGCAAGGGCCATGGCAACAAACTAAACCAGAATACTAATTCACAGTAAATCAATGTAGAAATTACTGTACAGACAAATAGACTCCATCTCACTGATTGCTTACAAGGAACATCCTGCAGTATTGATGTATTTCTTAAGTATTGCTAATTTGTCACAGACATTTCTTGGTAACATAAAAAAATTATCCTCCTCACTTTCCTGCTGAAATTCAAGTGCCGCCCACAGGAGTAGAGAATAAAGAACTGCTGCACAGCCCACCTTGAAAAAGCAAATGGCTGAGCCAGATGCTGCATGAAGAGAAATACAGGAAATTAATTACCCTTTGGAGCAGGCCTTGCTGGGAGGAGCAATCATGCACATCCAAAGAAGATAGAGAAAAATTTAAATTAGTTCATACGTATCTCAAGTATTTCTTACTGACAGAAAAATACTAACGAGTCTTGAGGTTGCTCGGGACATCAGAGCATGGACAAAGCCAATCCCTACTTACTGCTTGTCTAACTATGCACAGGGGTACTGCACAACCTGAAGTTAGTGGTGGCTGGAAACAGCGCAATTAATAGAAATACTGAAGTCATCAGAGATGAATAATATGTGCTAGAGATTCCATAAATCTATGCCAAGTACAAGGAAACAGTGCACAGAAGCAGCAGAAGTCCACTGCTTTCTGGTCAGACTCTGAATAAAAAGCACAAATCTTTGCAGATATGATCCCACCAGTATCAGAGCTGGTACATTTTTAGACAAGTGTAATCTACTAAGGGTATTATTATATTCTTTGGGCTAAACAAGGGATGGTAATAAAAATTCAGATGACATTGAGTTAGAGGAGCAAACCAGCTACTGGTATCAGGCACTAATAACACGGACAGTATTTCTCTTAGGTGAGTCCAGAATTTCCAATTCATAACTTTCCCTGATCCCTTTTGATCCTTAGTGAGCAATCCCAAAGGTGTCAAGGATGTGGGAGAAAATCATGACTCACAGTAGTGTTTGAATGGGAGGTTGCTACATTTGAGCTAAGTGCAATTCTTTTAACAAGGAATGAAGCTAACTCTTAGTTAGAGACAGCATTGTCAGGGCAAGACTGCTGCAGAATACATGTACGTTTGCTGAATTTAAGTTTTTGGATACAGTTTGGTTCAAACAAATGCCAAAGCCAATTACCGCACTAATCTGTACCAATTACGCATAATGGCGCATGAACTTGGAATGTAGCCTTACCATTAAAGGGAAAGGCAATGAAAACTCAACAACAGCTCAAGGACCCTAGGCTTTAGAGAAGCTGAAGACACAAGCTACAGCATTTTACAGTACACTAGTTCTGAAATTCCAGAATGTACTCCTAACTTTTCCTTGTATTCTCTCAGTAGATAAACATTTACTGAAGCTTATATCTGCTAAAGGTTTTGACAAGAGTAACAGTGCTTATTTTTGAGATACTGCTTATCAGAAGGAGGGTACTTTCGTTCCTCTACATTAGGAACAGGTTCACAAACACTCGTAATGAAGAAAAAGAAAGTTAACAGATAAATTGATTAGCTCAGAGATATTACCTGTGGATTTGTTCGCATATTGTGACCAAGAAGAAAGCTACCACTCAGTAGCAAAGAAATGGAAACACAGCACTGGAAGACAAAATTTTGGAAATGTTTTTTTACAGAAAGAAAAGTGAGGGTACTTGCATTTTCTGATTTTCTGTAGCCAACACATTGTCCAAGCCACTGCAGAGAATCAAATGTAAAATGAGGCACATCCAGAGCCGATTCAAAATACCTAACTTACCAGCACGCCTATTTTCCCTCATATTAAGCTGACTGTTAAGCTGCGGTTTATGTATAAAGTAAGACATTTTTACTTTGAAATGCACTGTAGATTGCCCCTGTCTTTACTGACTTAGAGGACCAGGAGATACTTAGACTCCCTGCTACTCCATTTGTTCATGGTTACAGCACAGATAAAAAGTGCATCTACAAAAGAAAAGTCCTCCCAGTTATTCATTTTTCATCTGCTCTAATATGAGCATATACATAAAAATAATAAAAAGGGCAACAAAACAAAATGTTACAAAGATGATACAATTATCACCTTGGGGATAGCAGAAAGAGTGAGCCAGACACGACAGATGCGAGTTGCATCGCTTAGAGCCTAGCTGTCAGGCTCCTGCATAAGGAAATGGGGAAAGAAACCTAACAGAATATGACTGGAAAGGTAATGAAAAGCTGACTTGAACCTCTGATTGATGGTTTGCTAAAACACTAAATTCAGACTTCAGAAAGGATGAAAAATATTTAATTCTTGATAAAAATGGCACTGAAAGAACAGTGTCAAACTCAATTCATAGTTAGCATTTTAGTTAATTGCAGTCATGCATTTGAAATTACTACAACTGTGGGGAAAAATTTGAAATTAAATTTGTGTAGGGAAGCATGGCAGTTAAATAGTGATTATCAGGGAAAATTACGTGGCTTCGGGGAAGCACTCAAAGCATTGATCCCAAATAATTTACCATTCATGGGTAAAAGACTGTGTACGTCTTATAGTTCCGTTGAGTATTACTTCATCTGCAGTGAGAGAAGAAGTAAGGCCCTTAGCAAGCCGCAATGAGACCCACACATCCTGCTATAATAAGCAAATTAGGAAGACTGAACACGGAAGAAGCTTTAGCCTTCCCTGATCAGACTATGCAATTATGCAAAAGTATGTAGATTGACTCTTATTACCTGTATTGAGACAAATGAAATCTTAGCTTCCTGTCCTGAACGGCAGAGAAGCAGTAGGTTTTGTGGACTCGGTACCAACACTATGTATGTTTTGAGAGGTTTCAAGTTTTCTGCTTGATGCAATTGTTTGTTAGAAGCAGGATGCACAAGATGAACTGACTGAACACATCATTCTCTTTGAGCCTATTTGCATTTTAGTGCAGATCAGAAGCAAGACCTCAAATCACACCTCTTCCTAATAAGCTTCAGTTCAACCTATAAATGGCCACGGCACATACAGAATGATTTTCTACCATACTAAACTACTTGAAGCTTCAGCCCAGCAGGGTATCTGATGAGACCCAACCTCCAATAGGCATTCCATCTACAGAAGCAGGTAACAGCTAACAACTTAAAACCTATTCCGTGAAGTTAGATCCTCACCACCAACTGCTTTGCTACAAATATCTTCCGTTCCCACTGAGTCAAGCTGTGTGGTTAATATGGTCACAACCACTGCGCCTGCATTAGTTCAGCTCTACTATCTTTTAATGGCACTGAATAATTTAAAAAAAGATGAAATAATTGAGACAAATAAAAACTGAACTGCAGCAGACATTGAGCAACCCTAGGTTTATCTTGATAAAAACCTTTTTCTGCAAATGATACCTACTCTGATTGTTTAAAACAATACTATGCAACATGCAAGAAAGCCTATGGAGAGGAATGTGGACAACATTAGCCATTTATTATTAATTACAACTTTCTAAGTTAATAATTATTTTGGACAGAAAATAGACATTTTTCAGTTACATTTCTTTCATTTCTGCAGAACTAAGTTGATGTCAAAAATTTTCATGGGAAAATATAATTAGCATTAACTGAAAAGGCAAATAACTATTGTTTCCCTCCCACCAAGTATGCAATAGCTATAAACCTATATTTAGGCTCTAGTAAAGTTATTACCCAATCTGAATTTTACAGCAAAAAAGTTACTAGCAAAGTTAAAGTTAGGTAATAGTGTGTTCTTAAGTGCAAACTAAAAATCTACCTGCTCTGATAGCTCAGAATTTGTACCAGCGTGACTCAAGTAAATACCTTCTTGGACATCATTACTGAATCTGCTGTAATAGGACTCAGTCAGCTGAATCCAGTAACAGATAATCCATTTTTTATTTCTTGTTTGCTTTGTTATGTTTTCTTATTAGTTTAATTTTTGAATGAGGCATCTTCTCTACAACCTTCAATAGCTCTGCTGTAATTGGATCTAAAATGCTCAATAGTCATTCCACAGTGACCAGTCTCGTTCTTCAGGATACTCCCTGATCTCCATGTATCTTCTCCAATAGAGTACTAAAACACTTGATAGGAGACATGCAAATTGGTGAATGTCTGCATGAAAAAAAAAAACCAAACTACTGGCAAGATGCTACTCCTATGGCTAATCTTCTCACACCTGAAGTAAAGGAAATAAAACCAGCTAAAATAAGCAAACAGATTCCCCTCCTTTTCCTCCCCCTCAGTTCTGAAACATAAGTTACTGTTTATTTTAATACTGGAAACTTAATTTGCATTTGTCATCCTCTCTCTTGCCCCACTGTCATCAAGTAAACTGTTGAGAAAAAGCCCCCTTCCTTCATGGTGCAGCATTCTAGGTAGGTTACTCTGAAAGTCTGAAAGTAATGCCTCCTACTTATTTCCCTGGAAACTACAACAGATACAAGGAAGAGAATAGCACTGTTTGATAAAGCAAACAGATAAAGTAAGCTACAAAGACTTTTTCAAGATGGTCACCACCATTAGCTCTGCATTTTTGCCTGCATACTGCGCTCATACATATTTGTACCAGCGGAGGTGACCCGCTGTTGCCACTGCTGAAATGCACCACCCACCCCTCTCTGCGCTCACATCCTGTTTGATCTCCATAAATATTCAGCAAGTGCTAATCTATGTCAATGAGTGTGATTTTTTCCACATGGACGAATTCAATGGCACTCCTTCACTCCATCCACACTTCCACATCAGACTCCATTTTGTCAGACTGCCCCCCTCTGCTGCCATCTATCACACAGCAACAACATATAACAGAATATTGGTGGGAGGCTTCAACCATTATGCTAACATTCATCTCTGATGCCATGGGTCAAGATACTAAAAGAGGAGGCATTTCTTTCAGAGCTGAGTTCATTACTGAAATGAATAGGTTGTTTAGACTTCTCCAAGTCTAAACCAAAGCGATGCCATCTCTAAGGACTGAAATCACAGACTACTTTTTTTTTTTTTTCCAGAAAATATAAGATCTTACGTGATCACTGAAGTTATCATTTACTTTGGTACATCCATCCTAATTTTCTTTCTGCTCAGGTCTTCCAGAAAATGTATGAGTATTTGAATAATCACAGGAAGCATACTGATACAGTTAGAACATCGATACAAACAAAAACATTTTGATGGCCAAAACAAATCATTATGAAGCACAGAAATCAATATTTTTCAGTTCTTTCGCTATCTTTCAGTTCTGTTCGCATCCTCATACTGTTGAAATGAATAAAGAACTATGCCTGTTAGCTGCTGTAGAAGACAGCATGACAATCATGGATTTTAAAGAGATCTTTGTTGGGAAAAGTAAATCCTTCAGGGAAATGTTTCCTTTCCTTATTTCCAGTCAGATGTAGAAGCAAGCAATTCATTATTTTTCTGATTCTTTTTTTCCTTTCTTTCATACCTTCAGCCATCACTGGTTAAGTCTTGGCTGACAATGTATTTTCAGTGACATTTTGAAGTGGAATCTTCAAGCATCCACAGTTCAAAAACCTGAATTCCCTAGATACACCTTTTAAAAGCAATGTATGTACCCCATGTTATTTTAAAATAATGTCAATAACTCCATTTTTTTCATTAGCTACTGAATTAGCTATTGAAAGACTGCACAAAAGTCATTTTATTTGATCTTAGAACTAATTTTAACGAGAAGAAACCTGAATGCTGCAAGCTGGTGGGAGGATTTCCATGAAATTATGCTGTGTCCTGCATCACTATTTGTGGACAATCTAGATGTTTTTACTTTAACGATAAATGTGAAAATGTCTCCACAGTTCCCAGAGCCATGCAACAATAACTGGGCAGAACAAATTAAGCTTGACCACTGCTTAGCGAAGATGTGCAGTTTTTAATTACTTAGCATGAAAGTGATTGCTAGTGGCCTTCTGGATAGATCATATTTATTGAGCCATTCAACCTTTAGCATATCGAGCAGCTTTGCGAAACATAATGGGGAATGAATATCACCTTACAATTAAATAGTGTGTTCTATCCTAAAAGTTCCCATAGAATTTTACAGGCTTCACCAGGGAAATGAATAATCACCTGAAAGCAGAAAGAGAAATGGTGGACTCATCAAACCACGAAAAGTAGATGAGGGGAAGGTACAAAGTGAAGCAGCTATGTTTCCACATTTCCTGAAACTGTACCAGATGGCCCAATGCTTGCCTTTCATTAACTAGTGTGCTGGGATAGAGCTGTGTTAATTAAATCACTGAACTACCTCTAATTCTCCGTTATTCACTAATTCAGCCAATTTAGTTTTTTTTTTTTGTTTCATTCAATACAGCAAATTCTATTTAAGTCTTGTAAAGTTGAAAGGATCAATAATTAAACAAAATAGGTACATAGCGATATGCTCAGTTGTTCCGATATAACATCAGCAACAAAATACGAGTTTAAAGCACACGTTTGCTTACAAGGAAAGAATACTTTGCATTAAAAAGACAACGTGGAAGACAGTATTTGAGCACGTATATTATAGCACTTAGAGCACAACAAACACCCCCAGCACACTAACATAGACGTAGGCCGTTATCATTGATCTGTGCAGCTTTTCACTGGGGTAACCTCACAAACGGTTTGAATAGTTCAGAACCCGACTTTGTGCCCAGCTTCAGCCTTGCTAATTCTGCAACACAGCACTCCAAGCTGTAAAGGGCACTTCTCATCTCTGCTTACATTCCCTTTTACCACAGAGTGAAAATCTTGTCAGGAAAGTAGCTAGATTGCCAGGAGTTCTTGTTACCCTTTCCTCCCACGTGGTCTTCTGGGGGAAAACAGCCAGCTGAGCAAGCCAGAAAAAGCCACCAACTGCCCTAATTGTTCCCAGCAGGATGAGCAATTCAGTTTTATCTGAGTCTTTTCCTTCATTTCTCTTTCTGCTTGCAACAAGCAATCCTAGGAGTGCAGAACATGACTTATTAGGAGCTGTTCCCTTCACTCAGCCATAGACAGTCCTTTCTTTAGCTAACGTGCTGAAATTTGAGAGCCAGCAGAAAATATGAGCCCACAAAATAATCAAACTTGCTCTTGCTTTTTGCCATGCAAGGCCTCAGGCATCCTCTGGGCTCCTGCTGAGGAGGCACATCAGCTGTAGGACAACAAAGTCTCAGCCCAGCAGGTACACAGTGCCCTAGAGGGTAGAGTGAGGAGCGGGAAGCAGGGGAGGACTGCTCCTGCTCCAGGAGAGTTCAATCACAATGCTTGCTTAAAAACAAACAGAGCAGAGCTCCAGAGCCATGTTAAAGCACATAGTAGAACTCAAAAACAAGCAAACAAACTTCTAGTCAGAGATTTCAGCCCACTTCAACTCATCCAGTGAAATAATTACTGGGAATTTTTTGTCACTTGGTAATTACTTTTGCACTGTGAAGGAAATAGATATTACAAAAAAAAAAAAAAAAAAAAAAAAAAAAAAAGAAAACAGACAATTACTACTGACACTATAATCATATTCCAGCCTGTACCATTTTCCTTTCCCCTCTATGTGGGAATACATAACCCTAATATGTGTAAGACTGGCAAATAAATGAGTACAGACCAAAACAGATTGACCACCAGTACAAGGCATTCTTGTCTCTACTGTTGTTAAGACAAGTTGCCTATTTAGGAGCATACTTATCTAAAAACTGGACTTCACTGGAAACTGTTGAGACGATAGTGGAAACAGCACATGGGTTAATTACCAGCATTACACCAGAGAAGACAGGTCATTAGCAACACACAGTAACTACTTCCTTAGGTAACAGCTGCAGTGCAAGCATTCTAAAAAATCTGGCAAACAAGTCTCTGTCAAATACTCATGCCAAATGCTCCGCTATGTGTATGACAGGTGTAACTAATCTGTCCAGTTTTTAATCCCTTCCATATTTATTTTTATGATTCTTAATTGTGTAGTCTCTTGACACACTCACCTGTGAGTCATACCTGTGACAAAGAGTTGGACAAGTTCATTTACATTCTAATAATTAATTACTATTTAGCTGTTAAGAAACACTGATAATCTAGAAGATGCATTTGATAATGTTTTTCTGCATTTTTTTTTTTTTGTCTTGGAGCTTTTCTCAGAAGAAATAAAAAAATATACACATGAATAAGATACATTAGTGCCACTTTCTCGTTTTTCTTCTGAAGTATTTATGAAAGGAAACGAAAGAGTAAGCATCTAAACTGAATAAAGGGCTTTATTCCTTGGATGGTTTCCCAAGTGATTAAGGGATCTGACTTCTCAGAGAAACCTCCAAGACACAGAGCTTGCACATGCTCATGGACAGATGGACAGGCTAAGGCTACCAACTCTGTGGTGTACCCATTCTTTGCATTGAACAGTTTAGAAATGACTCAAAACTTAAATGCCAATTAAATCTTCAATCTCACCCGTGGTGCCTCTGCATGTCATACACCAGCCCGTCTCCCTCCATATGAGATCAGCTCCTGCAAGAGCATGATCCTGCCCTAAACAGCACCCAGCTATGATAAGAATGACTCAGACTCACTGGCAACAAAACTCACAAGTCTATGAAAGTTACATCCTGGCTGCACATCGTGCAGATAAAAATATTGACCAGCATCAGTTCCCAGAGTAGACACATATCTACTTTAACACACATTTCTGGGCAATGATGGAGTGAAATATACCATAAAAGCTTTTATATAAGTTTTAATGGAAAAATATGAATATTTGGCCAATTCTAGTCATAATAACTGGCATCCTAGGATTCTTTTCCCCTTCGTATGCAGTTAATTAAGCATCAGAATTTCTTCATCAGAAACTCTGTCTCTCAACATATCTTCCTTTACATTTGTAAAGGGGAGTTATTCGTATTGAGAAGAAATTTCCATCTTTCTACATGTTTCTTTCTGGTTTCTCAACAAATCACAGTACTGTATAAAACCATCATTGTTTTTTTGATACTTCTTCATTCCTTTGCTGAAAGGATTGCTTCACAAATGCATATAGGCAAACTAAGACCTTCAGCAGTCAAAATTCCATTCACAGTAGAATCCCTCACAGATAGATGTTGATATAATTGTGTTCATATTATATTTATGTATAGCTATATAAGCGTGCAAAACCAGCGAATCTCAATTGCAGACTGCATTCCAAACAAAATAACCAAAGAAAGAGTAATTTAAGCGTTCAATTATTTCATCAGCCCACTAGCAATGAGCCAGGAGTGTGCTCTTGTGGCCAAAAAAAGTCAGTGGTATCCTGGATGAAGATGAATGTGGCCAGCAGGGCAAAGAATATGGTCCTCCCTGTCTGCCCTGGTGATGCCACATCTGGAGCTCCGTGTCCAGCTCTGGGCTCCTTAGTTAAAAATGACAAGAATCTTCTGGAAAGTCCAGCAGAGGGTCAATTAACAGCATAGAGCATCTACCATACAGGGAAAGCCTGAGATACCTGGGGCCATTCAGCCTGATGAAGAGAATGCTGAGGGGGATCTTAAAAATGCATATAAATACATAAATGACAGGAGTCAGGTGGATGAAGCCAGACTCTTTTTGATGGTTCCCAGTGAAAGGACAAGGAGCAGTGGGCACAAACTGCAAAACAGGAATTTCATAGGAACATGACAAAGAACTTTTCTGTGAGGGTGACAGAGCAGTGTAACAACCTGCCCAGAGAGGTAGAGTCCCTTTCTCCGGAGGTAGTGCTGACTTGCTTAGATGCTATCCTATGCCATCTACTGTAGGGAACCCACTTTCTCAGCGGGTTGGACTCAATGATATGCAGAGGTCCCTTCTGATCCCTACAGTTCTGCGATTCTTGAATAACGAAACAAGACTGACTTGCACTGCATTCTGATTGGTTATTTTTTCTTTTTTTTTTCCTTGAACATCTCCCATGGAAAAATTACTAGCCAAGATGTGTGTCTCTCACTTGTAAAGATATCATGAAAGGAGGTGAAGTGTGTACAATTATACTTAACTATTGTTTGTGATATTCTGTGAAACTGAATTTTACTTCTATTAACTAAGGAGCTTAACAAGGTCACGCTTGTCAAGGCATTTTGCTCTCCTGAATACTGAACCGTAGGGTGTGTAACACCGCAAGGGAGGCACTAGATGGCTTTCAGAGATCCCTTCCAACTTAAAGAACTCTATGATTATGATTATAAACTTTTAATTCAATCTTTAAGGATTTCAGGAATAAGTCTGAAGGCAGTCAGTTTGTGTGTTGCTGGTTGTTTCTTTTTCATTTACTCTTGAGGGGTGAGAAAAAGACAACAATTACTTATCTTTTCCTATAGTTGTGGAATTGATGTTATAAAAAAACCTAAGTTATTAGCAAATAGGTGCACGTAGTAAAGTTTAACTCTCAAGGAAAAAATACCGTTCACTTTGCAAGGTACGAGGAATAAACAGAAGAAAAATACTTCAGAAATACAACGTCATACATTTGGCAAAACACATTGCATTTCTTATGGAAAATACAAGAAGGATGATGAAAATGTGAACAGAGAAGAAATTTCATTCTTGTCCATTTGCCCTCTGGATATGAGAAAAAATGATTTCTTTTTATTTGTTTCATTACCTTGAGGAATTATTGTATCAAACATGGTTTTCTCATAATGCCATAGTCTCCTTTGGCACTCTAGATGCCATAGCCAAAAATCACTAACATTACTGGATAAAACATGATAATTATATAGTTATATTTGCATTTACAGTCTTTAACACATTTGCATTTCTTTCATATTAGATCTCCTTAGGTGAAACAGTAACTGCCTCAAAAATCATTGCTTGACCTGTTAATTGTATTCCATCTTAAACTACCAATGCAAACTTCCTATCAGTCTAATTCTTCTTGAACTAGTTTTAAAATGGCTTTTGAAACTATCTCTAGTACTGAAAATGTAACTGTTCATTGACTCGTGTATTATCAGGAATCAGATTTGATTTACACAGAACTGAACAGAGAATTCTGCTCTTCCTTTAAAACATAGTTGAAAACAGTTTGGTACCTCAATTACCAATACTGCTCTTAGAGCAGAGATCACATTTTAACCACAACTGCGTATTTATTTCTTCTCTCTTCTTAATTCTAGATAAAGCTTTCCAACTTGCTCACCTGTAGTATACAGGTAAAGAAATTACAGGTAAAGAAATTACTTAACCATAATTTCAATCTCTGAAACTTCTAGTTTTTCAAGGTCCGTCAAGAAATAATGACTATATCTGCCTAAATCAGAACAGTGTCCACACTTCCTCAGCTTGACATTTTCTGCTTTGTGCCACGTCATTTCTGTAAGACATGATTATGCTTTCTGTAATTATCAGATAACTATAATATTTAAAACTTAGACATAGCCACCGTAGTCTGCAGATTACATCAAGAATTCCACAGACATGAAGCACCACAGCTGCTCAGACTCTCCATTCCACATTATTTTCAGAAGTGTAAGGGTTTAATTAAAAAACAACTTATTCTCGTCACTTTGGATTGTTATGCAACAATCTCACTTCTAATCTTTGACCCTATACACCCAAAATGTCACATGCTAAATTAGCTGTCTGCAGTACTGTTCTAATCAGATTATTTTAACAGACTTGCTATTGCCTCCTTTGCAGCCTCTTAAATAGATGCTTCATGGTTTCTGATTTTTGTGTTTAATGAAGCAATTCTGAATTAATTGCATTTGTTGATTGTCACACTGTGAATGATAAAAGTATTTGCCATGTCAGAGTAAATGTAATGTTTTTGACCCTTGCTAATAGGTACATATGCACGTAAAAGTCACCGATAGTCTAGAAGTAGTAAGTTAAATTTTAAAATCGTTTTTCCCCCATCCACAATACACTAAGCAGCAAGTAAAAATCCAAACCTACTGGTTGATAAACTATCATCACTATCTTACTTCATTTCCACACTTAAAATTCTTATCCATTAACTGTTTCATAACTTGAAATATTAAATGAACATCAATGTCCTTCTCTTATCTACGTTTATTTTTTTCTGAACATCAATACACACTGATTCAATCTGCAGACCAAGGAATAAACTGTCTACTTTGTAGCCCGCAATACCAGAGTTAAGACAAGTAATTCTGTTAAGAGGAAACAGGTAAACACACTAGGCTAAGATAACCATTATAAAAGGGAAATTTAGATAAACTTTAAATACAGAATTCTTTTCTAATGTAAGAAATAACGCAGATCATACCCTAGGACAAAACACTGTGATACATCTGAACTAGAATACCTTCCAGGAAGGACTTTTTTTCTTTGGGTAAATAGTGAGCTGAAAATGAAAAGGAACAGTGTTCCTCACTACCACGCATGAAACTACCATCAGTAGAAATCCTTATTTAGTCACTGGGGAAAAAGTTTCTACTGAACACAAAAACTCTAACAAAGTTGACTTTTCATAAATTCTTTATTCACTAAGCTTGTCAGAGTTGTTACTAAAATCTTCTTTCCCCGAGAGATTTTAAGTTCCCATAAATGGAACAGATTCCACATCTAGTAAAAACACCCACTGGGAGGAAAGAAAAAAAAAAACACACTAATTTAACAATTACTTTTCATCAAAAATCATCTTTTCTTCCTTATTTCTCTAGAGGATTAATGGTTTTTGTTTTCTTGTTTCGCAGAAAAAAATGAAATTAAGTTTTTAGAAGAAAATGAGATAATTCTGTGTTGAAGACGTTGTTCTGCAAACAATTAATTACAAAACTATGTAAAAACTAGGTGGGTGAGGGCCTATTAGGGAACTGTATTACTTCCAGAGAAAAGAATATGGCATTATGGATAATTGAAAATAGAATATCCACACCCGAAATTCTAACCTTTGTAAACTCTAGTGTTACAAAGAAACAGTTATTTTACCTCCCAGGTACCAATTAAGAAAACATATGCAATTATTTTCTGCCACATAGGTGGAAGCAAGCATGGAATTGCACTGCTAGTTGTCTGTAACTGATTTTGTTAACATAACTGTAGGATCACCTTGTTTGGATAAGACCTCTAAGAACTTCCGGTCCAATCATTCAGCAATAATTTTCACTAAACCATGTCCCTGTGTACAACATCTAGATGTTTCTCGAGCAACAAGCAACAAGTCCAGAAAAAAAAAAAGAAAAAACACCAAAAAACAAGTAGAAAAAACCAAAACGCCCCAAAACCAGACTACTGATGCAAGAGTTTTTAATCACAGTTTGTAAGAGCAGAGACAAAAAAGCAAGCTGCACAGTGAACAAAGCAGTCTGTCAGGCTGTAGTGCCCTGAGAGTGAACATAATGCTAGATGTTTTATCAACTCAAATTAAAACAGCTCCCACCTTTCTTACATTAGTTGGTTCATGATTGAACTTTAATAAACTCACAGACTCTCTTCACAAGTTTCCATCCCATTTTTAAGCTTTATCTTTTTATTTAAAACTTTCTTTGTTAACCAAATTTCTCAGAAATTCAGCACAATAACAGGGTTTTATTGACATTCAGTACTTTTTCCCATTTCAATGCATTTCAAGCCAGCATATGCATAACTCTGTGCTCAAAACGTTTTCTTACTGCTTTCATCATATTTCTCCTCAGTCTCTTCAACTAGCTTACATATAAATATATCTACTTTTACAGCTAACTCAAGAAAAAGTCGTACTGTTTAGATGTCCTTTAAGACAACAGTAGCTATTTTGAAAACATCAAAAAAAGAAAATAAAAAGAGAGACCAATGGAAAGCAGGCATTTAAAATAATCCACACACTAAAATTACTCATTTCTTGTCAGTAAATTTAGACAGCCAGAGAGATCTTTTACGTAAACTCCTACAGCTAGTTTAGGTGAATCCCCTAGCTTCTGTGTTTTCAACTTCAGATTCATCTGCTGTGAGCAAAAAATAAAATAATATATGTATAAATTCGCAGTAAAGCACAAAGTCAAGAATTAAACAACTGGAAAATTGAAGTATAGGTAGTCAAAACAGAGAAAGTAAAGGAAATTAGCTTCCACCTTAACTCCAGAAAAGCCATCTGTTTATTCAGCCTGGTCATTATTAGTGAAATGACTGATAAAGGCTTTGCAAAATAGTCTTCTGAAAAATGATGCACTGATAACAGTAAGCATACTGAAAATTCTATTTCAGTCTTCATAGATGTATTGCACTACTGCTACTTTTTCCATTCAGAACTTCCAATTCATTCATATCACTGTTGATGCAACCCGCCAGCACGATCACAAAAAGTCTTTAAATTGAACTCTATGTAGAAGAATTTATTCAGTGTATAGACCAGGTAACATTACCTGCTATTTAGAATAAAAGCATACCGTAAACTACACAGGCTGCATTTCTACTAACAGTATTCATCACTGTAACAGAATTTCTCAAGCGTTTCAAGGACTGAGGGAGTACAGAAGTCTTGGAACTGTTCCCATCATCCCTGACTTAAAACATTCAGCATTCTGTTTGTTGTCAGATTAAATTTAGATTTATGAGACCGTAACATATTTATTCTGGACATTTAAAATTGTTACTGTTACTTTCAGCAGGCAAGAAAACCAAGCTTGCTTGGAGGTCCAGGGTTTTAACTGTCCTTACTTCCATACGATAACGGGAGATTACTCTTTTAAAAGAAGATGGGCTAGTGAAATTAAAGTCCCAAGCCATTAATTCTCAAGTCTCTAAAAGTGAGTTACTGTGGGATACATAGCTACAGTAGATACAAATCAAGAACCTTCATACAGCCTTGGATTATTTTAAGACAGAGATAATTAAAACAACATTGCCACATCCACTGGAAAAAATATATATGTAGAAGGTCAATAACCTTTAAAATTAGATAAGATGGACACCATTTGATTATGAATTAATGGTAAAGTTCCCTAACCATGAGTGCCGATTTTTGGAGTTCAGAGTATCAAGACATAACTTTCCTATGGCTTTATGATGGAAAAAAAATATGCACTTCTCCTTCTTGATCTGTGTAATCATTATTTTTTTTAAAGCATCATGCTTGTACTTGAGAGAAAACAAAACCTCATTTCCTGAAGGTGGTATTTATTGTCAGTAATCAGCAAGAACTGCTGTTTCAAAGACTAGCAATTGAAACTATGCTGAAATAAACAAAACAGCTCTAATACAAAAGAAAAAGTTTAAAATAGCTTTTCCTCTAATTTTGTACCAATGCAAGCTTTACATTGGTATGAGTTTGTAGTCATTACATCAGGGAACATATTCACTTCATCTGCACTCTGCAATTACGCACCAAACAACTAAGGAAAATACATAACAAGTCAGGTAAATTGAGAAAAATCCTAATAACAAAAGTAAAACAATCTCAAATATTACAGCATCTGTAAAATAAAATAAAAAGTACTTTTCACACTAAAAAGATAAGCAATGACAGCGTTCTATTCTCAATCTATTGTAGCTGATAAAGGATCTGAAAGTGCATTACCACGGAGCAATCAGTTGACTGCACCCAGTATTACGAAAGTGAGTTAATAGGAAACATATACTAGAGTCTGAAATACAATAATTTTGAAATAATGGTCAGAGGACATCAGAGCATATGTTTAGTTGTGCTTGTTCACCTTGATTCTGTATTTGTTCCCTCAATTTTATTTGACTTTCCTATTAAAAGAAAGTCACTGGAGGCTGTTATTTTTATCCCCCAACTCAGTAATGGCTGCAGGATCTGGTATGCTGACAATGTGAAGAACCACTTTATGAGGTAGTATAACTTGCACATTTCTGCATTTTTGTCTTTCGGCTGTAACTGCCATGTAGGGAATTTTATATGCATAAAAACATTTATGTGCTAGTTCTCTCTCTAATGAAGTTCATGTCATCTTGTTTGTAAGATAACTGTTAAGGTGAAAACTTGCTGGTATTAGTTCATTTTTCCTCCACTAGAATCACTTGCAAACTTCATTATGATGATAGTTCTCCTTCACATTAGCAGTGGATTGTTTTAATAGCCCTGTTATAATTCTGCATTGCCTATTTAACTCTTTTAGTACTTCCTCAATATTAAAGTAAGAAAAAAAAAAAAAAAAAAGGTTCTGCACTGCCATCATTCTGTCTATCCCAAAATAGCTACCACTCAAATGTCATCAGTCCAGAGACAGATTTAGTAGCTTCAGCTAAAAGTATCAAATTCCCAAACATCAGTTTCTTGGATTTAACAAGTTCTTTAGAATGAAATATAAACATTTTGGTTCCAAAGATGGATCTTAAGTATTGCATATACATTAAGGACTATTCAATTATTAATTTAAAAAAAAAAGTCAGAAAGAAAAATAAATAGAAATACAAATTCTAAAATGAAACTTTATTCACCTGCACCACCGCACACAATAGAAGCTTAGAATCACCACGTTGGAAATGACCTACAAGATCATCCAGTCCAACAGTCTCCTCATCACCATTGCCACCACAAGCACTAAACCATATCATGCAGCAAGTCATCCAGACGCCTCTTCAACACTGCCAGGGACAGTGACTCCACCACCTCCCTGTGCAGCCATTCCAGTGCCTGACCACTCTCTGAAAGAAAAAGTTCTTCCTTATGTCCAATCTAAACCTCCTCTGATAAAACTTGCGGCCGTTACCCTGTGCCCTGCTCATTGCCCGGGAGAAGAGGTCAAATCCCTCTTCACCACAACCTCCCTTCAGGAAGTTGTAGAGTGCAATGAGGTCTCCCCTGAGCCTCCTCTTCTTCAGACTGAACAATCTCAGCTCCCTCAGCCGCTCCTCATAAGACTTGTGCTCCAGACCCATCACCACTTCCACTGCCCTTCTCTGGACACACTCCAGGACCTCAACATCTTTTCTGTAGTGAGGAGCCCAAAACTGAACACAGTACTTGAGGTGCGGCCTCACCAGTGCTGAATAGAGAGGGATGATCATCTCCCCGATCCTGCTAGCCACACTATTTCTAATGCAGGCCAGGATACCGCTGGTCTTCTTGGATACCTGGGGACATTGTTGGCTCGTGTTTTTGCTCATGATTTACATTAGGAAATATGTCCAATGGCCTCTTATGTTAAGACCCAACTAGAGCAAGCTGTGAGAACTCTCACAGTATAGTGAGAAGTACAGTGCTTCAGGATTAATAAGCTGTATGAGGTACTTCATGCATAAGGAAGTGGGAATCTGAAGAAGACCCCAAAGGAATTCTCATGCTGTCATTTTTAAAAATAAAAGTCTAATTCATGCTAATATTGGACATATACACCCCCTGCTCCCCACAATATTGACACAACATTTCTGTCCTGTGCTTGTCATATTTCTGTCATATGTTAATGTAAACAATTTGCAAAACTAATTCATTGGTCAAAGAAAAGTACGACAGAATACATTTTATTTATTCGTAAAATAACACTTAAAAATAAATATGAAATTAAAAGAACACTTACATGTTAAAGCATATCCTTGAGACACCAACCTAGAGAGTCAGAGGTAAGTCAACTAACGAAGTATTTTATAACATGCATACGCACAGGAAAAATAATTAACTATGAAAATTGATAATGTGTTTTAACAAACAGCTCTGTTCCCAACTTCAGATAAATCTCTACCTGTAACTAGTGGAAAACAACTGAGTATCAATGAAATCAGTAGCGCTGCCATGCCTTCCTGCTCCCCAAGATGCATCTTTCTTTCGCCATTACAATAGAAGTCATTCAGTTCTCTAATTTATTTTCAGTGTAATTCCTTTCTTACCCTTTGTTCTCACTGCACTTAACAAGAATCATTTTAAGAGCTTGTTTAACAACTGAACCCACAGTCACCAATATTTATTAATGTAACCAGAGTAGTCTTATTTTGTCTGATCAATAACAGTTTGAAACAATTAGGATTCAATGAACCACACAGCAACACGTATCTTGCTGACTGCTTTGCTTTTTTTTTTTTTGCATGCCTTTCAGATCATGCTTAAAGCATTTCAAATGTATACTTAACATAGATACTCCATCAGACTTGAGGTCAGTGATGCTGCAGAGCACAAAACAAATGTCACGCCTCAAAGTACTTAGTTGTATGTATAAGTCTAACACATCATTTAGACTAAAAGGTATGCTTCACATCAGCCACTTTACTGAGCAGCAGCCTTCAAGAAAAGGCGTCTTGTTGGTTGAAAGCTTATAATGTGGTACTTATTGTTGCAGTCATCTCCTGCATCAGTGGAGTTTATCCTAAAGATATAAACCATTCTTCAAAACACCACTATTCAGATTATAAATGCTATATTAAAGTAAAGCAGCAGGAACAGCATCCTACATTAACAAAAGACTTCTCTTTTTCCTGAAGCATCACACTAGCTGTGCAACTTCCTCGCTACATAACAGATTCAACTTAAAAACAGGAAGTATGCTGCTTCTTATAAGCATAGTTGATTGTCATCTGAAGCTCAAACTGGGAATATTTCATGCCCTGTAATAGCCCTTAAGTAACTACTGTATTTAAATAAAAATACAATATGTTATCAGTTTCTGTCGCTGAGTTCCTTTTCTAACTCGTCACTAAAAGAGAAAAAACAAGCTCTTTGGAAATGACAGCAATGGGAACAGAAGGAATTAGAGTATTAGATTAGGAATTAGAGCTATTAGAGTAATACTTCGCTAAGTGATGTCCTTGCTACTTATCATCTCATTACTTCGTTGTATAACCACAGCTTTAATAAGATATGACAAAAGCATTTAAGTATTGATACCATTTCAAGATGAAACAATTCTTACATCTTATTTTGATCTCCCAGAAACTCTTGATAGTGAAAATAAACTTGAATCATCTTTGCATTTGTAACTACCATAGGATTTAAGAAACAAGAGAAACAAATAAGTAAAATCCAGTTTAAAAAGGGCAAAACAGAGCACTACTAGAGAGGACAAGAGTAATATGGCAATTTTATTTTTTTTAGTATGCCTTAAAATGTGAAGTTCTTAAACTCAGCAGCTCCGCAGTGCAAACAGTCACTGTTAGTTGAGCTACATGGCTATTTGACAGATTCGACATACACTACTGGTCAGTAAGACTCCCTTTTTTTTTTTTTTTTTTTTCTTTCTTGCTGTACAAGTATGACTCCATAGTCACTGGGGAAGAAGGTGGTATGCATGGGATAAACATCGCTTAAGTATTTGAGACTCACACAAAAAAAATTCAGGGATCTAATTAGAAAAGAAATGGGAGGAAGGAATGAAGACATGTTATGAATCTGCCATTCATTTTATGACTTCTTAGTTACAACTACATAAGACCTGGACATATATATACATATCTATATCTATCTATCTATCTATCTATATATATATATAATTACATTATATGTAACACACATTGATACAAGAAATAAATTATGTATTAATACGCCATCAAGACGGAAAGTTTTAGTTAAATTTTATAGTCTAATTTGCTGCATAACAAGAACAGAGCTTACCCCCAGCATTCATTCTACTATCTCTTTCTACTAGTACCCCCACCTTCAAGAATATGACAAAAGTCATTGGAGCTTACCACGGTTTTGTGCTATTTAAATTTTGACATTATAAATGTAATATACCAGCACGTATCTAACATCAGAGTAGCTGTGTGTAGTGTTACTAAAAATGCTGCTGGGGGGGAGGGGGAACAAAGGAAAACTTCTTTGTAAGCTCAACTGAATGAAAATAAAATGCAAGAAGGCAAAAATGCAGCAATGCTCACTAATTCCAGACTGAGAATTGCAGCTATTGTTCAACTGTGTAACAATCAAATGGAGCTTAAGATGTAGTCCAAATTCATAAAACAAAATCAAAGAATTAATAAATTAGGTAAAAAAATCATAAAAATCAAGACATTAGAAGCATCATTTCTAAATGGCCTGTCTTCTTCATCCAGCTCCTGCCCACCTTCTGGACAGGTTGTTGGTACATTAGGTTCTATTCTCTCATTTCAAGGTCAGATACTTTTTAGTTTTCTTCCCCAATCGATCTCAAAGCTCTAGGTTTATTTCACAGATGCTATTACTGTTTGAAAATAAATAAACTGCTTATGAAAAAGAGATAGCTGATAACACTGGAAACCAAGTCTTCCAGTCGTAGGATGGAGAGACTGAGCAATAGTTGTATTACTGCCTGTGCAACTTTATTTCCAGGCCCATTCAGGGTAAAAAAATTGTTTTCTATCTGTTATCTGGGCTATTTTGGGATTCTACAGGAGTAACTTTTAATTCCAGAAGATACACCAAAAGAGCAGTCCTACAGCAACTCTAAATATACCAGTACATATATATATTTTTCAAATTCTTCAATTTTTTTCCTAAAATTCTCACTAAGATATCAAGTCATAGTCAATACCCTTTTTTAAAAAAAAACAAAAACAAAACAACAGCTGTTCTGGTACCAACTCCCTTTCCACAGAAGATTTAACACTTAATTACTGGCATCTCTTCTTTTTATTAATCTAAACTGACTGCTAGGATTATAGGTCGAAGTTTCCTACGTTTCTGTCCTAATATATTATTATTCCTCTTAGATTATATTAAACCTAGCTGTTATTATTAAGCAGCCACAGTCATGACCTTCCATTTAACTGATTCCACATCCTTCTCCTGTTAAGAGCTGAGAAACCCAACCAATAGTTCCTAAAACAAAAAGGATTTATATCTTGTCTCTCAAGTCTTTTACTCCAGGACCTCTATCTTCAAAATAGCGAGCAAACCTGAAGAACTAACACTAAGTACCTACTACTGTAGGCCTTTGCCTTCCACAAGTGCTCTCCTACGGTTTCACGCTTCTACCTCTTCTATGTCCTCTACCTCTTCTATCTCTTCTATGTCCTCTTCTATATTTGCAGGTGTCAGTTCTGAGGTCACATCACAATCTTTCAACTTCCAAAAAAAATAAGGCTTGATCCAGACTGCCCTTATGACGAGATACAACAGTCTTCTCGCCTTCATTATTTGTGGCTGCCACATGATAGCTGTGCACAGCAAAATGGCCCATCTCCAAATGATTAGTATAAAAATTTATGATTGTTTCTTCTCAGCAAAGCTACTTAGAACAGTTTTGGGCTTTTGAAACAAGATACTTGAAACAACACACTGGTGCTATTTTTATTTCTTCTATCAATCTAATTTATGACAGCACATAGTGTAAAAGAACAAAGCCAGTGGACACAGATAGTCCACTTGTGGTTTCTTTAGTAACTCAAGAATCAAGGTTGGATTAACAAAGTTGATCATTGGCCGTGCGGATGCAAACGAGCAAGCTGCAGCCAGGATGCTCTGGGTACAAAAATATAGCTACAATGCTGTTTGAAACCTATCATTTCCTAAAGCAAAGTATCGTGTTGCAAAGAAAAACAGTTGATAAAGGAAATCAAGGCAATTAACGTGAGTAACATAGCTATATTTGATACTGAAAGACTGCTTTCACACATGGTGACGACTTATTGAAGGGCACAGCCTTAATGAGGTTGAGCTCAAAGCAAACAGTGACTTAAAATAAAAACAAAAATAGGAAGAAAGTGTTCACCAGACCTTGATAGGCAGATGTTAATTAGACAAGTGATCTGCAAGTTTCCTCATTTGGAAATACTGTATAAGATATTACAACAGGAGTAGAAATACCACAAATACTGCAGTTGCTCAGAAACTGCAGATATCATTAGGTCTATATGGAGGCAAGAAAGCTCTTACCGCAGCACCTTAAAACTGAACGAAAATTAGGACAAGAGGTGGTACAACTCTGAAACTTATCACGTTAAAAGGCAATCTTTATCCAGAAGCCAGTTGAACAAATAGGTAAAAGAAATCCATCCAGGCTGTTAATAAATGCTTTTTCTGTTTTTTTGTTTTGTTTTGGTTTGTTTTTTTTTGTTTGTTTTTTGTTTTGTTTTGGGGTTCTATTGTTGTTTTAAGTTTTTTTTTTCTTGGTTGTTCGTTTTTATCTTTCAATAGCACTGCCAGAATCAGAATTGTTCCTATCAGTGCAGTCATGCATGATGATGAAAGCACAGTCTGAAAGAAATGAAAGCAAGCCAACCATATCACCTGCAATCCAAAGGAATTTTTAAACCCACTCTTTGCATGCAAGAAATCTGAAAGGTTGCCACAACCAGAAAAAGTGCAACTACTCAGTGAAATAGCTGCAGCTGTGATCACAGCAGCCACACTCACTAAAGCCAGGAGAGAAACAGTAATTCAAAAATTAGGACAGAGAAGTCACAGTATACTACCATTATTGAACAAGAACCTTACTAATGACAACTCCAAACCTTTATTACTTTCTTATTTACTTTAAATAGCAATTAATGGATCAGCACTTTGGTCAGGTACCACCAGGTATATTCTGCAGGCCACTGCTCTTTGATCACTGTTTTAGGGGTGTATTGATCTGTGGCTCTGGTAGCCAGATCTGACTTCGAAAAACCTTTTTAATAATTATAATGACAATGAAATTCAGCTTCATTTACTTCATCCCATATAATTCTTTGCTACTGTGAACAGCCAAAGCCATGACAATACTCTTGTTCAGTAGTCAAGCAAAAGCATTGAGTCATGTTCTAACAAACCTATTAAGAAAGGAAAATTAGTAAGATCACATCTCAGTACCATCATACTCACTCTTTTTGCACAGCTATGCAATACATACATATCAGCTTTGGCATTCCTATGTTAATAAGGAAGCTTCAAGCTTAACCTGGATACCCTCATCTCTGTTCACATCTGCAGTGCTGCTCTTCTTTCCCACTGTTTTCCATTAAAGGATGCCAAGAAGGCAGCATTTAAGTCTTTTGTCTTCTCTTCTGCAAATCCTGCACTGTTATCAGTTCCTGAGCAGAAAGAGTTTCCTGCCAGGCACCGTGCCCAAAGCCTTGGCAGTCAGAAAGGTTTTAATTCATACCAGGGCAGATTAGAGCATTTTGCATAGAACGGAAAGGAGACCAGTCACAAGAGCCAGCAACTTAAGAAATTTAGCAGAACTTACTCAAGTAAATCTCAAACTGTCATTTTGAATAATTTTTCCTATCAGCTTTCTTGCTCAACATAAAACACCTACTTTTCCTTTCTAGAACTCTCAGAGAAACACAGCCAACATTCAACTATCAAACTATTTATTAATTAAGGAAAATATCTCCAAGGCTTATTGACAGGCCAGTCATCTCCTCATACAAGCCTCAAACAGCCCAAGCAAGGTTTGGATGCCAGACCACGTTGTCATTTTTTACGCACTCAGCTCAGCCCTGATAGACCTGTGTCAGCTTTTGTGCTCTCACAGTGCACAGCATTGTAATTGCTAACCCACGAAAGGAATAAGCTGCCATAGCACTTAACGCCCCACCCCTTCAAATTAAAACCCTCAAGCTGTGCAGTAGTGTGCCACCTCTGATAATTCAACCATAATTTACACCAAATCTGAATTAGCATGTACCATGAAATATGCATTTGGCTGAGGTTTAATGGCTTTCTGAAAAAAAAAAATAAACATACAATGTGGATTCAGACTAAAATGGTGTAAATAGAAGTTAATGAATATTGTAACTTGAGTTATTAGAACTTTCTGCTTCAAAAAATTTAATCTAATATTCCCATTTTTAGCATCGCCAACAGCAGTGGGGCATGCAGTTCAATAGTTCAAAGTTACCAGCTTTATAATTGCTTTCCACAAACCTTAAAAAGGCATTTACTTTTCAGGATATAACCAAATGGAATTAATTACCTACAGTCACTTCAGATGCAGTGAAAAAGTTATTATTGTGCACTAGGGCTACCTAAATGCATTTTCCCTTGAGAAACACGAGGAAGAACTAGATTACAAGGTAAAGAAATGAGAGAATTCTAAGATCAAAGAAGTAGAAAGTGTTGGACATACCCAGTTCAAACAGTACTTTTGAACAAAAAAAGATGAAAATTTTCATTGACATCACAGTTTTTCTTTGAAATACAGCATTATAAATACTGACATACTATTTTCTATGCTCTGTGTACTGAACAGAATTTGCCAAGTAGGATTCTGCTACCTACTACCCTTGTGTTACTTCAAGCAGCTCAACTGGGCCAAAGGATTTACTTGCATCCTGTCTTCAGGTTAGCTGATATTCTATCAACAAGTTTACTTAAATACCACTGGTTAATACTGAATGCATATAACATATCATAAACAGAAGGAATTATTTTTCTCTCCTACTTCAAGTTGTCTTGTTGATGGCACCATCATTTTTACCATTACACTGGCTGTTGCAGGAATACCTGAGTGGCTGTTGGTAGGCAGGATGCATTATTTGCTGAGCAAATACAACAACAGTTTATTTTCCATTAGCAGGAAGATGCAACTGAAATAACTTCAAATATTATTCCTTGTAGAAGTGAAAAGCAATAATAATTAAGGCAACAAGTCCAAGCATTACTGTTCTAAAAATCACATCTTAATCACCAGTATTTTATGAGAAAACTCAACTTCCTTAAAATCTAAACACAACCTGGTTCTCACCAGAGAGATATGCAGTCTCACCTATCAATATGGATCCATTTAATAATGAAAAATTCCTTCTCAATATTTAGAAAAGATATGAAAAAAAATTAACAGATAAATTTGGTGTTCACTGGAGATGAAGCATCAATTTAACTGAGTTTTGAGTTCACCAAGCTGAATGCTTTCACACCAGGGAATGGCCTCAGTACTGTGTTCAAAGAAACAAGGAACTATTTCTCTACAAAAGTACAGCATATGATAAATCAATCACTCAGAACAAGTGCAAAGAGTGAATGAGAACATGAGCATCTGTGACAAAGCTGTAAATTGCCAGTTGCAGATTTACACATCCAATTCTGTACTGAACAACAGTCTCGAACCAAAGACTGTCATTTTTAAACATAGTTTTTCAGGCTGGATTACTCACTCTTTCATAGATTAAATAATCAGGGAAATGGTTCTAACTCAAATGGGTAGAAGCAGATCAACACAAATTACTCATGCATGATCACTCCAAGCTATTTTTAAGGCCTTGCTCCAGACAAAGTACTCTGGTCTCCTGATTTTAAAGGCTCAGAGATTTATGGAATTCCTGGTTGATAGAAAGAGGTAAAATTAAAATATCTCCCTTGATCTAATATTGCTATGCATGCCATAGTTCTTACTTCACTCTCAGCTACATCAACAGAAAAAATACCATTTATAAAAAGAAAACCTCGTCATTTTTGCTGAGGCCATTACTGAGATAATTGCCTCATAGTTCTGTGTTCAAGTGCTCAAATGATCAATACCTCTGTGAGCTCTTCGGAAAGAGGAGAAATAGTTTCAAAAGGATGATAGGTCTTTCTTTCCTCGATCTGCCATGAAAAAGTAAATTGAAGGATTCCAGAAATTTATCAAACTTTTGAGTAAAATAGAGGTTAGAGATTGACTTTTCAATTAAGTATCGAAACTTTACGCATGTGCAAGGAAACAAAAATTAACCTGAAAATATTTCTCAGTATAAAGATAAGAGAAGCTTGTATTGACAATAGGGATTAGAGACGGAGGGGAAAAAAAATTTCCTTAGAAATTATCCTTGAGCAGAAGCTTAGGTTTTTAAAAGTTACCTATAAGTTTTGGAAGAAAAATAATACTCAAAATTCCTAAGAGTGTCTTGGAAGGCTCATCAGTACAGGCTGGACTTAAAACATTGCTAACAATTCCTGAGAAATTGCACGCAGTGAAATGTTCAACAATTCTTCCTTTCCCTTCAGACCACTCTGCATCATGAAAAGAGAACACGTACACACACATTTCCATTAAGAGGTCTGGGATCCGGTGACTGTCTCACTGGTCTGTGAAAACCTCTTTCTGTTTGGATACACTTCTGACATCAGCAGGTGATAGCTTGCCTGAATGCACGGGAACCCAAAGCACTCTGATACAAGCATGGAATTTAATTACAAGTTCGATATTCACTCAGTACTCACTTAGGATGTCAAAGCCTTGCAGGGGGAGACTTTTCATTTCACATGTACCAGTGCAAAACTGAAGTATCCACAATAATTTTTCCCAGTTGTTTCTAAATTGCACTGATGTAACTGACAGCAAGTTTAGCTCAATACTTCTGAGAAAATGCACTTGAGATAATTAAGGCCAATGCACACAGTTCTGTCATAGAAATAGGAAGAGTTTTTTCAGGACCAAAGTATGTGTATCCATCATACTCAGAAAAATAGACCTTGAACTAAACAATTATTTTAAAATAATTCAGTAGCTTGAGGAAAAAATGAAAAAAAAAAAAAAAAAAAAAAAAGAAAAAAGAAAAAAAACAACCACAAAACAAACCCATACTTGATAAAAAGAAAGCCTTTTAATACACAAAAAAATACTTCTATTTCCTTCTCAATACAAACCTTAAAGTAAGTCTAAATGACTGTTAAAATATAAATTACTATTTGGTATGTTAAAACATTACTCCAATGCAGTGAGGTACAAAGAAAAAGATGATGAAAGATAGATTGAAACTACCAGATTGAACTGTATCACCTGAACTAGAGCTGTGGGCTGCCCAAACTGCGCAGCTGATCCTATTTCAGAGGATTTGTACAGAAAAATGCTGCTAAGTCTGGAAAATTCAAGTGCAAAAGAGACAGAAAGGCAGGGAATTTCAGAACCTCTGGGTTCTGAAGGGACTGGACTGTAGAGCAAACATCTACATGGGTTCCTCCATCATTGCAGCTGGATTAACTTTAGAGGAAAAAAATGTCCCTTCTATCACGTAGTACTCTATCAGTGTCATTAAAGCCAGAGGCTAAGCTTCCCAGGGGAGAGAGCACTGAAGTGAATAGACTAGAAAGGAATGTAATCCCAATTAAGCTCCTTGGACCTCATGTACAGTCACAACAGCAGCTCTTAATAACAGATCTGTTAATGCATACTAAAACACAGTAAGTGTGCTCTAATATCCCAAGCAACATTCCTGGATGTAGAAATTATGAGGATACAGACATCTAACATGGGTCAGGTGATGCGTGCTCTCCTCAGCATTTTACTGTCCTGTAATGCTGGGTTAGATGAACAGCATTGATCTAACAGAGCATTTATTCTATTCTCATGGCCTCGTGCTTTTTCCATATAACAAGAAATCACATTTGAGAGTTTTCTTCTATTCATTTTGCATGTATGTGAATTAAAATGCAAGCAATATCCACTCCCCTTTTACTTGAAGAAAGAGACAAGAATGCTGTTTTTTTGCTTTTGTTTGTTTGTTTGTTTTCACATTATTCACCATTTTATGTATTTTCATACACTATATTCAGCATCTTATGACAGAGTTCCCATTTATATCCTTTGAATTCCTCAATATATGTACATTTTTTATAGTGGGCAATTAGTACTGTCTGCTCTTCCAGATGGCTTTGCATAAGAGACATTAGGAAAGCAATTGTTGCTACATTGTGGCTTTCCAAACTTGCAAGTCCTCCTTGTGTCCTGAGAAGAGATTTCCACTGAGCTATCTACTGGGAAGTCCAGACAGGCTTCCTAAGTCTTCATCATTTAAGCTGTATGATGTAAGTGTTCCCCTCCACTGCTTCACCTTGCATTTACAGATACTGATTACTTCCCACATCTCTCTCTTAAAAACCTCATAATCATGTGTAACAAACAACCACAGTCCCCTTCATGACTTCATCTTAACTGCAGCTTCCTCTTTCAACTCTGTGAGTAAATACTGAATTTAATGCAGAAGTCCAAGGAATTTTATCTGTTCTCTTCCTTACATTTGGTTCCTTTTTCCATATTCTCCTACACAAAGTCATAATGGATGGTTCATTTTTCTGTCTGCTTTTCCACTCATCAAACAACGAAAATATTTAAAATATTTTTTGAAAAGTTTTCTGACTTTTTTCTCGCTGTTTTTAAAACATTTGACTCAGCTATCCTTTCTGATAGCCACAAGTCATGATGGGTTCTGATTAAATTATCTGTGATCTCATCACCTCTATGCAATTTGCAGATAATTGTATTTCTCAGCCTTTCAGCTTAAGCAGTCTATTTGGCTGTCTACATGCTAAACTTAGGCTATCGGTGTATACAAAGCCAAATATCTTTCATCCTTTAGTGAATGATGACCTTTATGTTCAGTACAGATATAGAGTGGCATGCCAAGGAAAAAAATATCTAGAATTCCATTTATCTTACCTGAAATTTGTTTTAAAATTTAATTCAGTCAGATCAGCAAGAAATCGGAATTTGGGTTCAAAGAGAAACATTTACAATCCCAGCAAATTTACATAAGGATTGCCTGTTCCCACCATTTCTTTAAGAAATACGTATTTTCAAAACTATGTTTTAAGAATTGGTTTGGAACATCATTCTCACATCTCACATATAATTTAGGTGGAACGAAACGTGACATCAGTGACACTGCTGGTCATGTGAAATGACTATAAAGAGGCAGCATGAGGAAAAACAAAAAACACAAACTGAATTTGGAGATGCATTTTAGGAGTGAATTCAAATTCCTTAAAGAAATGCTCATGGTCAGAGAATTTCTGCTTTGTGTTAGATGCTACCCAAGCACAAAAGGATCAGTGCCAATACTCACGCTGGAAGAAGGTGCCTCTAGTAACAAGCTGGCAGCTAGAACACTTTAAACTATGCACTTTGATCTATATTAAGTTTTGAAACCGTATTTTATTTTGCTTCTACTGAGAAAAATAAAATAAAAATCTAATATATTAATGACCATTTGGGAAGACATATTTCCGCTGCTGATGTTCCCATCTCAGGCATATAGGTAACTCTTTGTACTGCCCATTTTAATTAGACCAAGTGTTAGTCATCACTGCAACCCTACAACACAACTTATAAATACAAAGTGGTTGTTGTATAGTTGTTCCTTAGAAGCAAAGAACAACAAAAGAAAAGAACCTCTCTGATGCATGCTTTAAGATGGAGTAAACTTAAAAATAAATGGTAGATGACAAATCAACCTTATTTTTTTAAAAAAAAATAAGGTACCTATGAACTGTCTTCACATGAAATTTATAACAAATTCTTGAAGTCTGTCAACTTTAATCACTACTAAAAAAATCACATTAGACTGGATTATTCCATAAACTCTACTTTACAGTACTTTGAGGAAATCCACATACCAATCAGAGAAATAAAATACTGCTTGAATTCCTAAGCAAAGTGCACCAGCAGCCTATGCTAACATCATACAGCCTCTTTCTTCGTGAAGATATTAAATTTGTAGTATGGAATTACTCTACAAATTCAGTTGATATGGGCAACTGATCCCTTTTGTTCTTTTCACAAACTTTGAACCATACTTTTAGTCCTAACTTCTAGATTCATACTGACGCTTTTTCACAAGTAAGCTAGGAAACTTGCAAAATACTCAAAAGAAAAAAGGAACAAAACGCTGCACGTTTGATACGCTGACACAGAACTTCATAACAAGCTCTATGGATATACCCCAAAATTTCTGCGGGCCTCATAAAACAAAGCAATACTGAAGTTTAGGCAACATTTAACAAGGATGAAGATCTTACAGAACAAGCATTAGTGCTTCACTCCCCACGAAAATGAATGTATGAACCCGTTAACCTCATGACTTGTAAAACACTGTTCAAAACCCAGAAAAATGCTAAAGGTCTGCAAGAGACAGGAGAAAAGAAATTAATACAGATCTTACCACGTAAGCAATACCTTAAGACCACTTTTTAATGTTTAACTCAGATCCATGACACATTCCTCATTGCATCTCATTGTGCAGTGCAGGTATGCTCTAGAGTAGATCCTCAAGTTCCATTCAAGACCAAATAGATCAAAGCAATGAGTTCCCTCCACTGGCAACTGAACATAGGAGGATGTACGATGCTGCTATCATCTGTATGACCATAAGGAAGCTGGCAAATATCACATTTGGACCTGGGAGTCAGAGTGCATAAGACATGCCTGACAAATAGAGCCAGTGTGTGGCCTCATACTGCAGCACAGCAAATTCAAGTTGCCCAAGAGACTTCAGTTGTGTGGACTTAGGACAATAGAAGGATACAAACTGTGAACACCACAGAAGTTTAACATTTATTGATTCTGAAGTTAGATTAAATAAATGCTTTCATTCAAAGTAAGTGAAATAAAGTGAAAAATAAGAGCCAAAATGGAGAGGCCGCCTGCCAGAGTTCACTATTAAAAAAACAACACACAACTGTGTTGCAGAATGAATTGCTTGTCCTTAGGAGATGAAGGTTTTATTAATGTGTTAGCTACAAATACGCTTGTTATTCATCTATTTGATTAAATATATATATGCTTTCTGGAAAAAAAAAAAAAAAAGGAAAAAAACAGAACAGAAGTAGGACTTGCCATCATTCAAGTTAAGAGAAAATGGTGAGGAATACATTTTTGCTAGTCACTCTAAGAATAGCAGCTCATAATCTACCCTCAATGCTGGATATTTTAATGGTCTGCAGAATATATCCAAGTACATAGAACAGAAGCCTCAAAGGAAATGAAATTCTCAGGGAGAAATATGATCTAATTAGAGAGACTACAAACATTTCAGAAAGGGGAAAGAATATTTAATTTTGTCAGTAACATCTGCAAAATGCCTGAATATGATATGCATAACCCTTCAGATTTCCAGATTTTCAGAATGCATTAGACAATGTTTTACAAAGCACATTAATTGGTTCGGCAGAAAAATCAGTGACAGAAGTGTGGGGGGGAATTAATTGTGCTTGTTTTCCAAATCAAGGTATAGTTTTCTCATATTTTAATAGCTTTTGTGCTCTAGGATCAGAATCACCTGTCTCTGTTATTAAATGGAAGTACTACAAACAGAAAATCCAACAAATTACATTATCATCCTGTGCAAATGAGGTACATATTCCTTGTTCCCCCAGACGAAGACAAAACTCCCATTCTTTCTCACATGTGCACTACTGGGCTACACACCTGCTGTTTTGGGGTAGACTAGCAGGGAAAAGGAAAGGTACTAATCGCGAGTCAAGTTTGCAAGGAAGGGAAGAGACACACGCAAGCAGCAGGCAAGTAAGCTCGAAGTAATTACACTATAGACTTGTATATACTATACATGGTATACAGGTATACTTGTAACTCCTCTCTTTCCTTTGCTATTAATTGCTGGAAGGTTGGACAAAATCTAAGATACTAAAACAGATGAGAACAAACACATAATGCTCCATATTACCAACATGGAGAACGTAGAGATTTTATCAATTGCTCCAATTCAAATCCTCAGTGAGTGTATACTGAAAACAACGGTAGTACTTCAGCTACTACCACAGTCTTGGCAGAGACCATTTTCTCCAAATACTTTGTTCATGAAACATGCCAAATTTAAGTTGCACCACCTTCATTTAATTTTCCAGTGTCACAAACTAATTTAGGACACTATTCTAGCTATACATATATCCCCAGAGAAAATGGAACCTCCGTAGCAATTAACACAATGCTTGCAGATGAGGTCAACTGTTAGTAAAGATGTAATAACTGTAACACATGCCAAGAGGTCAAGTAGAAGATGCTGAGGCCAGGGCCACCTCCTTGACACAGTCTCTTCAGAAGTCAAAAAAAAAAAAAAAAAAAAAAAAAGGAAAAAAATCCTGACACTGTTCTTCCGGCCACTATTTTACAATCCCTTTACCTAAATACAATAGCACATTTTGAGAAAAGTACTGTGACTCAGTACAGTACCTCAGCCCTGCAGGATAGCCATGCAATCCCTTCAGGAAAAAAAATAAAAACATCACAAACAGCCCAACTTCAGTTAAAAGCTCACTACAAGTTACATACTGGCAATTCAGGGTATTTGATATTGGTTTACTGCAAGCATTCCTATAATTACTTCTTTCCAAACACACAAGAGAAAGCAAAATATTTAGCTATCTTATCACTATACCCTTCTCACTTCATGTGAAATTCACTTACCTCTATTTTCTCTGGCTACTGGAGAAAAAACTACTTTGTCCTAACACAATAAGAACTCCATCAAGATGATGAAGAACAAATCAAAGAATAGATGAACTGTTGTGTTTGAAAAAGAAAGGCTCCAACCTAGAATGACTCAAACAAATACTATTTACATGCACAGGATCATCCATTATTTTAGGATTTAGACTCTCTCAAATTATCCTAACATCAAAAGAGTGTAAAACACTTTCAAGGTGCACTTGTACTTGTGAACAGAAATCACAGCAGAAGAAAGCAATGGAGGATTAACCTGCTTCTCACAAATGCGTTCTTCTGTAGTTTAGAAATTTAAGAACTTAGTGAAAAAAAGGGTCACGTTAAAAAAAAAAATCATATAGAAATAACCGAAGTAAGATGCCAATTCACCCTACTTACTGCAAGGTGACAATTTGTCACACGTATCCTCAATATTTTCTACAAGCCTCGTAGTAAACTTCAGAGTTTACTCTTAAGCCAGAGAGGAAATACTTGAAAATGAACGTATGGCTGAGGGCTCAGCGCCAGAGCATCTGCTCCTGCAGTTTCTCCACTCAATGCACATTGTCAATTCCAAGCAGTAGTAGAGGTACTTTATGCCAGAAATCCTATCTCAGAGCTTCCTGTGTAGAAGCATTATTATGCTCTTAGTACATCTAATTGCATCTTAAGGAATTACACTTAAAACATTGACTTGGAATATTCTTGTAGCTTACACAAAAATGAGAAAGGTAATGTGTCATTAGTGTCTTATCTCGTTCTCTACAATTTTGTGAGCTCAAATATGTTAGCACACAACATATGGCATGTTAATACACTGTGGGAGCAAAGCTTTCAATTTATCTACCAATAGTTGGCAGTGCTCACTCAATTATTTACACACATAACAGCAATTCAAACATATAGCCAAAAGTGTCATATTGTTTAGGTTAGGATTACAGGCCAGACTTCAATGTTTTACCCAGGCACATTAAGAACTTGCACTGAGGTAAAACTTTCATCCTGCTCCACCCATCCAGGATTAAGATTTTAATGTGTGGGCAACTGAAACATCTCAGTATTATTGGTAGTGTCCCATTTTGTATCATCAGGTTCACTTTCTAGAATTTACATTCCTGTTAATATTACATATTAAAAAGATGATCGTAGTTATAACCTGCACAACTTATCACGAGAGAAGCTTCTTAAACAACTCACAATTCATTATCAGTGTAATTGAAGATTTCATTTAAAATAATGCAACCTGATGTATCAAACAGCTTATGCTTCGTTCTGTGCCATTAGGTTAACATGCATTTGTGAGCAGGGGCCAAGATAAATAGGCACCAGCAAATTCTGAAAAATCCTAATTAGAAACAAGTTATTATTAGACTTTCACTAAATCAGATGGGTTTATAAACTAATTGTGAGCTTCAGATATAAATCCCCTTCTCCCACTTTTTTGCAGAAACATACACGTCTATATTTATATTTACTTCACTCCTTACGCTAAATATATAGAGTTCCATATTTTTCTTCACTTGTAAATTTTACTTTGGCAAGTCTTCACAAATGACAAAAAATTGTCTCTTGTGGTTTTTCCACATTCTTTGCGGCCCAACTGAATGTGTAAAAACACAGCTGTCATTGAAGTAACCTTCTTACCAATAAAACATTGTCAAAACAAATAAAAATAAAAAGCTGTATGGATGTTAAGGCCACTATATCCTGAACAACACTGAACTCAAGACAGTTTCCCTGAAAGGAAGAGCTGGGGATTGGCTGGAAGCCTAAAGGTCTACTGACATATATGACAAGAAGTACAAGAAGGGTAGAGAAAAGAAGGAAAAGTATTAAAAACATGAGTTACTCTAATACAGTCAGACAAAACTTATTCTTTATTATTTCCCAATAGTATTATTTTCCTCATTTCTTAATATTACAATAGAAAAGTTAGGGAGAACGTAGCTTTCCTTCATTTCTGCATTCATGCAGGAAATAAACTGCGTTTCACTTTCATTAAAAAAAAGACAAAAAAAAGAAAATGAACGTGTGTAGTGTGAGGACAGACATAATCTTCCCCCATTCCTTTCCTGTTCTCTACAAATATAAGCACCTTAAATTAGCTTTAAATATATATATATGTATACACATACATACACTTGCCAATATTTGTGTGAAAATGGCAAGTAATGCTTTAATTTTATATCAGAATAAAATAACCTCAGGACTGCCCTACTCTCAAACAACACAAGAGTTCAGGTCAATGACAAATACACATTTCATTTGTGAAGTGTGGCATGTAGTACATTACATGCATTATTTATATTACATATAAACAAATGCCGTTTTATGTTCCCAGACATTTCCTAAATACAAAGTGAGCCAACAGAATCTCCCTTCTTGCCTTCTGCAAAGAAGGTATGCATCATGGAGACCAGATAGGAGAACATTCTTACAGGCAGACTAAGGCATATCTACACTTCAGGATTTCTGTCCCTGCAGATCCTGCTTCCTAGGGATCCTGCTCCTAACGTGATTGCAGTCAACTGCACAGGAAAGAAAACACAAGTGTGAAGAACCAGTAGTCATACCGTTGCTTTAAGATGCAGAAGTAGAGATGTACCCCATATTTGTATTGTTGCTTCTGCTAATCCCCGCTGACTTGTGCTTTGATAATTCTTATTTGAGCTATGGAATTCGGAAAGCGAAAAAGAAATGCATTTGTCCCCAATATACTGTATTTATCCTAAAACATACCATACCACTAAGCAGCACAAATCTCTAAAATACAGAACAAACTGTCTAGCTTCCTTTCTTACTTTATCAAACATAAGATTACCTTTCCATGTTATATCATTGGAAGCTAACAATTACTAAGTATGCATGTCTCCAGAACAGTAACTATATTAGCAATTTATTTCAAAGATTATGGTGTATAAAAAAAAAATAAATCTTGAAGTGATTGGTTCTCATAGTCAAGAATTTTATAAGTCATTTTAAATATATTTGCAGATCCATCATAACTAATATCAGGAGCAGTGGACGAGGTATTCTGTAGCTATAAAAAAATTAAATGTTTTGATGTAAATTACTAGCAATGACAATGAGTTTTCACGTGTGACAGTTTGCACTAAAATTTCATTGTAGGTATAATGATGTATATCATTTGAAAAGCAAGAGAATTTGTGATAGACATGGGACTGGTGATCTGTTTGTGCTTGATTTGTGTACGTTTTTCCAATAATCTTTCTTCATTAGAAATAAATTTTTAAGTTAGTTTAAAAATAATTTCCTATTTTGTATGCTTAGAAAATATTTAACATAGAAATGTGATGCTTTTATTTTTTTTTCCCCTACTCTTATTACGCATTGCCACATAGAAATTAAAAATCACAAGTACAAAAATTAACCCTGTCTCCCAAAGTAATGTTTAAGTCACAAGAAAAAATAAAGATTGTGCCATCATTCATTCAAACATGGAGCAGTCATGAAAAAATTTCTGCTTGGGAACATATATGAGCATTTGTATTCCAGTATTCCATCAACCTGGATTTGATACTGCAAAAATCTTGCACGGTAGAAACCAGAACAGTTGGCCAAAGTCTGATAAATTTTAAGCATATAAAGGCCTACATTTTCTCACAGTTTCGTATTGGGAGGCACGGTAGCAAATGAGTCTGTCAAATCCAACTCATCCTTGGTAAGAATCTTACAAACTAACTGTCAAATGCAGTTAGTTGTGCATAGTTGCTGATCTCTACCTTAAATCACAAGCACTGCCATTGCCTCCTTTGAGTTGGAAGATATGTTTTCTCTCAACAAGAGCTACACAAATAAATGATACTAATGATGCTAAAGAAAAGCCTTCAGATTGGTCACCGCTTCATACTGCAGGCAAACTGGGTCAACAGTTAAGAGAAACGCTGAGTGCATTTTGTCACTTAACAAAACAGGTGGGACCAAGCAGCCTTGGAGCATTCAAGGGAGCTGCCTGGACAGTTCCTTCATTCACAATCTCCAAGTGCTGCAAAATGGCAGCAAAAGCTCATTAACTTGATGCTTTCCATGAAGTATCCTAGCTAATACCATGCATTCATAAAAAACAGTGGAGCAACACAAGGCTGTTCTTTAAGCCCCAACCTAATATGTTATAGCCACTTTCCACTTCATCCTAACAGTCTCATCATTGCTCCAAACAACTGCCTTCCCTCTCTGGAATGGATCTGTCCACGTGGATTTTTACATAGCTTTTTTTTTTTTTTTTTTTTAAATGTTTTTCTAGTTTACCAAACCCTCATGAAAGAAACACAAAGTTACATGGAGCACAAATGTCTGAGTAGTTAAAGAAATAAATCCACACATTCAGTGGTGCATTCTGGAGGTATTATCAACTCTTTCCACCTAGCACAACAGACAATCTCAGCACTACATTTCACAGACTGTACTCTAGAAGTGTGTTAGCTTTTCCACTCTCTACAAAATTTATTTTATTTGCTGTGCAGACCTCCATCACAACTGATGACCAGATACGATTTGAATCCTCAACACCACCACGAGAAGCAGATAGATCAGATTCTCCTAAAATACACAAGTTGTCTAGGATTGCACTGCATTAACTTCAGGCACGTGAGCGGCTAATCATCTTTATGTGCAATATTTGAAAAGCTTCATCTCTAGGAAAGAGATGGAACTGCCTTTGATCCTTCCATCTTCTTACAAACAGTTCCTAAAGGAATCATAAAATACAAGCTTAAGTACATATTACAGGACAGTTTCAGAAGTGAGCTCTATTCTTTTTTTGGTATGTATAGCATACTTACTTCATTACACGAGTTGTAGAAATTCCAGTAACTCAAATTTACTGAACTCTGCAGTACCTCTGACAGCAATTATTCAAAAGCTGCTGTTATTGCACTAAGAAGATCTAACAGAATCTAACCTTCTAGCTCAGAATTCACAAAGGAGAATTAAAAAGATAAACAAAACCTGCATAGCAAGCTGACTCACCATTACGATAGCATTACAGAAAGTGTGTAATGATACATCCCGAAAGACAACACCTACTGTATCAGAGGTTAAAAGCAATTACATGGGTTGACTTTCTCCTCTAACATGACGTATCAAGTACTTTGGGCCATATTGTGCAGAACCCCTCTAATCTTACAGTTGAAGTGCATAGAAGAGACCTGGTAGAACTACAAATAACTACAGTATTATCTTACCTCATGCATAACTATTAATTTAAACTGTCTTAAGATATCCTTTACGTTACTGTCCTCAAATGGCATCATTGTCATTTCCAAAAAGAAAATGCTGCCTCAATACCTCGGTTTAACTTTTTCTATTTAAGGGAGATTTTTTTTTTTATATACTTTTCAACCAATAGACAGACTTAAATCCTTATTTCTTCTCAGGAAAAAGAAAAGGAGATATAGAGAGGAAAAAGCATAGTATCTCACATGAGTACATAGATAGAAGCCACAGAGCTCTCTCCATTCTGTGGAGAGAATCTGATGTAAATCCAAAGAAAAATCTTATCTTCAAAAACAAATACAGGAAAGACTGATAAATTCAAGCAAGTTCAGAGGTGCACCTGTATATTGAAGAAATTGAGATGGAGATGTTTGGTCTGAGAAAAGAAGATTTTGGAAGAATTCATTGGCAACTCTACAGTAACTTTGAGAGAGCCATTGAGAATGTAAGATCTCATTTTTCGTTCTGGTGCACAACCAGAAAATGGAAGACAGCGGTCACAAACTGAAACAGAAGTGATGCTGACTGGATATAAGAGGGAGAAATTTCAGTAAGCAGTAAGTTGGGCTAAAGACCACTTAGGTCCCTTCTAGATTGAAGGATTTTGTTATTCTTTCCCCTTTCATTTCTTCAACTCAAACCTAACAAGTGTATCTCACTGTTAACCATTTTCTTTAGTAGTGCTAGCATTCAGCTTTATCAGATGAAAAACGTAAAATCATTCTACTAAGATTTTTTTTTGGGGGGGATGGGGAGAGTTAAAAAAAAAAAAACAAACAAAGAAAAAAAACAACCACCCTTACTGTAAACAAATTCCTCTAGATAACTTCATCAAGTTACACAAGCTCAATGTTTCATAATCTCCTTGCCCTGGCTACTGAAAAATATGAAATAGTCAAATATGAGGAACTGAAAATTATGGATTTTGAAAATTATGGATTTATAGAAGACAAACTTCATAGTCTCATGCATAAAAAACCAAACTAATTCTCAGAAAGTTTTCGTAAATGCAGTTTTCCCACAGCATTTGACTCTCATTAAAAACAAACAAACAAACATCCTTTTTCTCCAAAACTGAGCAGCAGCCAGGCTAGTACCTGAGAAACACTACCTGCAGTATTATTCCCTTGCTATAAGCTCCAATTTCATTGCAGAAGAAAGATTTCTTTTCTTCTGCTAACTTTGGCACTTGGAAATTAAGTGCTTTATTTTCCTAATAGAAAAACTGGAGGTTATACTGAGGAACGCCAGAAATTTCATCTTTTGCTAACAGGCATGTTAATAAAGAGGTAATCCTCTCACGTTTATATCAAGGCTGAGATAATCCATAGTACTAATGCAAAGTCCTCACTTATCTTCCACTTATATCCTGTTCACTAAACAATGTTATTATGAAAAAAATTAATTCAGTGTTCAGCCACTTCTTTCTTTCACATTATAAACTATTTTCTTGTGGACATATTCTCTCATTGCAGTTGAACTGTTTGTTTATTCTTGTCCACCAGGCTGTTTAATGTTCTTCCTATTTGGAAACACTAAAAACAGTGATGCCATGTTATCTTCCAACTATGATGCTGGGGGGGCTCAAGCTTGTTTTTTCTTTTTTCATTTCCTTTTCTTCTACTTTCTGGGGGATAAGAACAAAACCAGGAGGGAAATAGCATTAATGAATTCTCTCCATGACTATCAGAGCAGATTTTGGATTTCATTTGTAAAACGCTCTACAAAATTTGGCAAAGACCATTGGATGTATTACTACAGACTGACACTGAATTGAAGCAACGCATCAGTAACAGCAAGCACAAAGTCAATTACACATATTCCTTTATTTGCATAAATTATCATTACTACATACGCTTGTCTGTAGCAATGATAGGTAACATTAAGTAATTAAGTACTATTAAGCAGAGGGATCAACTGACAGATTGAAAGTGTAAAATTACAATACAAACACATGGAAAGAGATGCATAATTAAGAAAAAGCATTTAATAGAGCTTACCAGAATGGCACATTTTAGGAGTAACAGTTGACAGAATCAAAGGCTGATGGAAATTACTTGCTAGAACTTCTCCCTTCTTTTAACATACAGCGTAGCTTTGCTGTGTTAGTCTAAAATGTTTAGCCTAGTCTGATTTCCTACTATTCAAGCTTTGGCCCTGCCTCAGCCAAGTTATTATTAACTTTCTGAACTTCAGAGGACTGAGCACTGGTTGCCTTGATTTCCAGTAAACTGTTCTTCATCACTCAGTATTTACAGTCTCACACTTACAGAAGTCACCTCTGCTGGATAGTAACAATGATTCAAGTCATCATCTTTCCTATTTCATCAGAAATAAATTACTTCAAAAATAAGGAGATATCTAAAGAAGATGACGACCAGCTTTTATAGAAAAATGCCAGCAACTAGAGGCATGCTCTGCTGAATTGTTGTAATTGAAGGACCACTCATCTGTACTTGAAACACAAAACAAATCAGAACACACCCTTTTAGCTTACAAAAACTGTAACTAAACATTCAAGGAAAGACTTTATTTAAAACAGAATCCTCAGTAGGATAATTAGAAAAAAGTTCAACGTAAGCTTTCAAAATAGACAGCAGATTAAAATCACGCTAGCATTTTATGTTTTCGATTACAGAATATTTAGTTCAGAATAAAAGAATAAATATTGAATGCATTTCAAAATACTGGTATGTTGAAGCGACTAGAGATACCATGTTCAAAGGTATTTACGAAGCAAACCCAAATGTGCCCTTAAAGCATTCTATTTAAACCTAAACCTGAAGACAAGTATTCACACACTGTTCTTCTATTTGACAAGTAAGTTCAAAAGGCATTAGTATATAAAAGAAACAGTGCAGCACTATCATTTCTCATAGCATGATACTGAATCTTGCCATCCATTTTTGAGGACAAAAGTAAATATTCATACCCGGAAGGTACAAACAACAACAGAAAAAACCAGCATGGAATCAGTTCCAATCTTCTGAAGTCATTAAAAAAAAATCCATACTTTGAAATAGAACCTTAACACAAAAGAAAAATTCCTTTGGTACCATCAATAGCTCTTCATATCTACTCTGTTGATTTATGGGTAAAAACTAACGTGTCATATTTGTGCATACAACTTGTGCTTGTTTGAAACATTGCAGACACTCCCAGCACAGAAATTAGGAGATTTTAAAGACAGTAACAAATGAATCTACCTCAGTTAAGTTTTATTTGCTTCAATAAAAACAGACAAAACTGAAAAAGAATACACAAAACAAAGCAGTCAATTCAATTGTGAATCACAGGGAAGGTAGTGTGAAACAAAAGAGACTTGAGAATCCATGGTATGACTTCTATAGTTTCTAACTTATTTGTTTCAGTTGAGGTAACCAAACTGATCCTCCACAAAAGAAAATCATACAATCAGCCCAAAGAATTGTTTACACATCATACCTCAGTACAGCTTAACCAGAGCCCTCTTTTGAATCTTATACTAAACAACTTACTCCTATGCAAGTACTTTTCTGAGAAGGCAACTAAAGCTTTTCACAGTAAGTAACGTAAAAATGGACATTCCTGGAATTTCCAAAGAGGCATCTATGTATTTCACTTTCCAGAGAAAAAGAGCATGCACGGAATATCTTTTATCAGGAGAGGAATGAAATAAAATTAACATCAGTTATATTAATAAGAGTGGCAGACCTAAATATTTGACAAGTCCTCACAGATAAGCTGTTTGCAAGGAAATTAGGATTTTTCTTTCTGCTAGACAAGCAGCTTCCTGCATCTGGTACAGATTTGCCCCAGTTGAGCACATGGAACACTCACTCATGGCTGAAATTCCATGAAGTTTTCATTTTAGTTTAAGTAATTCTGATTAACATGCAATCTTTAAATGGATAAACCTTGATTTTCAATAAACAGTGCTCCATCTTAATCTTGTCTTCAGAAATATACATGTGGAATATATGAGAAAATGCATTATTGTAAAATGACAAGTACTGTGTCAAAGCCATAAATGTACAGGAATATCTCCTGTAATTCATCTTGAATTGTCTACCTCGGTCCTTCTAATTCTCCTGGAAGAAAAAGGCCAATCTCTTTCAAATCGTTGTTTTTAATGAACTGATAAAAATACAATTTATATACTGATTCCCTAAATAATACACATATATATGTATTTATATAGAACTTTGATATGTTTTCTATATCATGACATTTATTTATTTAATCTTAGGACCATGGAATGAATAATCTTTTTTGTATCCTTTGTTGAAGATATGTCCTTTCAAAGCTCATCAGAACAAGGCAGAAGCCAGCCAACCAGTAACAATTCTACTAAGTTTAGGTTCTGGTTAACAGAAGCGCTGCTCTATTTACACAAAAGGGAAGCTGAGTTTACTAGACAGCTTTTTGTCCAATAATAATGAACTAGGGAAAAAAAATTACTGCTTACTTTTAAATATGTAAACCAAATCCTACACAATTATGAGTACTTCAAGAAATACAAGTCTTCCTTTTATACTTAAATAAAACAATATTGAAACCACTCATCACAAATATTATATTCACTCATTGATCAAATAATTTGATCATCTAGAGGGAGATGACATGGCACATGCAGCCCTCATGACAATAACGACACTGAGGCCCTGAAGTGCATTCAGAGAAGGGCAGCAAAGCTGGTGAGAGGTCTGGAGTACAAGCCTTATGAGGAGCGGCTGAAAGAACTGGGATGTTTAGCCTGGAGAAGGCTCACAGATGAGTTTATCACTCTCCACAACTACAGGAAGGGAGGTTGTGGTGAGATAGGAGTCAGCCTCTTTTCCCATTTAACTAGTGATGGGACCAGAGGGAACTGCCTGAAGTTGTGCCAGGGGAGATTCAGGCTGGTCATTAGGAAATGCTACTTGTCCAATAACTGGAACAAGCTGCCCAAGGTGGTGGTGGTGGTGTCAGTGATCATTGAGATGTTCCAGGGATGGGGGTATGATGTACTGAGGAACATGGTTTAGCAATAGGTTTAGGAATATGGCCTAGGACGCTGGTCTGAATGATCTTTGAAGCCTTTCCCAACCCTGGTGGATTAGCCTTGAATAATTGCATTAAGATGTTAAGCATAAAGGTAGCTAAGGGTCCTAAACATAGAACTATACAAGTGAAATCACTAAAAACCAAACAAAGCAAAAGCAACATTTCAAGAATATTAAGTAAAACTCAGCAGTAAGACTGCTGGAAACACAAAGTGAAACCATCTCTTCACACTCCGCTTTTACTTTAGAACATGTTATCGCACAGTTTTAATTACAAGTCTTGCCATAGAATGAGACATCACCCAGAACCTGTAAGTTCAAAGAGTATTAATTTCACTGTCTAAGACAGCACTGGACTACAACTAGTGTACTAAAATAATCTAGTTTGTAGGGGTTTATATACTTCTTTTATTCCTACTTTTCAACAGCAGGTTGAATTGCAAGGAGTACATGTATACATATATAAAGGATACTGAAGTACTCTCTTGAGAAACTGCAATTAATAAAGTTACGTCCAGTGAATAAGCTTTCTCTCACAATCCAATATAAGAGACTTTCTACTACATTATCAGGATGTTCCTTCGCTTCATTAAAAGCATATTTGTGCTAATGAATGATTAGTGCATTTACATTATTAGTAATACAAGTATTCCATAAAATATCTTTTCTTAATTAAAAGTTACTTGAAATAATCAGTGGAGCAAGGGTGTGCAACGTGACAGTCTTTCTTTCCCTTCTGGTAGATATTTAAGACTGCATTAAAGAACTAAAACTGAAAATTTATAATATAAATGGCACGTATAATGCACAGAAAACTATTTTATTAAATTGACTTGCATGAGTTGAGCTCGATTTTTTTTTTTGTCAATTTTCCCCAAAAAGGAAAGATAGAGCCAAAATAAACAAACCTGCAACTCTGTGTTCCTTTATTAAGAAGAGGTCCTTTACCTTTTGCTGTTTTCGTGCTGTATTCTGAGATTTCGTTTCATTTTAATGCCAACACTGAATCAGAAATGCTGCATATAAAACTGAATTTTAAACAAGTCTAAATTTTGCAAATGATATAGTCATCATCTCTCTGTATTTGGGCCTGATTACTTATTCCCAAAACACTAAATTGGCATTCCAGGTAGAAAAAGTTTGAAAAATACTGCATACTCTGACAGCCATGTCTTTTGCAGCACAAATCCTATAGCAGCATCCCACTAACAAAGTGTAGCACCAACCTTCAAGGTGCTGCACGGAGTTACAAGTCCCTGAGTCTTTATGTCAGTCTGTCCTATTCCTGCAGTTGACGTCAGCTAATCTGCTCTCAACAACAACCCTAAATGCATATCCTCTGCTGCCCAATGGCAAGGTTTTCCCATAAATTCCCTAACCCCAAACAGCCTGGCAAAGTCCACGTTTACAAGCCTTCAGGGCATGCTGCAGGGTTTATCTATTTATTCAGACTTTCGCCCGAGGAGCTGGCTGCAGAAGCAAAGAGAAGGTTGGCAAGTTCTTTATTTGACAACTAGGTCAATTTTATGTATTAATTTATGTACATGTGCCTAGAGATTCTAATAGGCACATCTCTTAAAAAACCAACTTAGTCACATATTTAAATTACCAACAAAATAAGAGAAAAAACTCTCCAGTACTCTATTATAGACGAAATTCTGCAAAAACTAGTCAGGAATGTAGGCATCACAAAGAAGAGATTTTTGTCAGGAGAAAAAGAGAAAGAACATAAGGCGTCTCATACACCTGCAACATTCTAAAGCCAGTGCATATATTTTAAGTATATAGTTCTGTTTAGTACTGTCCGACCCTAAGACCACTAAATAGTTACATAACTACACAAAGGAGAAATTCTTCTGATCTCTTCGTATAACTATGCATAACTCCATTAAGTACACAAAAGGGTTAGATATTCTGTAGTTTACTACACTTTGAATGAAATAAAAAGAGCATTTAAGAAAATAATAATCCGAAAAGGAGCACAAAGCAGTCCATTCATGGTGCTGTATGAAATAATATAATCAACGCAAGAAATCAGCTGGAAAGTGAAGAAGACTGCTGGATACTCGGTGGCAATTCTAAAGACTTTCCTGCAGGTGTTCATTTGACCCTTTCCCTGAAGAAACATGAGCATTCTGTCAGGTTGCCAAGTCTAGGGCATAGCTTAGAGAGAGAATGGTTTGAAGGAAAAAAAACAATCAAGCTGGTTTTGAAGTGACAAACATCAGTTCTGCAAGAGTACTTGAAAGAAATGCAACAAATGCTATGCAGGGGGGTTGGACTTGATGATCTTGAACTTGATGATAGAGATTTTGGAAAGGGTCCAGAGGAGGATGACTAAGATGATCAGGGGGCTGGAGCACCTCCCCTATGAGGACAGGCTGAGGGAGTTGGGCTTGTTCAGCCTGGAGAAGAGAAGGCTGCAGGGTGACCTCATTGCAGCCTATCAATACCTGAAGGGAACCTACACCCACGAGGGGAGTAAACTCTTCAAAAGGGCTGACAACAGCAGGACTAGGGGAAATGGATCGAAGTTGAAGGAGGGAAGATTTAGGTTGGATGTTAGGGGGAAGTTCTTTACAAGGAGAGTGGTTAGGCCCTGGAACGGGCTGCCCAGGGAGGTTGTGGATGCCCCGTCCTTGGACGTGTTCAAGGCCAGGTTGGACGGGGTCCTGGGCAACCTGATCTGAATGTGGATGTTTGGTGGCCCTGTTAGGCAGGGGGCTTGGAACTACATGATCCTTGAGGTCCCTTCCAACCAGGGTGATTCTGTGATTCTGTGATCTCCAGAGGTTTCTACCAGCCCCTGCATTTCTGTGACACTGTGAAATCTTACAGCGCTCACTTTCTACTGTGATAAAATGAATTAGACTAACCATAATATCACTTGGCAATGCCAAGTACCAGTAAGAAGTTACTGACAAACTTTTAGTTTCAGACTGTTCCTGTCCCAGGCCAACGTATTCAGACATAGCAGAGCAGTACTCCGAAGAGCCAACAAAGGGCTTTATGAAGATTTTAGATATGCTAAGACAAACTACAGTCCCATAAAATCTCTTCACTATGTTCACAGTCTACCAGAACAAGTTGAAGTTAATCATTCACACTTGAGTGGCTTCATCAACCGTTTTAAGAATTGCTTTGCACTACTGGAAACTTAGAGTGACAGAAATGCAACTAGAAACTGTACCAAAAATAAAAAAGAACACAGAAAGAATGCATGGTACAGTTGCACTTGCACTGAACAAAAAAGATGCAAGACTCAGACTTCCAAACTCCAAGTATGAAATCATTCACGTGCTGATGAGCATGTTCTAAATACCTTTGAGAAACATTCACAGGAAGTAAAGAGAAAACTGTGTGTACCAAGAATAATGCAATTGTAGCTAACCTCACAGACACAATTTACAAGGAGGAAAATAAATGTTTTCTTGTCACAAACTTGAATGTTAAATGAAAAAGGATAATACGGTCACACTTTAAATCTCTCTCTCCTAACATCCAAAATACAATAAGTTTCCCCAAGTGTGATTGCCCCCCCCCCCTTCAGAGGATACCAACAATATCTTTCTTTAACTAATGTGACATTTTAAGTTTCAGTAGTCTGCAATTGGCTAACAAATTTAGGCCATAATATCAAGATGCATCTTATGCAGCACAGAACCCACACAGCAAATTCCTCCAGCTGCACGTATCCTTTCCTTGATGCGTGAAATGTGTTTCAGAAGAGGCAGAGCCATCAGGACTGGGAGTTGGAAGACTTGCAACTAAAAGCTGTGGGCCTTTTCTCATTTGTCACTCTCAGTCTTGGTAGTGACTTATGGAGAATATCAAGTCTCTCCACAAAATGCAAAATGAAGCTTTTCCTCAAGTACCAACAGAAACTCAAGATGAAGAATGGTAAGATAACTTGGAATTTCAAAACCATCTCCTACTTCTGAGGTCAGATAAAGCAGCCAATAGCTGCTGTTCAGCTACAAAAACCAGCTGTTATTCACTGTAGCAAGTGATACAGGTAGATCCAAACCATGTCACCAGTTTGGCTAGGAGTTACATGGAAATTTCCATGTAAGATTTCCCTATTGTGAACGATCGTCCTGTCAGGTTTAGGGTCAACCGTCCTGTATGCAAAACAGTAATTCCTTTGTGAAAGATGAGGTTAATAACAACCTGAACTTTATGTTCAAAATGAACTGAGAAGCCTGACATAAGAGTTGCAAAGTACATTCACTTTTCTTTTTGATAAATACAAATATTTTAGCCTTGCCACTACTTAAAATTTCATAGTATTCATTGACATTGTTGGTCTAAAGCCTTATTTAACTATAATGAAAAATACAAATATATGAAGTCTCTTGAACTATTGTTTGCATCGATACTTTCCATTCAATGCATTTGCATTCATTATTTTATGATAGTAATAGGAAAGTTTGTCTACTTATATTGAAGTACAACTGATTAAGTTTCCAAAAAGCAAAACCTCACTGCAGTACAAGCGTTACTTACAGTAAAAAAATTCCCTGCTTCACTTCAGATACTCTTCACTTTATCGAGCAAAATCACAAAGTCTCCAAAATGATGTGTCCAGTGTAACTGTGATTTTATTTGTTTTCTATTTAATTTATTTTCAACTTCTGATGTAATCATCGACTTTTTTAATGAAATCATTAAAAAAGGTGATATTATCCAGTCAGTACAGTTGGAACGCTAAGAAAGAAATAGCCATTTCCTTCCCAAGGTTTAGGAACAGTCAGTTCTTAATCTACTTGTTTAACATGAGACCACTGTCTTTGCTGAGGATGTGATACCCCACGACAGATGGTCTGCCAAGACCCTATCATGTTTTCTTCAACTATACGTGAAAGACTGTACGAGGGAAGGAAAAAACTATGTTTACGCAATAAAATCTAAAAGAAATATAAAGCCAGGTACTAAATCACAGCTAGAATTGTATGCCTGAAGAAAAAGATAGACATAGTGAAGTCGCCCTGAAACAACTCTAGAATCACATAAGTGAAATGGGACATCTGTAGATCATCCAACTCAACTCCCCTTGCTAGAGAGCATTTCCTAGGATAGGTTACACAGGAAAGTATCTAGAAAGGTGATGAATCTCTCCAGAGGAGACTCCATCACCTCTCTGCACAGCCTGTTGCAGTGCTCTGTTGCTCTCACAGTAAAGAAGTTTTCCTTCGTGTTCATATTGATCTCCCTGTGTTCCAGACTATGGCCATTACCCTCTGTGTCCTGTCACCAGGCATAACAGAAAGAGCTTAGCTCCATCCACTTGACTCCTGCCCTTTAGATATCTATAAGCATAATTAAGAACTTTCCACTTAAGCAGAAATGGTGGAAGTACAGATTCAAGTAAGTATGTTGCTAACTCAACTAGTTTCATTGCTCATTTCGCCTGCATAATTTTTTTTTCAGATCTTCAAAAGCACATGCACTTTGCTTAGCATAGTTTGTCCACATTACTGTTGTAATATTATAAAACATTTGTAAAAGATAAAGATACGCTACCAAGTGCAGTAATTAATTGCAAAGGAACTTAAAGGGTAAGCTGGTAATGTGAAAGAAAACCAAACCTAATGAATATAAGACCGTGCTCAGTACGGAATTGTACTTCCATTTCACTTAAACGTTTAAAAGCTTTCTTTTAACAAATTGTCAAGGAGCTACCACACAGAAGAACATTTTCAGAACAGACACACCAAAATTCATCATATATCTTATACATTAGTAATGAAATGCGAATGCCAACAGTACACTGCTACTTTAAACAGTTTAAAATTAATGGCAAAGGAAAGCAAAAAACCCTGACATGTACATAGGTCGTTCTCAAAGTAATGCCTTCTATTTATTTCCTTTCAAACTGCAATAGACAAAAAGAGCACAATTACGCTATTTGATAGAGCAAATTCTCATCTACAACACATTCTTTTTCAACACAGTAACCACCATCAGTTATGCACTTTTACCAGCAATGAAAAAGAGCATTCATACCATGCTTGTGAAACTCTGCATGGCCGTTCAAAAAGTGGCTTGTTTTTCATTGCACTGTCACCACACTGAAAGAGCACACCCACCGCCTCACTGTGCTCACATCCCTTATTTGGTTGCCATAAGCATTCAGCAAGCATTGATGAACGCCAGCGAGTGCAATAGTTTTCACATGGAGAAATTCCATGACACATCTTCACTTTACCCACACTTCCATGTCAGGTGCTGTTTTGCCACACTCCCCCCATGCTGCCATCTGTCACATGGCAACAAAACGTAAGAGAATATCATCTGAAAGGTTCAGTCTCTACTGCCATATTACCAACATCCACCTCTGATGTTGTGGGCCAACAGAATTAAACAGCAGGCACGACTTTTGGAACAGCCTTCAAAGTATTTATAAAGAAAAGTGTGTTCACACATTTTTTTTCTTGAGTGAAAATAGTAGATAGTTACACTCAAATTGAGACAGCTGATATGAAACCCAGACTCCTTTCCAGTTCATAATTAACTCACTTTATTATACACAAATAGCATCGACAACAGCACAGCAGATTTCACTAATATGCGTTGTTTGAATTTGAGTCTTTTTGCAAAGCTATCTGCCTGTCTCCTCAGAATTATTTATACTTCATTATTCATTCATTCACCATTTTGTTAACCATTAAGTTCTTTCACATGTACTTTATTTTCATCATTAGTAGATGTGCTGAGTGACAGTGGACAAAGAAACAATTTGCTTTAAGAATACCCATAGTTAATTATTAAACAAACGCCATTTCTTTCAATAATTGTTTTGAACTGAAACAAATGTTCATGTTTTCTCAGGGCTACTTAACTATTAATACATAGGAGTAATTTCTTCCTCCGCAATCAAAATGTTATGGAGCATGAGATGAAAATGTATCTTCAGAACTAGAAATATTTGACGCATTAAAACTGTCAGAGAACAAAGCCAGTGCATTTGACAGGATCTTCTCCATAATTCTGCAGACACCATTAATCCATATTACTTTTTCTATTATTAAACTTCATCACAATACTAACATAAGAGACTCTGTGTATCCAAGTATGTCATAACTGCCTTTCAGTTTAAAAAAAAAAAAAAGTTTCTTACATATCAGAATCAGCAAACTTAACATTTAACAAATAATGTTTTGAGAGCAAAAACAATTTGTAAGTCATATAACATACACTATGCAAACTATTTTAAAAATGCCTACATAGTATGTCATTGTGCATTGTCTATTATCATAGGTCTCCAGTCTTATAGAAATCAGAGAGAAAAAGCTAAATCCTTTTCATTGCTTCAGTACTTCTTCAGGTAATTAACTAGTTTGATTCCCCAAGTTTACTATCATAAACAAAAGAGATGCAAGACTGACTTTTCTGTGCTTATCTCCTGCTCTTATTTATGTATCTACTATACCGAGTTTGTTCTTTCATTTATAAAGAACAGAAAGAAAGATGATAGGAGTACATTACTAACTATCAACACTGGCAAAAACTAATATTTTTAAAATAATTATGTTCCCATAGACTTTAGAACCTGTTTCATTGGGATTTAAATCCATCTGAACAAACTGTAGGATTTGACTGAAACATAAATCGCCTCCTGCTTTGTGTTAATTTAGTCCTTTTGGGGTGAAACATGTTTAAATTGAACTACAGATTTCAAGCAATTCATCGTCCTTACAGTGAAACAGTGAAAACCTTGAAAGTTACTGTAAAGCACTGCATTCCTGCACTGTATTACAAGGCTCACATGGACTTTCCAGCTCTTCTTTTCTAAAACGTTGTTTTCAAGTGAGAGTACAGTCAGCTCTCTGCTCCACCAGTCTACAAGAACCTTAACCAGCAAGAGTTGTGGCCTTTAGTTTCAGAGTTCTAGAAGGTTTAAGCTTGAGAGTCACCTTTTCACTACACAAGCCTCTTGTTCTTTGACACGTTATTGTGATGTGTTACATTTCAAAGCAAAAATCAACAGTGTAAGAATCCTCCAAGAGCATATGATAATTCTTCCACCTTTTGACAGTTCAAGAAGGCAATCATCGGTTCAACACCCATTAATCTCTATGATGATCTGTTCAGATCAAACGTTTGCCTGGGAGGGACTTCAAGACAATCTGAGTTTCACTTATAATATTTGATAGGAGTAATGACATAGACAAGAGATGATGGAGCTCAGCAGGTGCAGAATTACATACAAATAATGCCAAAAATCACCAGTACAAGTGATGTGGGATTCGCACACAAAGAGTAATTAGATCATCGTGTGATATATGAATAACCCAAATTCTTTTCTCACTGATGGAGGTGTGATAATTTTAGCTTTCTCTAATGTGCGCTTGGAGTATAAAATCAGATCTCGTATTTCTCATAAAATATTGATACTTGCTCATTTTTCTCTCAGCTATCTCTCTCTTCATCCATTAAAAAATAATTCCTTTAGAAGATAGAGTTCAGTTAAGCAACTATCCCATTTCTTATACAAGAAAACAAGTCTAAGTTACCTGCAAAAAAGATGGAGGCAACATCTCTGCAATTATCAACTGTCAAAATTGCCACTCTTGCAAATTCAATCACTCTTTTTAATGTCTAGTTCAAAACAAACGTGTGCCATCACATCTGCCATTGCAGATGATAATTATATTCAATTCTATCTTTGAGTGTTCATGGTAGGAGGAAAACAAAATAGAATCTGCACTTCAGTTATTTTTTGCTGGTGTACATGAACAGTTGAACATTAACACTTTTAATGGTTAAGTATATATGTAAGTCATGTCTATGTGCAAGGCCGCAACAAAGAGAAAGCATTCGGTATTTACCACTTGATTTCAGGGTAAAGAATCTAAAAATAAATGAGAGCTAAGCAACATCTGAACTCTTCGTAGGAGCCCTATTTCAGTTACAGATACGCTCTTTTCTTGTCTGATGGAGGTTGTATCCACTTTAAACAGTGAAATTCAATAATTCCAAAGAACAGCAGCATAATGCCATTATTTACACTAATCTATTGTTTCTATAGAAAAAAAGTGTTTTCTTCACTATGAGCAGTTTATAGATTTGGAGAATATATTGTGGATTTATGTGTCTAGTGTATTTCACAGAAAAATAGTAATAGTAAGACTAGGACTAAAAAAGCATTGGAAAACCTTGTCAGGTAGATTACTTTTAAGATTAAAAAAACAAACAGTAAGCACTGCGCCAAAAAGTAAATAAATCTGCATCTGACAAATTGGTATATTTTCAAAAAAAAAAAAAGTATATACTCCCACAGGGAAGAAAAAAAGCATTTGAAAAAAAGTATTAGCTGCACCATTTCACCATTTCTCCTTACATTTAGCTCTGAGAGCATAACCTCTTACCATTACTATGTGGGTAGGACAGTTGTTGATGTTCCACACTGCATTACCCACACACAGACAGAAACTTGTAGCACAAAACAAGCAATAATTAATAGTAACAACATACAGGTGCATCTACCTTTTTTTGCTTGTGACTTCAGAGATGAACTCCCCTCCCACTCCCCCCAAATTTCCTGACACACAGTAACACACACATCCCTGATAGCTCTCATGAATGCTATTGGGAGTCACTTACATGCAAACTGAGAAGTTCTGGTTCAAAAATGCCCCATCCCATTCTGGACAGAACAAGTAGTCCATTAAGGCTTCCCAGTGCTCCTTTAAAGCCAGCTTGAGTATCTCTACATTGCCCACATCTCTGAGGATTCATCTGAATTAGGAGGTTTGCTTGTAAAGGACAGATTTTGACTGCTGCAATCCCTCAGCAATTAAGTGTGAGGGTTTGTTTGGTTTTGTTCTTTTTCCATTTAGAGCAGCAGCAGCCTTCACAGGTATGTCATGCTATATCCATGCAATGAATTCTAGTAATTACTCAATGCCTTTAAGTAATTAAGTACTAGCATTCTTACATTTTCTTTAAGATGATAGTTAGCTAGAAATAGTAAGAACATCCTTTCCCCATCTCTTCCAAACAATGTAGTTTCACATGGCTTCAATACTAAACAACCAATTTAAGCAGAAAAACAGCCATCTTCTGAAAAGCGGTCTTCTAAAAAGGAAACTTCCACTCTGAAAACAGATTTTATAAAAAATGTTTGCCAAGTACTGTATGTAACAAAATACATAAGCAAACCTAGTCCCTTATGGAAAATAATGGATGAAGCTTTTCCTTCAGAATTTTACAAAAAAATTAAGATCTAGTACATAAAATACCTTCTAAGAAATACATAAAGCCAAAACAGCAGCGTTATTTTTAACCCTAATCACTACTTTATTACAGTAATAAATTAATATAGCATAAGCTACATCAACAATCTAAGTTATGCTAATGAAAAGAAATTTCTTCCTAAATAACACATTAGTCTGGCCCAGTGAAAGTATTTTCCCTGAAGAAATTGGCTCAAACTCTTAACTGAATTGGTTAGATTCAAAATACTAACTGAAATATATCTTCAAACTACTAACTCAATATGTAATTGTTTTCTATAAGAAATTCTTCCCATATACTTTCAAAGCTGAAGAAATCATGTAGACTGAAATGTACTTATTACTAATAACTGTTTTCAGATACTTCCTTTTGCCTATGGATAATCAAAGCTTGGTGGAGAAAATAGAAGAATTCAGCCTATACATGCCTTCAACAATTTATTCACTATTTTTAGACAATATTACCTCCTTATTTGTAATAGTTTTCTAGCTTGTTAAAACTGGTTCAAAACTACTGTCAAGAATGTCCACATTCTTAGGTTTGAAAAATGAATTATCTTCCTTCTCCACCTACTGGACTTCCCACTTCTATGCAGACCAAAAGATGACAAATTACTCTCCTAGAAATCACACCTCAAAATGAAAAAAAACTTCATGAACACATCAGTACTGTGGAACAACAACCATTTCTGGTTCACACGATCTGTTAGTACTGTATCTACAAAGTAAAAGTATCTTTCAGAACTTGGAATACCTTGTTCATTTGTAAACAGAAATCACAAGAATTCAGTTAATTGGATCAATAGTCACGCTAAAGAAAAGAATGACATCCAAGGCAGTTATGGCACTTCTATAACTAAAACATCCCCAGTTCTGAATGCCTTGCTTGAAAGATTACTGGTTATTCACCTAGTCTATTACTTGCTGCGCAATTATGTGCAATCGTAACTGCTACCTTATGTTTAAACTGTCCATAGGATCTAATAAACAACAGCATCACCTTGTCACTAATAAACTAGTATTCAAGGTACATGAAGCATCACTGACACACAAATACATGGAAAACTCTTACTGGCAACAGCATGTTCTGAGACACAAAACCACAATCTATAAGTAAAAGACTCCGAGCTTCATCTTCGAATTTGAATATCTTACAGAATTCTTCACTGTGGAAGCCTCTGAAACAAATGTACCTTTGAATCACTGCAAAAGAAATGACATACAGCAAATCTGCTGATTATTGATGATCCTATCATGCATTTGCAAAAGGGAGAACCTTAGTGTTCTGGTTAAGTTCCAACTTAGGTAAATTAAGTTCAGCAGCTGTGATTCTATTTCCCATGTCTTGGGCATTAGAAAAACCTACCTTCATTTCTTCCCAAACACATTTCACGCAGTGTCATGGTGGCAGAGATAACTGCATATCAGCTGTGCTGTTGTTTACAAGCACCATGTCAAAGCACATAGTTGCAGGGACCCGCTTAAGCTGTGTTTGTAGCATGCTAAAGGTGTGGGGAAGACTAAGATTCCATATATATATATATATATATATATACACACACACACACGCTTTCAGCTTTATCATGGTTATATTAGCAACACACTGTAGAAATGTTTGTCACTCACTATCAAGCAACATAGGATGCATGACACAGATTAAATTAGAAGCCATACCCTCTATGGCAAAAATCCAAATCAGCTTTCAAAGCTGCCGGACAAAAATGCCCAATAGCCCATGAAATGCTATTAAACACCCCTATCCCAATTTAGATTCATGTAGCATGCTAACTTTGGATTCAATTCAGGAAGTTGCTTAAGGATGCAGCTAGCCTGAATTCTCTAAATAGCGTGCCGATTTGAGAGCACATGCATGCTCCTAAGAGGGTACAGAGACAGATCCACAGAAGCTACTGTTATATTTTTTCCATAACTCTTTACCTTTGCTACAATGTATGTTTTATAATTCTTTAGCAGTCTTTCATCGCACACCTTATCATTATCTAGAAATCTGTCTAGCAACATATTATAGACAGCACAACCTTGAGGCATCACACATCTACAACAAAAAAAAAAAAAAGGATTTATGTAAATTGACTTTGGGAGTAAGTTGCTATTTCCTTAGTTATTGGTTGATTAATGAAAAAGGAAGATGATTTTATTGATAATTTTTTCCTTTCCTTCTATTACAGTGTATCTTAGAAGTTCACACCTAAAAATTGTCAGACAGGTATTGCTGCTCATGCAAATAAAATCTTATCATTTGAGTGTTCTTGGACCACTGAGAAACCTCACAAAACATGCAAGTTCCCTGGGATAGTCTCCTCTAAATCCTGGAGAATGATTTAAAGAGAACACAGTCATCTATTGAATTTGCTCTTCACATTCAGCTTAAAAACTAGTAATCCAATAGGGATATTTTGGAAAACGTGAAAGAGGAAGTGAGAAGACAAGACAGTTCCTAATAAACATAGAAAGAAAACCCTAATCCTTGACTACAAAGGCTGAGAATAGAGAAATTAATCTCCTAGAGCACACCAAAAATACAGCCAAACCTAGCATTTAATTTAGGATATTCACATGAGAAGTTTTTCTGTTCTTAAGAACGAGTGATTTAATAAATATTTCATAATATCTGTAACATTGACTAAAGTCAACGTTAACCATAGTTGCTAAACAACTCATACCTAAGCTTAGTTGGAGCAGCTGAGGAGCAATAGAAGTAAAACTTCTGTAATGCTAAGACCAGAAGCCAGAGCTACTCAGGTCCTAGACAGCTGGCAAGAGGAAGCTGGTTAATGAGGGTGAATTTTCAGAATCCCAACATCGGCAATACAGGGAACACCTCCCAAACTTGGGTGCATGCAGCATACATCCCACTAAGCTTGGCCTGTCAGGCAAACCAGGACACATGGACTAAAAATAAGATAGAAATTGTTGCTCGCTGGCACTCTGCACGTATCACAGTAAGCAGAATGATTGCCAAGGTTTCTCCTGTCTCCATTTTAGGCATATGCAGCTGGCAGCAGTACGTTGTTCTCATGCACCAAAGGCAGCAGATGGAATGAATTACATATTTCAACAGCTCTTGACATCACATCAAACACCTTGGCTTTTAGTTTTAGAAGAGTAACTCTTGGGAGATTTTTTTTTCCAGCTTTCAGCATCCAGATAAGTCATACACAGTTATTTCCTTCTTCATAGAACAATATAGCCATGCCATATGTTGCAGACTTGTAAGACTTGCATAGAAAAAACTATGCAGCAATAGCAAGACAAAGTGTTTTTATTGATGGTTTCTAGCTAGACATAGCCAATGACCAATGTATTACAGGTAGCCTCTAAAAATTAGGGCTTTATGCCGTCCATCATACTACAGAGATTAGATGTTCAGCATTTTTTCTAAGTAAATAAAGAATTTAGAGGTATCTAATATTCAAAACCGCTATATTTAGCTATGTTAAATCAGCAGTGTTTAACAAGCTATCATCAGCTTTTAATTTATTGCTTAAGATTCTGAGTTACAGCTCCTTTGACAAGTCCAACTCTGGGCAGGTGGGGCTCTTCCTCAGCACAGTGACAGGTGAGAAGCAGGTCCTGGCACAGCCAAACACAGCCCACAGAGCATCGCCTTCATCCAGGAGGTAGAAAATCTCCTCATACATAAAATTCAGCTGAATGAGTTCCTGAATGAGATTGTAGGGACTGTACATTCTTGTGCCTGCCTGCAACTGTAATGCTATACGCAAGCTGGACAAGGAATTAAACTTGGTAAACCTGGACCAGCACCTGATCTCCATCAAGTTGCTTGCTCTCCTTTCCCAGAGAGGTTGCCAGACAGGCCAGTGCATCTCCATCGTCAGTCATTGCCCCAGTGCATCTGATTCCTCTCCCCACCAATCAATCAGTTTCTACAAGACTTGAAGACCAGTTGGAAACAGCCTCAACAGAATAGGCTGGAAGATTCAGCACTGTGCTCAGGGTGAGAGTGAGCCCTAGGAGGAACTAGCAAAAACAAAACAAAACAAAACAAAAAAACAACACACACACACCAAAAACCCAACAACAACCACCACCACATCTCAGGGCCAGGAAAACACCTCACCTAATTCCTCTGAAAATTTCGAAGTGATTAAGGTGATTACAACTTCGCATCCTTCGAAACTTAGAAGGCCTTCCATCTTTCCAGAGCAAGCTATCAACAGGTTCATTGTTTCTGTGCTACCAATCGTTTCTTCCAGTCTCAGGATTTCAGCAAATCAAGTAAACATACCTTGTTACGACCTTGATTCCTTTCACTTTTGCTGAGGTCTGATCAATGCTGGCTATTCTGCTGTTTTGAGATAACAAACAGCTTCCGAGACTTCCAGACTACATCCAACCCACATGCTCCAATAGCATTATAGCTGGAAGTTCTGCATGTACAAGCGATTTTGATCCCAGACAGCTCAATACTTCTTTGAAATACATTGCCAGTAGCTACTAACAACGGTGTCAATCTCTTAATTATCTGCCGTAATCTCTTTTCTGCATTTAAATATTAATATAACCATTTCCCACCAGTGCAGTTTACTTCTAACTACCAAAGTTTTAATAATTCTGAAGTTGATCTTTAACAGAAAGAAGCAGTTGAGGTGCGATACTGGCTTTTCTCCTCCATGCACTTCTTTCTTCGAAAAGCTTATTTTAAAAATTATTTCTCTTGGAAGAAGAATTATTTCTTGGAATAAAATATTCTTGTCTCTCATTCTCCTAAATTTAAAAGCATATTCTGAAGAATTTTCTCTTGCTTCAGGATTTGCTTAGTTAATAGCTTAGAGTGAACTGCTGTTCTGCTACAGATTGATTGGGAATCTTCGGTGTTTTCATGCTCCTACCTCAGACCAGAGCATACTCTTTTTTTCTCCTCTGTTCAAAATACTTTCACTTCGTCTATTCCTAATTTTTCTATGCACTTGAAATTGAGCCTAGCTGCTACTTTTTTTTTTTTTTTTTTAAACAAAGGGGACAGCTGTGCAAGAGAGGATTATACTGACAAAGATGAACTACCATAATTCGTCCCTGTTGTCCACTATCCTAATCTCTCAATTACCTTAAATCAGCCACTCTAACTGAACAGACTAAAACAGCTTGGAGAAAAAGAATAAGAGAAAACAAAGGCCAGACACATAACAAAGGTGGAAATAAAGTGGATTGCTAAGTAAAAGCACATGAAAGCATCAACACAGCCTACAAAATCGGGCAGAAATTAGCATGATGGAGGCAAAATACATTGCAACTGAAATTACATAAGAAAGAATATTCAGGCCAAGAACTTCATCTCATTCCAAGTGACTTCAGTTAAGTCTTCCAAGGAAAGTACTTGTCAGCATCACTGCTTCAAAATAAATTGATGCTAGTCTCAGTGTTAAGTACTGCATTTATCCAATGTATTTGCTAATCTCAATGTAGTTCATAATGCAATGTAGTTGAATTTGTAATTGAAATAAAAATCAACAGTCAGACACTCTCATCATTAAAGAATAGATGTCACAATGTATCCCATTTCTTTTACGGGAGTCAAGCATGGGTAAACTTTTTTCTTTACCCTTGATCAACTAAATCACCAGCTGTTTATGCAGAACTGCTGGCAACCTTGGAAGTGTAATTTGTCTTCCAAAACTCCATGAACCTCATTCACCCATTTGTTTAAGAGCACAGCAAGCTAACAATACATATGTTTTCATAGTTAGTACATTAAAAAGCTTATGAAACAGTCCCTAGCCATGCAAAATTTCCACTGGAGAAAATTGTACCTGCTGAAGAATTAAAAGATAGAGACCTGCAAGTTGAATGGAACATAAATCTAAGTGAAATGAAAGTCTTTAATTGCTAGAACAAACAAAATCTTTCAGCTCATTATGCAGCTCAATTCATAATTGCCTAAGGTGTTACACCTGGGGCTTATTACAGGAAAATTTGGAAATCATATCAAGCCTGTACAGGTGTGCACACAAATAGTGAAAATAAATTGCTTTCCCCCAACTTAGAACTGCTTTTTTGGCAACCTTTTCTTATGCGTTCAATCCTTAAGAGCAAGGATAACCATTTTAAGCTAATTACAACTTTTCAGTGCTGCATGCATTGTTAGGTGCGTGAAGCACTCAGATTTGCAGGTGGAAAAAAAAAAAAATCACTAAGTCAGGTTTTTAACTAGTATTGACAGGACAGGGAGAAATGCAGTAAACCAGATGTCAGACAGCTACCCACCAAGACTACAATTCTCACATACGCCACATATATTCTAACTTTAGGAATTTATGTTAATTATACATTAGCCATTTAGAAATGCCTCATCCTTACTCATTCATAGTCTGAAACTGATACTAAATGCACTGCCATGATATTTATGCATACCTGTTCTTTCTTACTGCACATTAAAAAAAAAAAACAAAACCATTGTTGTAACATCTTCCAGAAAGTTATAGAATAGTCACTCCTTGAAATGCATGCTACTGTCCAGAAGGCTTAAAACAGCCTCCCTCCCCCCAAAAAAAGAAAAAAAAAAAAAAAGGCTAAGGGATGCTCAAAAGCTGTTGCAGCCTTCAGTCATGGTCTAGCACCACCAGGGCCATATATTGATGCCTTTAAATATCATACACATTTCGATAGACAATGAATCATAGCAGATAGCACATTCACTGCCTTCCTTAAGAATATTTTGCTTTTTGAAATTCACATCAACCTTATTTCCCAAATCATCTTCGAAATATTGTCCACAGCTTCCCATTAACTTTTGCTAACTGTCCATTTACAAATTACTCACTACTTACACTCACAATATACTGGTCAGATACAGAAGCCAATTTGCTTGTCTGAAACAAAAACAACATTAACATCTCACACTCCAATACGAGATGTTCATCAGCAACATTTGCATGTGCACAATCAGATCACATCTGTTAATCTGTCTATATTTAGTTGAATGACCTACATGCTAAAATCAAATCCCCCACACTTCACGGATGCATCACAAATGTTCTCATTGTAGCAGACCTTCAGTATTTTATAATAGAGTGGACCACAACCTCAGAAGCAACATGTATGCAAGAGCGTGTATGTGCACAGACTCGAGCACATGGTATCTGCCATTTCAAAGCTGATTATTCTGACGTGGTCTGTCAGAAGCTACAGCTAAGCTGTATTCTTTTCAAAGGCTCTGACTGCGTGAAAGTCAACAGATGTGGCAATGGAACAACAGTTGGAAAGACTGAAAAACTAGGCTCAGATAAGCAATGTTGGGCTCCATTCTTCTTACCCTCCTCTGAGGCACAAACACACAGTAGCCACCAAAGCTCAGTACGGAAAAGGAATGAAAGCAGCAGGGAAAAGACAGAAAGGAGGGAGTGGCAGAAATACATCACCCTGTCTATAAAATAAAGCAGGGAGGGAGCACATAGAGCCAACAACCTATCATGAACTAAGCGATGGAAAACAATGGTGGGGAAAAGACGGCTTTTTAAAAATGATCAATTATAATTTACAGTTACAACAGTGATCCAGAGCACTGAAAGATTATAGCTGTCAAATGACTAATTGGTGATGAACATCACATGACAGATTGAAGTTATTTGACAATAACTGTCAACATGATCACAAACAAAACACCACAACACATCCAACAGCCCCCCCCTCCCTCCCCCCCCCGAATATTCTCAACTGTATCTGGACCCACTGTGGTCAAATGACAAGTAATTCCATTTCCAGTCCAAACTTTTAGTTGGTAATGCAATCTATTCTAGCCACACATGCGGCTTGCATCTGAATCTGTGCTGTGTCCTCCCAAGGTTGCAAAAGAAAACCATCTCTGCTTAAGCTAAGGGAAATATTTTCATTCTGACCGTAAAAACCTTTTCCAAAATCTACTGTTATGATTTCAATTAAATTCACTCACATCCAAACATTTCGACATGAATTTAATCACTTGCTTTGCAAGTTTAGTGCCCAGAGACGCTATAGAAGTTTCAACAGCTGTTGGAGAAAATGTTGCAGCCTCTGACTTTCTATTAAAGTTCCTGCAGCCAAGGTTTACTGTAAATTGATGATCTAGCTGGATTAGATGTTAATATGCAGCTTGATATATTATTCATGAGGTTGAGTCACAGACCTAATTAGAAACATGACATGAAAAGCTTTTGAGTCCACAATCTGGATTCTTCTGACATGAAAGATTTGACATGTGAATAAATTTTCACTTACTGAGAGAAGAGAGATAAATGACCTTTTACATCTAAATGTAAAAATGTCATGCTTGAGACGCATCACTTTCCTTTCTGAGAATTTGGGAAAAACAGTAGAGGTATCCAGTTTGATGTAATAGAAGCCCTTTAGAAACCTGAAGTTTTTGCCACTTCATCCATTCCTATCTGCTTGCAAAATATCTGTTCCACACCCCTGTGCAGTCAGAGATATTAAAGAAGATGGATAATCCTCTGCCACACAAACATTCCAGAGAGTTTTTGGCCTAGGAACAGGTCTCCTTCATGCAGCTAAACAAAGCTACGACATAAACACAAATCCTGTATATACCAGTTGGTCTAGTCTTTCAGCTTTCCAGGCTTAACTGAAGGTTAAACTGATTTCCATGAGCACCACTACTCAGATATTTTGGCCAGAAATATTGTGTTAACTAGGTCAGTAACAACAGATTCAGACAGCAGAAGAAGGAAGAAGTGGTTCAATTGATAATACTGACTAGTAGTGGCCAATAAGTATACCTGGGAAAGAAATGGCAGCACTTCACACTAGGTAGCTCTGTTGTGCTGTGCTTTCATTCAGTAATTATTTATTAGGGCAAATGCCTAAAACCAACTTGTAATAGATACCAAGTGAAGCTAGTATGGTAGCATACATCTTGAATATTTTCCTTACCCTTTCATTCAGGATTTATTTTGAATGAGTCCAGTTTCCCCACCTCTTGCACATCAAGATGTATAAGATGCCAACAACAAACATTATTTGCTATTAGGAAATAATTTATTGTTCCAAGGTTAACTATTCCTTATCTCAACACATAAATTTGATAAATTCCTATGATAAATATTTAAGTGCTTTATTTATGTTAGATTCTCAAGCGAAATTAAACCAAATCTCCAAAATACAAAAATGAAGATATTGCTGAATACATTTGAAATAAATATGGCATGCTAAGCAAGGGAAGAATATGACAAAAAACACTGTCTTCATTTTACAAATCAGACCACCATGGTATGTTAATTAGCTGACAAAAGGAAATACAGCATTTTAAAATGATAATTTAAAAGTAGACAAAACTAATTCTTAGCTAGCACTGATCTGATAAAGCTCAAGGATAACCCAAGATAATCAAGGCTACTGAGTCCAGGAAAACAATCTGAAGTAGCGTATAAGCAACTGAAAGCACTTTTCAGACTTGACAACACTGAGAGGTAGAGCAGCACGAAGCAAGAGAAGTCGTTACTAATAAACACTGCCAACAGATTGCAGTCAGATGTCTCTGTATGAGGGCAATACAGAAGAAGATAAGAAGGAAGAGGTCAGGATGCACTACTTTCCAAAATTAATAATTCATTAACATTTCTCTTCAGAGAGCTGTTTGAAAAAATCTACAGAGGAACAGAATAATTCTCAGCATCAGTGATCTCTGCATCCCAATTCATAAAGGATTAACTCCTGAGCAATCTGTAAGATACATGTTCTAAGTACCCTCCACTTACCTCAAGATGTTTATTTCCTGCAAAGTCAGAAAACCATAAGCACTATGACAAGGATAAGGAGCTACTTCATTCAGAGTTCTTTTAATAGTGTTACATTTTAGGCTTACTGACAAATAGTATCTATTGGCAATGCTACTTACCCTGCTCTGACTACCAACAGTCCAGAAGCCACAAGCAAGGACTCACTGTATCAAACCACAGCTGTGCCACCTGGCCTTTTCAAATCAGCATTTGCTCCCAATAAAACACTAATTACTGTATTTTATCATGTTGTCTTGTTCAGCATTTCACTTACTTTCATCATTTGTGAAAACTTATTTCTTCAATACGATTCACATATTAGAAGAAAACATGGAAAAGATCACAGGTAGCCCAGTTCTTAGTTTATAAATCAGACCTAAAAGCTTCAAGCTTCAACCGCTGTTGCGAAGATCACTATTACACTCATGGTCCAAATGCAGAGTTAAACACATTGGTCATGATACTAATTCATAATAACTAGCTTAACTACAGAAAGATAACAAAACCTAAAAGAAAAACACAACATATCAGAACAACACAGACTTGACAACTTAAGCCTTACGAGTTCAATTTCAAGTACTTTGTCATTTATCTGTAACATTCACCAAATGTAGCTCCCTCAAAGGATAGACTATTCATAAGCTTTACTGAAGATAAAAGGAGCAACTCACACCCTTGACATTGTCAGCAGTAGAAAGTAGACCTCAATCTGCCACAATTCAGATGTATATATAGTTTAGAGAGGGAACTTTTTTCTTACTGTATATGAAGGAGCAGTTCCTTTGTATTCTTCTCAGTTGAATTGAGATTCTATCAGTTAAAACCTGGAAAGGGAACGGGAGAAACAAAATAAAAACATGAGAAAACATTCTAGGAACAGGCTTCTTACAATACGCTTAAATTGCCTGATAAGCTTAAACAGAGTTTACCTGAAAGAATAAGACAAATATTTCATTCTACTAGAGGTTGCCTGTGCTATAACCATTAAATCTAAATCTAGCAGCTGATGCCATGGTAAACTGAGGTGGAGTCTGCTGTTCCTCCATTTCCTTTTTCCAGCAGCCCATTATTTTCCTTCCTGTGGTAACTCATTACTTAGAGAACCGAATAAGGCTGCACAAGTCTGCCATATCTGAAAAAAGGAGAAGTTTCCTACCTCTCCTCCTACACAGGTTTTTGGGTTTGCTTACTCATTTTTGTCGATACTTTTCCTACAGTTTTGTGCTTGACTTGTACAAGAAGTAAAATCTCAACACACAATATTGAGGCAAAGGCTTCCATGAGAGGTGCATTATGCCCACAGTAACCAAATATGCATTCTTGCTGATTTCAAGACAAGCACGAGCATGTTGCTGTAGCACAGTGCTTGGAGCCAAATACATTGAAAATCTTTACTACTAGGCAATTTCAAGGAAAAGCAGATTCCTACAGTGCTCCTACAAAATACAAGAACTTCATGAAATATAGTAAAAAGTACAAATTGTGCCAGAGAAAAGGAAACAAGAACTACAGAAACAGTTAGCAATGTAATTGCTCTACACTTTCACAGTTGGTAGCAGACAAAATTAGAATCATAATATGCTAGTACTGTCTTTAGAAATGGCAGATCCCATCTCTCTCAATTTTGCAGTTGAATACAGTAGGGAAACACTGGTCAAAACAAAGCAAGTTTTCTCTGTAGCATTTGTGACAGTTAAATCAAGGAAGAATTTTTCAGAACTACAAGCACTATGAGTGAGAGTAATCTACTGACAGTTTCTATACCTTCAAATTCCTATCCAGTGAAATGCTCAAGCAGGTGCCTACATAGAACTTGCAAGTAAACTCATTCAAATTCATTCCTCCCACCCATTCTAAAACAATTCCTTATATAGTGATATCTTTCAAAAAAGAGCAATATACTGAAGTGAATAGGAATACCTATTCCCTAAAATGAGTCTCTAGACCAATGTTGCAAAGCACTGGTCTGATAAACCAAAAACGTTTGAAAGATTCTTGAATACAGTCAGTTCAAATGGAAACAAATTCAAATTAACAGTGAAAGGAGCAACTGCTATCAAATAATATTGATCATTTACTGGAAAGGAAATATAATCTATTTAAAGAACAAGCTTAATAGTAACTAAGCTCAACATTCAACTCAAAAGTGAACAGTATCAACATTTCAATTAAAATTCCTTTCCCTTGAAATGGTGACAATAATATTTTTTAGGAGATTTATACACTGAGCTTCATAGACCTCTCTTTAAATAGCTACACTTGGTCATCTGTAACAATCCAGCTAAATATTAGTAAAGAAATCTTTGTTCAGAAACATATAGAGGTCACTGGGAATATTTCCCCCTCCTTTCTCTGATAAGTAAAAACTTCCAGACAGAACATTATTGAGGCAGCTAACATAACAGTTCAATTCAGAGCTTTATAATGATGTTTTAGATTAAAAACTATAAACCAAAAAAAAAAAAAGTACAAAACTTAGATTTTTTAGAAGCAGTTTTAATATCATGCCCCGAGACGATGCACTTTGCTACAAATAAGCCTTGTATGTAAATGGATTTCAATCTCAGCTCTTCCCAATTTCAGTTGCAGTTAAACTACAAGATTTTTAAAAGTCTGCTTGCTTTAGTGACAAAGAAAAAAAAAAAGCTTCTGCATCAAATTACCTAAATTCCCTTGTAATGACAGTTTGCTTATTCTTAAACACAACCTTTCCCTGATTAGCAGATAGAACCATGATTTCCACAAGTGCTTGAATCTAGGAACTTTTACTGGAATTGTCAGTCAGCATCAACCTATTATCTGCTGCAGAATGCATACTAGGCAATTCAATATGATAACATCACCCTAGAATGGATTTCCCTTTAATTTATTCAAATTCATTGAATCCCAAAGCTTTCATATAGAAGTAGAATACATTCCCCTGCATCTAGTTAAATGATGAATGCTATATTTGACTTCAGAGTACTATCTTCAACACTTTAATATCGTGATATATCTCACTTAAAATCCTGATCATTTTCTTTCCACATTAATACTTCTTTCAATGCTCAGCAGATTTATGTATGCCCAGACTCCATAAAGCTGAGCTTGGCAAGAACTGAGGGTACTACAGTGCAGTCACAGCCATCTGTCAGTGCAACTGGCCATAAATCCAAAAACCAAACCAAAACAAAAATAATTATAAGTCATTGGTCTGGTTACTGTTAAGACCAGAAGGAAAAAAAATGCCAGATATGACACCCAGGAAAACAGCTTGCCAGACCCATAGCTAGTTCCTTAATCTCCTCTAATGCCTTTGAGAGGAAATGCTGGGTGTTAAGAGCTGTCAGTCTTTCAAGAACAGGAGCCTGCCAAAGACCAGACTGAACATTCACCTATGCCTGCTTGAATTCTCTAAAAATGACAATTCATAAACTCAAGTTTATAAGCTGTGATTATAAACTTATTATAAGCTCTCAGTATCTCCAGTGATCTGAAGACAAAAATACAAAATAAAATCAATCATATTCATGAGAAAGATCCTGAGATTTACCAACATGGAAAGATTTGGAAACCAAACTAAAAAGCTAGGCAGAAACATCTACTTTGTGTTACACTTCTGTTCTCCTTGCGTCTTTATTAACCATTTCATGGCCATTGCAAGAATTATGTAATAGTTTATTCAGGTTCACAACATAAGAGTTCATTTTTACAGTTGTGCCACTGAAAGTTCATAATTCTTTGTTTTTAATCCCAGATCAATTTTGTATACATAATATTTGAAAATACTTTCATGATCAATCAGAAATAAAAGTATATTTAAGTATAAATTACCAGGTTCACACTCAAGTTGATTTTTCATTTGTCTCTCACGTTTATTTTTGTTTTATTTCATGTTCTACTGCTACTTTCAACAATACTAACTCACTAAAGTGCAATACTGAAGAACATAATTTAAAAAGGTATCCAGCAACCCCCAGTATCTTCCACCACAAGAACAAAAACTACACATCTCAGGGACTTCAGTAATAAATTAAAAAAATAGAGCTCTGAAAGCCAGTGAACATTCTTGCACTGTCACACTATCAGCCTATGAGCAACAGCCTTCCTGAGCAGAGATTTAGATCAGCTGGTTTAACAACAGAGAGTGAACAGCGCAAGTAATTTCAGCTATGCTTAGCCAAAAGAAAAATACTCTCCTTGTTCTCAAGAGCATCATCCAAATGTATTCTCACTTATATAAAGGTACTGTAACATTTAGTTGTCTTGACTGCAGACCTAGAACAGCTAAGATCTAAATAGCATCACTTAACACTGCATCTTTAGAGGAAAGATGCAAATGTAAGTATTTAAGTAAAAATAACAGGAAGAGAGTAGTCGTTTTTCTTTTAATTTTACAGGGAAGATGAAATGGGCAGTAAAACAGAGCAGCTTTCTAGTTACAAACTTTAAAGGTATCATTCCAAGGAAAAAAAAAATCCCTGTTGCATGCCACCAATATCATAAGAAACTGCTATAGCAAAATATTATGGAGACTGTCTTCTCTTTTTCTTGGAGTACCAAAGAAAATGTTACTTAAAGCTCAGCTTACTCCATAGGTAGCTACATTAATGCTAACAATACTGACCACCAAACATGATTGCAATCACACTACTACAATTTTCTACTTCAGAGAAGGGCAATCATGCAGATGCATTTCCTGTTAACATATAATTTTAGTCAGGTCCATTTAGTTTGGATATCATTAGTTTGGGTTTTTTTTTCTTTTTTTTTTTTCCTTTTTTTTAGACTCATCACAGAACTGATAGTTGAAAGTAGAAATGAAATAAACAATGAGAATGGTCCTTGGGTAGAAGGAGAAAGAAAAATCCTGGGCTGTCAGAAACTTAAAAAAAAAGAAAAAAAAAAAGCAGATAGCACCTCTATCAGATGTAATTTTTCCTGCTCCACCAGTGCCCATTCAAGGCATCTGTTAGTGTGATTTAGGATTCTGCAGGCTCAAGCACAAAGGGCAGCAAGTTTAGGAGACTTACAATGAAGTAAACCTTACCAAACCTCTTCTTTTTTTCCCCTTCTGTCTCTCAAATAGCAAATAAAGAAACTAAACAAGCAAAAAGTAGGAAGCCTCCATTTTACAGTTCGCGTACACGACTGAGTGCCAGATGTCCTAACCACTACTGCATCTTTGGGCTTCTGTGCTAAACAACAAGCAACAAAACACATGAACTTGTGTTCTTGAAGTCGAGTTGCCCTTTGATACTGTTACTCTCTAAAAGCAATGAAATTGCTTCTGATAAATACGTTGTGATGCCAGGCATAGTTATCATTAGAAACATCAATCATCACACATAAGAAAAAAATAACTCACCAACCCAACAATAGGGTTTCTGATTACAGAATGCACTTTCTCAGAAACCAGCCTTCACCCAAGAAATAATCTCCTTTTGGAGGCTAGCACTTAAATAAGCCCAGGGTGTTCATTCCAGTCACATGGGAAGCAGGGGTGAATTGCTTGCACCTGTGCTTATTGAGCCAGCCACCCCCTTCACCATGCACTCAATCATCAGTTCAGGCCATGACATTCCAGATCCCTTATGGATATTTTTGAGACAGCTTTCAAACAGAGTACGGGGATACTGCATTAGATACATACAATTATAAGACTCCTGAAAAATTTGATATTTTACCAGAAAATAGGACTAAGTTTCTGTCTGAAATGCAACACTTTCCAACAGAACAGGAATGTAACCCTTCGATCTGAGATTTACTCACAGAAGAATACGTATTTCAACCTCAAAGATACACCACGTATTTTTTAAACCCAAGGTATTCCCAGCTTTAACATGAAAAACAGCTTATTCAAACTGAATAGAAACATACTTGCTTGGTACAGAAAGACAGAAGTTCTACAAGAATGAATTTTAATTGAGACAATCCCTACCTGCTGTAGTATTAGAACATCAAATGCAACTTGGGAAAGTGAAAGTTAACATTTGAAGGTCGTTCTGAAGACGCATACCAGCATCTAAGAGTTAAACATCGCAGTTATTTGGACATTTGCCGGTAGGGACACTTACCTGCTGTACAATCAATGAATATACACATGGTATAGTACATCCAGGAGTTTGTCTGATGTAATTATGATACTAGAGTAAGGAAAAGAGAACACTCACCTTATCCAGAACCCCCATAATAAACTCCAGCTCTCCAAAAGAGATCCTTCCCCCCTGGCAGTCAGTTCTTAAATGGATCTAGGAGAGGTAGAGCCAGGCTCCACCCCTTCCGGCAGCACAGATGAATTGCCTTCACCTGTGCTCCTTTGGCTGACTCATTGCTTGCCTCAGGTGATCAATCAGAGGTTCAGGTCATCATTCAGCAGCCCCATACACCTGCCAAATGTGTAGACATAACAGGCCAGGACAGAGGTAGGAGCTTTTGACATTTTTACTAGCAGCTAGATCAGTTAAACACTCATCTACACATACCTGCCTATGTATCTATAAACTCTTTTCCCTACCTACCATTTTATTATGGCACCTCTACAGCACACATTCTCAAGCACTCAGTCAGACAACAGCTGAATTTCCACCTCCACAGGCACTAAAAATTCACCTAAACTGAGGCTCTGCTGTTAACTTACAAGTGGGCATCGCCCTAACCATGGCAGCTGTGTAGGCTCCTGACATGCCTGGAGAACATTTTAGTTCAGAAGTGTAACAACAAGAAGAAATATTAGACTTTTTCTAAATACAGATACAGGTTGGATGGAGATTGGCTTGAGAGCAGTCCTGAGGAGAAGGATTTGGGAGTATTTGTTGATGAAGACTCAACATAAGCTGGCAACGTGCACTTGCACCCCAGAAGGTAAACTATATGCTGAGTTGCATCAAGAGAAATGTGACGAGCAGGTTGAGGGAGGTGATTCTGCCCCTTTACTCTGCTTTCCTGGGGCTCCACTTTGAGTATTGTATCCAGCTCTGGAGTCTCCAACACAAGAAGGGCATAGAATTGCTGGAGCAGGTTCAGAAAAGAGTCATGAAGATGATCAGAGGGCTGGAGCACCTCCCTTACAAGGACAGGGTGAGAGAGCTGAGGCTCTTTAGCCTAGAGAAAACAAGGCTCCAAGGAGATCTAATAGAGGCTTTCCAACACCTGAAGGAACCTACAGGAAAGCTGGGGAAGGACTTTTTATAAGGACAGGTAGCAACAGAATGAGGTGAAATGGTTTTAAACTGGAAGAGGGTAGATTTAGACTAGACATTGGGAAGAGAATCTTTACTGCAAGGGTGATGAGACGCTGGAATAGGCTGCTCAGTGAGGTTGAGAGTACCCCTTACTTGGGAGCATTCAAAGCCAGGCTGCATGGGACTTTACACAACCTGATCTAGTGAGAGGCATCCTTGCCCACAGCAGGGAGATCTTAAACATCCCCTCCAACTCATTCTATGATTCTAAATAACTAGACACAAGCAACATCAGAAAGATCGTTAATATGAAAGTCAGAAAAGAAAAATGGCAATAGGAAAAATGCTGAAGGGATGTAACAAGGATCGAGGATTCAAAAACAGATAAGAAGGGACAATGATATTTGACTGTAAGCTGCTGAAGGAAAATTGCAAGGACTTGCACATAACAGTTCACCACCCTGACCAGAGTGCCTTCATACTACTTATCATGACTAAAACGTGATTCACTTCCTTGAAGAACTTACATGTCTCCATCACCATTCCTGTCCCCTCTCCAGCGCTCTCACCAGAAGAGAGCTGCAGCTGTATCAGGGACTGCTGTCTAAGCCACAGGCATTCAAGACAGACACACAGCTTCAAGAAAGAGGCAGTATGCCTTGTGCAAAAAAAAAAAAAAAAAAAAAAAAAAAAAAAAAAAAAAGGAAAAAA